>NC_138777.1:222356560-222521560 GCF_965119305.1 Pelophylax lessonae
TATGTCCAAGTATGGCCATGGCCATCATTGACCTAAATATGTCCAAGTATGGCCATGGCCATCATTGACCTAAATATATCCAAGTAATGGCCATGGCCATCATTGACCTAAATATATCCAAGTATGGCCATGGCCTTCATTGACCTAAATATGTCCAGATATGGCCATGGCAATCATTGACCTAAATAAGTCCAGATATGGCCATGGCCATCATTGACCTAAATATGTCCAAGTATGGCCATGGCCTTCATTGACCTAAATTTATCCAAGGTTCGCCATGGCCTTCGTTGACCTTAATATGTCCAAGTATGGCTATAGCCATAATTGACCTAAATATGTCCAAGCATGGCCATAGCCATCATTGACCTAAATATGTCCAAGTATTGTTTATTTTCGGTCCGCATATATGCAGGTTAAGTATACAGACACCCAAACAATAAGCTACTGCCATAGAATTCCCAGCCTCACAGCTTTACATAACAAGGAGTGGGGAAGCTGGTGACATCATTGACCTGATATGGTCACATAGCCATATTTAGTCAATGACATTGACCAAATATGGCCATGTGGCCGTATTGGGTCTATGATGGCCATGGTCATAATTGGACATATTTAGATCAATGATGGCTATGGTCATACTTAGCCACGCTTAGGTCAATGATGGCTATGGCCATATTTAGGTCAATAATGGCCATGGCCATACTTGTATTGAAGAGGAGGAAAGCCGCTCAGGTCTAACAGTCAAACCCGGTGCTGGTCAGATCCGCCATCCGGAAACATGAGAGTAGGAAATGCAGGACCGCACTCAGGGTAGATGAAAGCAATAATGTTCTTTATTCATCAAATTGGGTGAACAGACAGACAGTATAAAGGAACAGACGTGTCCAAAGGGTTGACGCGTTTCACGGCACGAACGGCCGCTTACTCATAACCACACTCAGTGTGGTTATGAGTAAGCGGCCGTTCGTGTCAACCCTTTGGACACGTCTGTTCCTTTATACTGTCTGTCTGTTCAACCAATTTGAGGAATAAAGAACATTATTGCTTTCATCTACCCTGAGTGCGGTCCTGCATTTCCTACTCTCATGGCCATACTTGGACATTTTTAGGTCAATGATGGCCAAGGCCATACTTGGAAATGTTTAGGTCAATGATGGCCATGGCCATACTTGGACATATTTAGGTCAATGATGGCCAAGGCCCTACATACATATATTTGGTTCAATGATGGCCATGGCAATGACAATTTGAACAATGTCATTGACTAAATATGGCCATGTGGCCTTATTAGGTCAACGATGTCACCCGCATTCCTGGCCTTTGTTCCTGCAGCTGTTTGAGCTGGTGGCCTGCTGTCATGTGATAGTTTCCCAAGCCTTGGCTCATCCTTAGATACAAAATACATCAAAATACATTTTCTAAGTCTCCTCTTCCCTAGTGATCACTCATACTGTACATTGTTAATTTGTAGCCAGTCACCAGTTGAGAGGCTTCAGTGGGGCTGATTTACGGCAGACTTTTGTGAATACAGCCAAGAACTGCACAGACACCAGGATATACAAGTTTGAGTCATCTCAGTCATCAGTCTAGGAAGTAGATGGTGACTGTGGATGATGGCTGAACCAATATGGCCCCATTCCTCTACAGAGAAAAGCAGATAAAAGTATTGTCAGGGGGAGTACTTTTTTGCTGTCTATGTTCCCATTGAGGAGAGTTTTTCGGCTTTCTGTGCAGTCATCAGGACAGGGAAATTTAGCCAATGTTGTTTTAGAATGCAATTAAAAAAAAAAAAAAAAAAATCAAAGATTCTAATCTAAACCCTCATTACATTATTTTAAGTAAATCTGAAAAAAAAAGATATATATAGAAATGGTTTGCAGACATCTAAAAACACCCTTTCGGCAGCTTGAATATTCTGGCAGTCAGCCTGATTTGCCAAAAGTATAAAATATCTTTGTCATCTAAATGTTTCAAATCTAACTGAGGTTTCAGTTGAAATGAGTTATTCTATTTGAGCCAGCGCCTCCTGGCTCTTTAAGGGGTTTCACATGCCCCGGGTCGGTGTTTATGACCATGCGACCCTCGTGATTGGCTGTCACAGGATCGGAAAGCTCCCGACTGCAAGTAGCAACCGGGAGCATTTAGTTAGCCGCTGGTAACTGTGGCGGGAGCAGGCAGGGCACACGCTCTCAGCACAGCTGCGTTTACATTCTATTACGTATATATGCGGCCTCTCTGCGTTAAGGCCCACCCACTGAGAGGTTGCATATTTGCGTACTGTCGGCGCCAAGGAGTTAAAAACATTCCAGGTGTTCCAGTACAAAAGGTGTTCAAATCTTACATTTCTTTCTATTTAAAAAGCAGCCATAGTCTGAGTAAAAAGCCCACCCCCTGCCAGCATGCTGTAGAAAAGGACCCTTGCTTTCTTTGTGGAAGCAGTGGCCTCTCTGCGGACAGGGCCATCTTTATTACTGATTGGGCCCACGACAAACATTTTCTTGGGTCCTCCCAAATTCCCTAATCAACTATTTGCGGGTAGCGCGGGCTCAGGGGGCAGATGCTTTGGGCCCTACAACAATAAATGGGCCCAGGGCAGCTGTCCCTTTTGCCCTGTGTTAAAGACGGCCCTGTCTGTGGAGGTCGAACACCTCCTGCTGAGTCAGATCTACAGCTCTCCAGCTCTCCAGCAGAGAATGTGACTTTTGCTGGTTGCAGAGTTATATAGTAGGTCTAACTCTGCAGGGGATGTGCCAAACCACGGCAGAGAGATCACTGCTTACATGGTGTGCAAAGTCCTAGGGCCCACTAACACCACAAAGCTGTGTGCTACAGTGCATGCATTGAAATTCTTTGTGTTGTGCTGCATTCAACAGCCAATTCAAAATGAATAGCCTGAAAGGCACAGCAGACAACAAATGCAAAACAGGCTGCATGTTATTACAACACAGCACACAGGAATGGCACCACAGTGCACCAATGCATTTAATATAGCGCAGCACATTGGTATGAATAAAGCCTAAGAATGTGCTTAGGCAGCTTATGCATTGTCTTAGCATTTATTTTTATAAAGCAGCCACAGTCTGAGTTTTAAAGCCTGCCCCTTGCCAGCATGCTTACAGATCTGCAGTCAGCAAAGCTTGTACTTTCTGATTAAGGATCTCTAGCTCTGGACTCAGTAGGGGCACATTAAACCAATGCAAAGAGACCACTGCTTCCACACAGAGAACAAGGGAGCTTCTCTACAGCATGCTGGTAAGGAACAGGCTTTTTTACTCAGGTTGTGGCTGCTTTGTTAAAAGAAAAAAAAAAAAAAAACAGTGTTAAAACATTGCACACTTTTTGCTTTGATGTATCTGGAATGTATTTAGCTGATTTAACCTCAAAGTTCAATAGGGCTTTGACTCAAAATGGCACAATGTGGAAGCAGTGGTCTCTCTGCAGAGGCCCGACATGCACACTGCTGAGTCGGACCTAAAGACCTGCAGCTTGGGCTCCCTGATGATTGAGGAGTTCTTGCTCTGATTCTGCAAGGGATATGACAAACCCAGTGGCGGCTGGTGAGTTAAAATTTGGGGGGGGCACAAAACCAACAACCCCCGGCGGGACGGCCGGCCCGTCGGCCAGCAATCAAATCTACCACCCCCACCTGGGATGAACGGCCCTCTGCTCAGCCGGACAGCCAGCATCCTTACCTCCTCCTTCCCTGAGCGGTTGTGAGTCTCCCCCGGCCGTACGACTCCTCCCTCTTCCTGGCCAATGGCCAGTAAAATCGCTTCTCTTTTCAGCCAATCAGGAAAGGGGTCTCACAACCCAGTTCCTGATTGGCTGGGAGGAAAATCAGTGTGATAATAGCAATAATTCATTCCCTCTAGGCGGCCGTCTCCTCTCTCCTTCTTGGCCAATAGCATGCCTTCTCCTTTCGGCCAATCGGGAAACCCACGAGACCCGCTTCCTGATTGGCCAGGAGGAGAATCAGTGCGGCAATAGTGAATATTCATTCGCTATTATCACAGAAATGGGTGGGCTCGGGGCGTAGTGCTCTGCGCCCCGAGCCCACCCTTTTTTGAAGCCTATTAGAGCCTCTGGCTCTAATCACGTGCTTCCAAAAAAAGAAAAAGAAAATCCCCTATTGGAATCCATACGTCCGGCGCCTTGCATGTAGATTAGGGGGCCGGGCGCATGGACAGGGGGGGCCCCTGCGCCCCCAGTGGACAGGCTGCCACTGGCAAAGAGACCAGTTGTCACGTAGCTGTAATCTTGCCCAGCTCCCATCTGAGCACCCCTAGATATTGAGACAGGCACTGCAGGAACAAAGGGAAGGCACAAGTACCAGGGTGTAGACACTGCGAGCAGGAATTAAGGAGCGCTGGTAAGTGATGAGCAGAGGTAGAGCTGGCAATGCACTGTGGATGCACCACGTTCAGTTGATGGTGGTCTAAGGTCCCACACCTGGTTATGTGACAGCTGAGTGAAGGACACCAGGACATAAGCAGAATTAGAGTCAGGAACAAGCAGAAGTCGGTAACAACCGAGCAGCAAGGTACAAAGTCACTAGGCAAATGTGTGGTCAGTAGTCTAGGCTGGGGTCGGTAGCAAAGGTAGACAGCACACATTAACAAACAAGGGTAATCTGAGAGGAAGGTCAGAGAGGAAGCCGGGTCAGTAACAGGATCACAGATGCTCATCAGGACTGGATCACAAGAACAAGGCTGAAGACCATACAGTATAGAACTAGTACAGAGTTCAGGTTTAACTAGGCTGCTTGTTGGCAATGGATGTGCATGTACGTGCACGCATGCTCATACATGTTGATCAGTCTGTCTTCCATGCTCATAAGAATGTGCACGCCTATGCATACATGTATTGCATTAGCCAAACAGCGTGGCAATATCCTTAACACGCTCCTGAAAATGCCTGAAGAGTAAGCGAGTGCTGTAGCAACCACTGGCTGGAGACCAGAAGAACTTGAAGACATGATATGTCACCAGCACACCAGGCAACTCCATAAAAGGGTCAGTTTTATTGATTGATTGCATCAAAGCAGAAGATAGCGAAGTTCCGAAGCCATGCAGGACTCCTTCATCAGTCATCAATCAATAAAGGGCTGGACCTTCTAATGTCCCTTGGCGTGCAGTGGTGACATATCTTTAGCCTGATGACTGATATCATGTTCCTAAAAGCACTGCTTCCACACAGAGAACAAGACACCTTCTCTACAGAATGCTGGCAGGGGATAGACTTATGTACTCATGCTGTGGCTGCTTTATAAAAAAAAAAAAAAAAATGTAAATGTAGCACAGAGCCAGGACTGGGCTGGTTGTATTATCCCAGGTTTCATTCCCCCTGGGGCACATGGCAGCTGGGCACACAGCAGTTCACAACCATTCAATTCAGAAAGCAGGCAGTGCATGTCTTTTTGTAGTGTATTTGCAGGTAAAACTTAGATAGGGTGCGGGTGAACCTTGGGATGCTCCAAACTAGAAGAAATACAATAATGAAGTACACTTCTAACTGTGCTGTCTCTTCAGGGTACAGCCAATGGTGAACTACAAATCAGAGGACCAGTGGTGGCTGGTGCTCCATGGGCCGGGGGGCGGCAGACGGACCACACCATACTACCCCCCCCCCCCGGAACACAACAGCTCCAGCGTGCACACCTAACCCCCCTCCCCCCCCCGTGTTGCCGGCTCACTCACCCTGGGCAGGCAGCGGTGGCGGGTTCCCCTTCAGTGTCTCCTCCCTCCTCCTCCTCCTCCTTGGCCAATAGCATGACTTCTCCTTTCGGCCAATCGAGAAATGGGTCTCAGGAGGAGAATCAGTGTGGCAATAGCAAATATTTATTTATAAATATTTATTGGCTATTGCCACACAACTGGGTGGGCTCAGGGCGCAGTGCTCTGCGCCCCGAGCCCACCCTTTTTTTAAGCCTATTAGAGCCTCTGGCTCTAATCACGTGCTTCAAAAAAAAAAAAAAATCCCCTGTTGAAATCCATACGTCCGGTGCCCTGCATGTAGACGCATGGATAGGGGCGTGGCGCCCCTAATGGATGGGCCGCCACTGCAGGGGACCCTTTTGCAAGGGTAAATACTGAGTTGGCAATCTGGAGTGAGCTCTCCCAAAAGTTGATGTGGACAATCTCTGGGTTATTTTAGACCTGTACTCACTGTGCCTTGGGTATTTCCATGCTTCCTTGCAGTACTAGCCAGCCTCTGTACTGGTTTCCTCAGGTCAGATCCTCTTTAGACTTCCTGCACTGTGCTTCCAGAACTCAGAATATGGATCCCCGAGCTCTAGCTGGGGACCCACATAGATTTCTTCTACCAAATAGATTTCTTGTGAGTTGTAGCTATCAGCCCAGAGGGCCTCAGGCTGGATCTTCTCCCATAGGATCAAGGATCTTTCTGTTCCAGGCCCCAGCCTATTTATACACACCTCAGCCCCCTACTCACCATTCATCCTGCCAGGGATTGGCTGAGGGTCTGCCTCCTCCACCCACTAAATTCTGGAACCTATCAGAATCCAGGGGAAAGCAGCAGAGTGTGACACCAGTAGAACCAAGAACAGCCAAAAGCAATTGGACACTGCTTCTCTGATACAGGGGAGACAAAAACTACAATTGCCTCATTGTTACCAACCTAGCTAGGTGGGTGCTACATTAAACAATTCAGCTCGGTGAGATTTTACTCCCTTCATGACCTGGCCATTTTTTTGCTTTTCAGCAATTGCCCGATCATGCAACACTGTACCCAAACAAAATTGATATCTTTTTTTTATTTTCTCACAAATAGGGCTTTCTTTTGGTGTTATTTGATCACCACTAGGTTTTTATTATATAAATGAAAAAAGACACAAAACTTTGAAAAAAAACCCTGATATTTTTTGATATAAAACATATCCACTTAAAACATTTTTTTTATCAAATCTAATTTCTTGATAAATTTAGGCCACAATGAATTCTGCTACGTCTTTGATAAATAAAAATCCCAATGAGGGGATATTGATTGGTTTGCAAGAAAGTTATAGTGTCTACATACTATAGGATATATACTGGAATTCTTTTTTTTTTTTTTTAATACTAGAAATGGCGGTGAATAGTTTTCACTGTGAAGAAACCTTTCTGTATTTGGAGATGAAACCTCTTTTCCTCAAAGAGTAGAGTGCCCTCTTGTCCTCTGTGATGACCTTAAAGTGAATAACTCAACACCAAGTTCACTATATGGACCCCTTAGGCCCCATTCACACTAGTGCGACTTGTCCCGCGATTTTGGACCGCAAAATCGCATGACAAGTCGTTTTCCATTATTTTCAATAGCCCCATTCACATCAGTGCGTTTTGAAGTCGCACCGACTTCAAAGTAGTTCCTGCACTACTTTGCCACGATTTTAATGCATTTTCATGTCCATAGACCTTAATGTAAACCCTCCAAAAACGCATGCAAATCGCACATGAATAATACAGACGCGATTTCAGCGCAACTTCTGTCCGTCTTTGTATCTCAAAGCTAAACACAAGCACCTTTTTGACCCTTGCCCCACCCAATCCTAAAGTTGCACAAAAGTCGGAATGACCACAAATCGCATCGAAATCGCATCAAAATCGCAGTACAATCACGGTAAAATCGCGTCTACAAATCGCGGCAAAATCGCGCGACTTTTCAGTCGCACTGGTGTGAAAGGGGCCTTATGTATTTATACATGGTGATCATATCCCCCCTTAATCTCCTCTCCTCAAGAGAGAATAAATTCAGTTCCTCCATGCCTCTTATCAGTTTGGTTGCCCTTCTCTGCACTTTTTCCAGTTCCCCGATATCCCTTTTGAGAATTGGTGCCCAAAATTTAACTGCATATTCCAGATGAGGTCTTACCAATGATTTGTACAGGGGCAAAATTATATCTCTCTCTCTGGAGTACATGCCTCTCTTAACCTTCCTGGTTATATTCCCGAGTGTGGCTCGAGGTTAATTTTCAGTACCAAAAGTGGTAACCCTGAGCCCCACTCGGGATTACCCCAGAACGGTACTCACCTTCCCTGCGCTCCCCCGCCATCCTCCCCAGCATCCTCGCACTCTCTCCCCGCTCTGTGCATGGCCGATTGCCGGCACTTGCCTTCCAGTTCTCTTCCCTGCGAGCGTTGCGACGCAGGGGGGTGGAAACGGCGGCAAATTCAAAAGTGTAAATACACAAATGACAAGATACAAAGCTGTGATCCTAACGGATTACACTGTACCATGCCATTTCACCACAGGATTTCACCTGGTGACTTTTCCAGTGTCCTGCCTGTGCTTTTCCAGTGCTTTGTGCCTGGAGAGGGGGAAAATCCCCTCCCGCTCTTTGTAATAACAGCCGAGCGGCTTCTTAGCCGCATCGGTTGTCATTACAAGACAGCCGACCGCGGGCTATGGACGCCGGTACCGGGTGATGCCTCTAGCTGCAGGCATCCCTCCGGTACAAGCACTTTCCCGAAATATCAGCAATATCAGCCACGTTGGTTCCGCTATATCGGGGAAAGTGCATATCGGCCCTCGATATATTGGCTTTGCCGATAATCGGTCGATCCCTAGTATGTATGATACATGCATATCCTTAACAACCAAGTGCATAACTTTTCATTTATCAACATTAAACCTCATTTGCCACATAGTCGCCCAATGAAACAGTGCATTGAGGTTGGCTTGTAAGTTGGAGACATTCTGTAAGGACGTTACTCCAATGCATAGCTTGGTGTCATCTGCAAAGACTGAAATGCTACTTTTAATCTCAGACCCAACACTGAACCTTGGGGTAGACCACTAATAACCTTGAACCTTGGGCGGTTGGTAAGTGGTTACGACAATGCCCCTGTTTGTTTTGCACTAGAAATATATTTAGCTGATTTAACTTTAAAGTTGAAAAGGGCTTTGACTCAAAATAGCACAATACTTAAAAACTTCTGTATTTCTCCATGTATAAGGCACAGCATCCTAGGCTGTAGCTAACTATCAGAAATCATATTTCACAGATAATAATCCTTGCTTTCTTCCAGCGCCTTATTGAAAAAGCGTGTTTGTCTATCTATGACCTCAACACCCCCCTCCACAACACAATACAAACAAAAAAAGAATCCACCAATCATTTTAAATCACTTTAACGACCCATTAAAACATCAACCCGAATAAAAACCGCCTACCACCCCATGTTTTGCCCGTTAACGGCTGACATACGTTATATTGCTCCAGAAACCCCGGTGGCAATGCGCATTGTTTTAAATTGTCTATATTAATATGACTTTGTTACCTAAAATAGATTAGACGTATCAGGCTTAATATTCTTTAATTATCCTAGGAAGGGAGGGAAAAAAAAAAAAACCCAACCAACAAACTAGTTTTGTTTCCTTCGCAGCTGATTCCGTTATTAAAAGTAAAATAATAAATACAAATAATTGTTATGAGCAATGCCACGTCTTTAATTTGCTATATAGTTGTAACATTTGTATCGCGGCGGATGACAGTGTACAACAGGTTCCATGACAATGGCGTAATCATTTTCCATGGTATAGAGGCTCGTTTTACAAAGATGACATTTTACTCTTCCTAATTAAGTAAATGAAGAAACAATATTTTGTGCCACCACTACACATTACTTGACAATTGTACGCATGAACTTAATTATGGATTTCTTAATATCAGCTGCAGAAAACCTAATAAAACTCAGTATGAAGGAACAGAATCGAGGCGACGAGCGGAGAGAGCCACGTGGGCTGACAGGAAGGAGAAAAAGTTGAGGACAACTTGGAAAAGCTGGAGTTTTTAAATTAGTTTTTTGGGGTAACTTTGTCCCTTAGGTCAGGGGTCTCCAAACATTCCAAACAAAAGGTCAATTTACTGTCCTTTAGACTTTTGTGGGGCCAAGCTTTGGCCAGTTAGAGTTAAAGATGCAGGGAAAACAGAGAGGCCAATTTTCAGCTCTAGGTGAGAGGTGTAATCCTGAGGACAGGTGGGACTGGGTGCTAGCCCCAGCTCGCATCCATGTATACAACTTGGGAAAGAAATTGGCTGCACACCTCCGCCAGTCCAATAGATTTATTGAAACATGTATAAAACTGCCACCAGGACAAGGACACAGACCATGGAAAGGTTTACGCACGTTGTCAGTGTGAAACACGTCAACCTTTCCATGGTCTGTGTCCTTGTCCTGGTGGCAGTTTTTTACATATTTTAATAAATCTATTGGACCGGCAGAGGTGTGCAACCAATTTCTTTCCCAAAGAGTATAAGATGCTCCAGAGCTAGTGGAAATAAACAATGCCTGAGGCTTGGGGGTCAGAAGAAGGAATTGTGCCCTAGTAATGCCCTCACTCATTGGTATCAGTGGAGGAAATAGTGCCCCTCCATTGGTATCAATGGAAGGAATAGTGCCCCATTGTTAGTGTCAGTGGGAGGAATAGTGCCCCATTGTTAGTCTCAGTGGGAGGATAGTGCCCCACTGTTGGTGTCAGTGGGAGGATAGTGCCCCATTGTTGGTGTCAGTGGAAGGAATAATGCCCCATCGTTGGTATCAGTGCGAGGAATAGTGACTTATTACTGGGTATCAGTGAAAGGAATAGTGCTCATAGTTGGTGTCAGTGGGAGAAATAGCATCCCATGATTGGTTTAGGTCCATGCTCCATCCTTGGTGTCAGTGTGGGAGGAATAGTGCCCCATCAATAATGTCAGTGGGAGGAACAGTGCCCCATAATTGATGTCAGTGGGAGGAATAGTGCCTCATTATTGTTGTCATTGGGAGGAATAATGCCTCATTATTGGTGTCAGTGGGAGAAATAGTGCCTCATCAATGATGTCAGTGGGAGGAATAGTGCCTCATTATTGTTGTCATTGGGAGGAATAGTGCCTCATTATTGGTGTCAGTGGGAGGAATAGTGCCCCATCATTGACGTCAGTGGGAGGAATAGTGCCTCGTTATTGTTGTCATTGGGAGGAATAGTGCCTCATCATTGGTGTCAGTGGGAGGAATAGTGTCCCATCATTGATGTCAGTGGGAGGAATAGTGCCTCATTATTGGTGTCAGTGGGAGGAATAGTGCCCCATCATTGATGTCAGTGGGAGGAATAGTGCCTCGTTATTGTTGTCAGTAGGAGTAATAGTGCCCCATAATTGATGTTAGTTGAAGGGAAAGTGTCTCATTATTGTTGTCAGTGGGCAGTGTCATTAGTGAGATGGACCAAAAAAAAACCCAAATAAAAGCATAAAAAATGCAAAACACATAAAAAAAACTCAGGAAAAAACGCATTGCAGAAACAGATCAAAAGCAAACTGCATAGGTGTGAACCAGGCCCTAAGGAGACTGGACTTAGACACTGTAAGAAAAGATAGATCTTCTATCAACGAAACATCCTTTTCCCAGTAAGCCTGCACAGTTATATTCCTTTAGGACTCAATTATTAGATTCATACAGATGTAGTACAATACACTTCCATCTAATAATACAGCCTTAAAGAAGAACTCCATTCAGGATGACCATCACCAATGAACTTTCCTTCACTTTGTTGAAAATTCTCTGCATGCTACTTTGGGCTTGAAAACATTTTATCTCACCTTTTCGTTTAGCTCTACATAGCCCATCACAGATCTTCCTCAAATCTCTAGTATCATCTGCTATTTTTGGGTCTTGTATGGCCACCTCATGGGGGCTCAGTTGGTTACCCACAACTAAGGAATTGCAGTGTTCCAGAGAAGGTCTATAAGTTTGGACAGAAATTCCTTAGTTAATAGTCCACTAACTTCATGAGCAGAAATAAGTTAGGATGGAGGGGTGTTAGCAGGGCAGCCATCAGAAATTTTGGGTCCCCTTACACAGCTTTAGGCCTGGGCCTCTCAGAGCCTGACCACCAACATTCCACAGTGCCCGCCCTCTGGCCGTCCCACCGAATCAGCGCACTGGCGATCCCACCGTGTCCTTCAGTGCACCTGCTTCTATTTTAACACTCTTACAACTTGAAAATGAAAATGAATCCAATCCATCAAAGAGATATCTCCATATATTCAGCAAAGAGACATCCCAATCCAGCAAAGAGACGGCCTCATATATTCAGCAAAGAGATATCCCAATCCAGCAAAGAGACAGCGCAATCCAGCAAAGAGACATCCCAATCCAACAAAGAGACGGCCTCATATATTCAGCAAAGAGATATCCCAATCCAGCAAAGAGACAGCGCAATCCAGCAAAGAGACATCCATTTAGCTGCATCGGCTTACTCTGCAGCCACCATGCATTAGCAGTTGCTAGTTAGTACAGCTGCAACAACTCGGTCTCCTTGGTTGGGGCCTGGGCAGCTGGGCCCCTCGGAACGCCTGGGCCCCTTACATGTGTATGGGCTGTCCCCCCTTGATGGCTGCCCTGGGTGTTAGTTCCCTAAGAAAAAGCAAGGATAGACTAGGAAAGGTGGTGTTAGTTGAAAAAATAAGCTGGGATAATCTAGCAAAGGGGTATTAGTTCCTTAGGAATGAGCAAGCATAATCTAGGAAATTGGGTGTTAGCTCTCTAGGAACAAGCAGGAACAACCTAGGAAAGCGGTGACCATTCCCAAGGAATAAGCAGGGATAATCTAGGAAAGGGGGTGTTAGTTCCCAAAAAAAAGGATGGGGATATCTAAGGAAAAGGGTTATTAGTTATATAGGAATGAGAAGGGATAACCTAGGAAATGAGGTGATCATTCCCAAGGAATAGAAACGAGCAGGGATAACCTAGTGTAGCACTGCCCCCTTAAGGACGGCTGAATTTTAACACTTCCGGGTCCCCCTAGGTTACCGTTAGCAACTTTGACATTCACAGTCTATCATTTTACTTCTTGGCTCAGTCAATAATTAGTCCAGGGGTATGTAGTTGTTTTCTGTTTTATTTATAAATTAGGGATGGGAGAAGGGCATAGTGGGATAGTCCAGATTAACTACACACAAGACTTTGGAGGACATCTATCTCTTGATACAGCCAGGCTGTTGATCCACCTTACCACTTAGGTGGATTTAGGATTAAGTCTATTTCCAGATGACTTGATGAACTATCTTCAGGACACCCTCCTAGTATCCTCTTTCTTGACCATTGACACCCGTCCACTGACTATCCTACACCAGGGTGGCCCCCCTCAGGTCAGGCCCCTTGACACGATCCCCTTTACTCACGATACTGTTTTTCTAGGGTCTCCAGTGTCTCCCCCTCAGTCAGCTCTCCTGGACCTCTGTGTTCAGCTCCGTTCCTTCTCCCTCAGGACTACCTCCTGATGCCATGTGCCACTACTACAGAGGAGGAGGCAGGCACCACCCTCCCTCCGGGAGCTGCTCACCAGCCAAAGACCTGCAGCAAATGTGCTCCTGGCTTTTATACAGTATCCCAGAATGCACCGAGACAACCTGTCTCTGCCAATCACCAGGACTGTATCAAAGCCTATGTATCCATTGGTCAAGTATCCTTCCACTGTCCAACATGCCTCCCTTTTGGACCAGCGTGAAACACTCTCTAGACTCAATGACTCACACACTGAGCACACAGAGCAGACCTCACTAACAGATCCTGCTCTCTGGTAGGCAGAAAGCAATATAGATTTCCTTGCTGTTCCTCTAATAGGTAGACAGAGCCAAACACTATACTCTCTCACTAGCACCTACCTATGAGGGTGCTACACTAGGAAAGGGAGTATTTGTTTTCTCAGAAAGAGAACAGATAACTTAGGAAACGGGTGATCATTCCCAAGGAATAATCAGGGATAACCTTAGAAAGGGTTGTTAGTTCTCTAGGAATAAGCAGAGATAATCTAGGGAAGGAGGGGTGATCATTCACAAGGAATAATCAGGGATAACCTTGCAAAGAGGTGTTAGTTCTCTAGGAATGAGCAAGGATAACCTAGGAAAGGGGGTGATCATTCCCAAGCATAATCAGGGATAACCTTGGAAAGGGGTGTTCGTTCTCTAGGAATGATAGGAATAACTTAGGAAAGAGGGGTGATCATTCACAAGGAATAATCAGGGATAACTTTGGAAAGAGGTGTTAGTTCTCTAGGAATGAGCAGGTATAACCTTGGAAAGGGGAGTTAGTTCTTTAGGAATGAGCAGGGATAACTTAGGAAAGGGGGTGATCATTCCCAAGGCATAATCAGGGATAACCTTGGAAATTATAGGGGTAACTGAAGAAAAGGGTTGTTAGTTTTATAGAAATGAGAAGGGATAACCTAGGAAATAGGGTGATCATTCTGTAGGAATAAGTAGGGAAAACCTAGGAAAGGGGGTGTTAGCTTTCTAGGAATAAGAAGGGATAATCTAGGAAAGGGGGGTGTTAGCTTTCTATGAATGAAAAGTTATAACTTAGGAAAGGGGGTGTTAGTTTCTTAGGAATGAGAAGGGATAACTTAGGAAAAGGGGTGTTAGCTTCCTGGGAATAAGAAGGGATAACCTAGGAAAGGGGGAGTTAGCTTCCTAGGAATAAGAAAGGATAACCTAGGAAAGGAGGTGTTAGTTCTCTAGGAATGAGCAGGGATAACTTAGGAAAGGGGGGTGATCATTCACAAGGAATAATCAGTGATAACCTTGCAAAGCGGTGTTAGTTCTCTAGGAATGAACAAGGATAACATAGGAAAGGGGGTATTCATTCCCAAGGCATAATCAGGGATAACCTTGGAAAGGGGTGTTAGTTCTCTAGGAATGAGCAGGGATAATCTAGGAAAGGGGTTTTCGTTTTCTAGGAAAGAAAACAGATAACTTAGGAAAGGGGTGATCATTCTCAAGGAATAATCAGGGATAACCTTGGAAAGGGGTGTTAGTTCTCTAGGAATGAGCAGGGATAACTTAGGAAAGGGGGTGATCATTCCCAAGGCATAATCAGGGATAACCTTGGAAAGGGTTGTTAGTTCTCTAGGAATGAGCAGGGATAATCTAGGAAAGGGGTATTCGTTTTCTAGGAAAGAAAACAGATAACTTAGGAAAGGGGTGATCATTCCCAAGGAATAATCAGGGATAACTTTGGAAAGGGGTGTTATTTCTCTAGGAATAAGGAGGGATAACCTAGGAACGGGGGTGTTAGTTCCCTAGGAAATTATAGGGGTAACTGAAGAAAAGGGTTGTTCGTTTTATAGAAATGAGAAGGGATAACCTAGGAAATAGGGTGATCATTCTGAAGGAATAAGCAGGTAAACCCTAGGAAAGGGGGTGTTGGCTTTCTAGGAGTAAGAAGGGATAATCTAGGAAAGGGGGTGTTGGCTTTCTAGGAATAAGAAAAGATAATCTAGGAAAGGGGGTGTTGGCTTTCTAGGAATAAGAAAGGATAATCTAGGAAAGGGGATGTTAGCTTTCTAGGAATAAGAAGGGATAATCTAGGAAAGGGGGGTGTTAGTTTTCTATGAATGAAAAGTGATAATTTAGGAAAGGGGTTGTTAGTTTCTTAGGAATGAGAAGGGATAACTTAGGAAAAGGGGTGTTAGCTTCCTAGGAATAGGAAGGGATAATCTAGGAAAGGGGGAGTTAGCGTCCTGGGAATAAGAAGGGATCATCTAGGAAAGGGGGAGTTAGCTTCCTAGGAATAAGAAGGGATAGTCTAGGAAAGGGGGTGTTAGCTTTCTATGAATGAAAAGTGATAACTTAGGAAAGGGGGTGTTAATTTCTTAGGAATGAGAAGGGATAACTTAGGAAAAGGGGTGTTAGCTTCCTAGGAATAAGAAGGGATCATCTAGGAAAGGGGGAGTTAGCTTCCTAGGAATGAAAATAGATAACCTTGGAAAGAGGTGTTAGTTTCATAGGAATGAGATGGGATAACATAGGAAAGGGGTTGTTAGCTCCCAGGAATGAGTCAGGATAGCCCAGGAAAGGGGGTGTTAGTTCCCTAGGGTTGAGTATGGATAACCCAAGAAAATGGGGTGTTAATTCCCCAGGAAGGAGCAGGGATAATCTAGGAAAGGGGATATTAGCTCTCTAGAAATGGGCAACTACAGTATAACCTAGTAAAAAAAATGGCATGTGGAATGGTCAGTATTGAAGCTTAACTGTTAAAGCATATATGTGGTAAATCCTAAGTGTTGGGGAGGGCTATAAAAGTTACAAAGGTATTTTAGGGTTGAGGTTTAGTGCTAAGGATTTCGGCAAGCAGTTGGTGAGGTGTTTGGTATTTTATTATCAGGGATGCCCACTGATGAGCTAGAGGAATTTCATATGTTCTTGGCACCAAGGACTTTATGATGAAAACAGCACCAAGATCCAACAGAAAAAAAGGTCAACACTTCTCAAAGAAAGAATGGAAAATACCTAAGCTTGAGCATTAGAGAGGCGCTTTGTGCCTCATACCACAGTAATCATGCTGGTTTTGGTAACTGGTAGGCTAAACCTTTGCTCAGCCCCTAAAACAGCGGCCTCCATGGTTTCTGAATGACAGGTACGCTTTGCCGCGACCCCCGCTTCGTCTTAATAAGAGCTGTTTTGCTATTCCACATATGCCTTCAACGTCGTTGAGACTATAATAAAGCATAGAATTGTTCTATTGGTGGGAAGCATTACTTTGATTAATTTTTCACACACTTCACTACAAAACCATCTGTCTGATTTACATTCTGGGGAAATGGATTGTTTGTAGCAACGGGAGCTCTGCCATGTTCTTTCTTCATTACACAAATATTGGTGGCTTTTCAGATCAACTCCGTCTTCCCGACGTCACTTTTCACATCCGGGGTTCAGACATCATTTTTGTTATTCCTTTATTGTGATAAAGAGTTTTCAATGTCAGGTTAACCTTGTTAATCCTCTGTTTTGGTTTAAAATTAATTTGGGCGGGTCAAGGAATTTTTGGGAGTTTGGCTGTACTTGGGAGTCATGAGACTGGGCTCAGGACTACATAAAAACTTGGGGATCCCAAACAGGAAGGGTCTGGACTACCTGAATTTGTGCTGATGTCTATTGCAGCATGGGGCCTGTGTTACCTATGTGATGATAGAAGTAATGTGGAGGGCCCTGTCCTACCTGATTACTGTTAGAATTGAGGAGGGAGGAGTGTGTCCTTCGTGACCACTGATAGACATGAGGAGGGGAGGAACATGTCCAGACTGACCAATGTTAAACATGGGGAGGGGAGGTGCCTGTGCCGCCTGACCACTGTTAGACATGTGGAAGGGAGGAACCTGTGCCGCCTGACCACTGTTAGACATGAGGAAGAGAGGAGCCTGTGCCGCCTGACCACTGTTAGACATGAGGAATGGGGGATCCTGTGCCGCCTGACCACTGTTAGACATGAGGAATGGGGGAGCCTGTGCCGCCCGACCACTGTTAGACATGAGGAAGGGAGGAACCTGTGCCGCCCGACCACTGTTAGACATGAGGAAGGGAGGAACCTGTGCCGCCTGACCACTGTTAGACATGAGGAAGAGAGGAGCCTGTGCCGCCTGACCACTGTTAGACATGAGGAATGGGGGAGCCTGTGCCGCCCGACCACTGTTAGACATGAGGAAGGGAGGAACCTGTGCCGCCTGACCACTGTTAGACATGAGGAATGGGGGAGCCTGTGCCGCCCGACCACTGTTAGACATGAGGAAGGGAGGAACCTGTGCCGCCCGACCACTGTTAGACATGAGGAAGGGAGGAACCTGTGCCGCCTGACCACTGTTAGACATGAGGAAGAGAGGAACCTGTGCCGCCTGACCACTGTTAGACATGAGGAAGAGAGGAGCCTGTGCCGTCTGACCACTGTTAGACATGAGGAAGGGGGGATCCTGTGCTGCCTGACCAACAATAAACACGAGGAGGGGAGGTGCCTGTGCCGCCTGACCACTGTTAGACATGAGGAAGGGAGGAGCCTGTGCCGCCCGACCACTGTTAGACATGAGGAAGAGAGGAGCCTGTGCCGCCTGACCACTGTTAGACATGAGAAGGGGAAGAACGTGTCCCGACTCATTACTTATAGGTCTGAAAAGGACCGTAGCATGTCCTGCCTGACTATTGTTATATATAGGGAGTTTCCTGCTTGAGCACTCTTAGATGTCAGGAAGGGAGGGACCTGTCTTTCCTGACTACTGTTAGACGTAAGGAGGGGAGGAGCCTTTTCTGCCTGATTACTGATAAATATAAGGTGGGGGCAAACCTGCCCTGCCTGGCTACTGTAAGACGCGAGGAGGGGAGGAGCCTGTCCTGCCTGGCCATTGTTAGACTTGAGAAGGGGAGGGGCCTGTCCTGCCTGACTATTGTTAGATTTGAGGAGGGTAGGGACCTGTCTAGTCTGATTGGTGGTAAATATGAGGAGGGGAGGACCCTGTCCTGCCTGACTACTGTTATATGTAAGGGACCTGTCCAGTCTGATTGAGGAGGGAGGGAGCCTGTCCTACCTAAGTACTGGTAGATGTGAGGAGGGGTGGAGCCTGTCCTACCTAAGTACTGTTAGATGTGAGGAGGGGAGGAGCCTTTTCTGCCTGATTACTGATAAATATAAGGTGGGGGCGAACCTGCCCTGCCTCGCTAATGTAAGACGTGAGGAGGGGAGGAGCCTGTCCTGCCTGGCCATTGTTAGACTTGAGAAGGGGAGGAGCCTGTCCTGCCTGACTATTGTTAGATGTGAGGAGGGGAGGGACCTGTCCAGTCTGATTGGTGGTAAATATGAGTAGGGGAGGAGCCTGTCCTGCCTGCCTACTGTTATATGTAAGGGACCTGTCCAGTCTGATTGATGTTAAATATGAGGAGGGAGGGAGCCTGTCCTACCTAACTACTGTTAGATGTGAGGAGGGGAGGAGCCTGTCCGGCCTGACTACTGTTAGATGTGAGGGGGGAGGAGCCTGTCCTGCCTGACTACTGTTAGATGTGAGGAGGGGAGGAGCCTTTGCTGCCTGATTGCTGTTAAATTTGAGGAGGGGAGAAGCCTGTCCTGCCTGCTTATTGGAGAGGATCAGTCTTTGCTACCTGATTAATTTTAGACACCAGGAGGGGTGCAGCCAGTCCTGTCTGACTACTATTAGATGTGAAGAAGGGAGGGACTTGTCCTGCCTAATTAATTGTAGATGCGAGAAGGGGAGGAACCTGTCCTACCTGATTACTGTTAAAAGGCGAGGAATTGGTCCTGCCTAAGTACTGTTAAACTGGCCATAGATGGATTGACCGGCCAGCTGGATTTGGCCATAGATGGATTGACCGGCCAGCTGGATTTGGCCATAGGTGGACTGACCGGCCAGCTGGATTTGGCCATAGATCGATTGACCGGCCAGCTGGATTTGGCCATAGATGGAATGACTGATCAGGCAACGACCGTTCAAATTTTATTCCAACTATGACCATTGAACAGGATTGTTGGAAAATTTTCATTTGATTAGTGGGTGCAGCCAATTGGTTCCAGCGCTTATCAGTGTATTCTGACAGCAGAGGACTCTGAGCTGTCAGAATAAAAATAGCACAGTGGGAAGGATTCCTCCATCCACCTTTGCTTGTGTGGATGGGGTAATCCATTCATCTTTTTTTCGATCATCCTGTTGGCTGTTCCAAAAACAAATGACCCATCTATGGGCAGCCTTAGATAAGGTGAGCAGGGACTGCGCTACCTTACCCACCTGGTAGATATTGGCTAGAACCTGTGCATAGTGCTCCTATTAATTATCGCAAAGGGGGCGGAGCCTGATTAAGAATGTGATGAAGGGAGGAGTCTGTTCTACCTTATTCCTGTTAGAAGGCAGTTGGGCGGAGCCTTTACTACATGAACATAATTAGTGGGAATTAAATCAGCAACATAGAGAGCTCTGAGTCATTCCTGCAGCACATGGGTGGCTCTTTGTTGCAGCTGCGCTTCTATAAATTGAGCCCCATATGGAAGGCTGAAGAGTGCCAACGACTGCGATGCTTCTTATTTCACAAGATACATCTGCTGCAAGTCTTCTGTTTTCTCAATATATTTCCTGTGGTGGGTGGAAGGCAGCGATGATGATGTCACTATTCCCGTGCTCTCCAGATTTTGTTTTACAATGTAGATCCTGGCAGCCTACTTTAAGCATTCTGTTCTTTGTGTTTGTTTCAGGTCTGGAGAATCCCATACCTTATTGTGTCAGCTCCATGCCGTTAGAGAGTCAAAAGCTGTTAAACTGCGTGTCTACACGTACTGTATATTCTTCACCTCTTCTAGTACCCCAAAACATGGAGCTCTGGTATGCAAAAACTGACTTTGGTGGAGAAGGTCAACCACCTCCCAAACACTACTACTGGACCCTTGAAGTGATAGATGACTAATAATAATACAAATAATAATATCAATAAGAATAATATTTCTATAGTGCTTTTCTTCATGGGAACTCAAAGTTCTTAACAGATTGGTGTTGGTGTGAAAAGGATTTGTAAGTTGTTGCTATATATAGATGTGATCAGCTAGGGTGCCGACCAAACCTAAGTTTGGCCAAACTTGGAAGTAGCGGTCATTGTCGGGACAATCATCTGCAGGCCGATATCATTATGGCTATTATTTTAGCTACTACAACTTTAACTTTTACCCAAACCACTGCTCCCTAGTCGGGATGAGCTAAGTTTGATCTGAAACCAGTTCGGCAAAACCCATTGAAAACAGTAACATGATTACGTTCCTGCTAGCACAATCAACTGTTGCCAGGGCACTCCCTGCACTGCAACTGTGCATACACAAAGAGGCAGCAATGCCCATGTCATCATTAATCTTATATGGCCATCCATCATCCACAGCTCATTGGCTAGGCACTGACAACTGCCTTCTGGGTTCACCCAAACATGAGTTTAGGCTAGACCCAGAGCCAAACCCAAACCCAAGCTCATCCTATCCACTGTCCAGAGCTCAGTGACCTGGCTCTGACAACTGCCTTCTAAGTTCCCCCAAACATGGGTTTAGATTGAACCCAGAGCTAAGCCCAAGCTCATTCTATTGATTATTGCCCCAGCACTGACAGCTACCTTCTGGGTTCGGCTAAACATGAGTTTGAACCATATGCGAAGCCGAAATCAAACTCATCCCTAGTCTTGAGTCTTTAAGAACATCCAGAGAATGTCCAGACAATGGGTGGCAGTTAGTTCCATATCGTGGGTGCTGTATGGTGGAATGCTTGAGATCCAAAAGATTTTCGGATGACTCTGGATGTGTGTAATTTTCCTTTCTCTAAAAGCAGAGGCAGCATATGGGAGCATGGGTAACCAGAAGATCTGTCAGATAGACGGGGCCCAAGTTTTTTAAGACTTTTTACTGTAAGTAAGTTGGCCAATTTAAAGAATGTCTTTCATTTAATTGGAAGCCATTGTAGGGAGTGAAGAATTGTGGGGACAAGCAGTGATTGGTTAGTGGATGAGTATCCTGCTTTCTGTACCAGTTGCAAATTCTGTATTTCTTTCTTAGGGTGGCCATAGTAGGTGTTACAGTAATCCTGCCTGGATAATATGAAAGTATGGAATAATTTGGAATATTCTGAGCTGGAATCAGATATTTGATTCTTGCCATATTTATGGGATGGTGGAAAGAGGACCTGATGGCAGCTGATACCTGTTGCTTACTTGATAGGTCAAGGTCCAGGATCAACCCCAGGCTGAGCACGTGGTCTAAGAACATAAGATTTATTTTCCCAAACTTTAGACCAGCTGGATATGTTTGTTACCAACTTAGATGCTGGCAGAGAATATTGAACAAAAAAATGCCAAATGAAAGGATAAAAATAGTGCTAAGTCATGTCCCCAGTCAGGCAAATAACTGAACTAGCGCTATTGTCACGGTCAGGGGTGAGGCTCGGAGACCAGTAACTATAGCACTAGAGAGGCTCTCACCAACCAGCAGGATAGGTATACAAGCAGGTCACCCTGGTGGATGACACGGGCTCAACCGAGGTGTGGGGTCTAAGTAATAACTGGTATTCGCCAGAACTCCTGATGGTGGAGATGGATATTGCTGAGTGTTAATACCAGGCCTTGGTCCTCAGGATCGCCTCACCAGGAGGTGAGAAAGCGGGGGTCCAGTAGCAGATATAGCAGGCAGGGATGAAAAAAAGTGTAGTCAGTAAATCAGTAAACAAGTTAAAGGTCAGTAAAAAGTAGTTGCAGGTTGGGATCAAGCAAAAGTGTAGTCAAGGAGCAAGCCAAAGGTTGGTAACGAGTGGTAGCAAAGATATGGATGGCAGCAGGAGGGACAAGAGTGAGATATTGGCTGGAGAAAGCACAACAATCTGGCAAACAGGAAGTACAAAGGTGTGGCTTTAATAGGAAGTTTATGGGGGGAGCAAAGGATTTAAAGCGTAACTCCACTTTTGTTAAAAAAAAAAAGATTCCCCTCTGGGTGAGCTCTGTACATTGCAGTGATTTTAACAAACTTTGTTGCAGATTCCTTCCTTTTCTTATTCTGAAGAAATCCCTGTTTGTTCCTCTGTGCCTCTGTGCTGAGTAGATAAAATGGGAGTGGTTTCATAATTATCTATCAGCTGTGGAAGTTGCAGGGCTCTAATGAGGAAATCTGCTGGGCCTACATCCCTTGAGACCCGGTTCACACCACTCCGACTTGGAACGCGATTTGTGCGACCTCAAGTCGCCCCAAGTCGCTCATCATTACAAATTCAATGTAAATGAATGAGAGCCGTCTTAATATGCTCTAATGAAGTTGCTCCGACTTCAGAAAAGGTTCCTGTACTACTTCAAGGCGACTTCTATCCGACTTGTGCACATAGACTTCAATGGGAGTCGCCTCTAAGTCGGATCCTTATCTATTTTCAAGCGACTGTGATCAGACTTTCCAGGAAGAAGAAAAAGATTACCCAGGCATTCTCCACAGACAAATTTAAGTCTCTTCAAAGTCTCTTCAAAGTCGCGCTAAAGTCGCGGGTTTCTGGTTTCTGGTCGCGGTAGTGTGAACCGGCTCTTAGACGTGCTCTCATTGGGAGTATCTCACCAAAATTGACATTTTTATTGCAGGGGATGCCTTGTATACTTGTATCTTAATCAGACTTCTGGGAAAATTGGTGAGCCAATCACACAAGCAGGAAATTATGTTTCTGGGGTGTGGTCAGTATACATTCTGTGTACAGAACAGCTCCAGGCGGCCATATTGCATTTTCAGAAAATTACAACAGCTGCAGATTGAAAAGGAAAGGTCACTTTTAATAACATTCAAATACAATATCATTTGTGTCACAATTGTATAAGCTATATTGTTTTTTTCTTTATTTGCTATTTTTTTTCCCCACGAAAGTGGAGTTACCCTTTAACCACTTGCCGACTTCCCCACGCATATTTACTGCGGCAGTGTGGCTCTCCCACGCATCTTTCCCGTAGTTAGTAGACGCAATAACTTTTGCGCAAACCAATCAAAATACGCTTATTGCGATTTTTTTTTACCAAAAATATGTAGCAGAAAATAAATTGGCCTAAAATGTTAAAAAATTTAGATTTTTACATTTTTTTTTTGGGAGTGTCATATAGCAGAATGTGAAAAATATTGTTTTTTTTTTTTTTTTCAGAATTGTCGCTATTTTTTTTGTTTATAGCTCAAAAAATAAAAATCACACAGGTGATCAAATACCACCAAAAGAAATCTCTATTTGTGGAAAAAAAAGGGATGTAAATTTAGTTTGGGTACAGCGTTGCACAACCACGCAATTGTCAGTTAAAGTCACGCAGTGCCAAGTTGAAAAAAGTGGCCTGGTCATTAAGTGGGCAAATCCTTCCGGTCTGAAAGTGGTTAAGGTTCAAGAGAAACAAGACACAAGGCAAGGTTGTCTTAAAGCGGAGTTCCGGGCACAAAATCAACCTAATCGATTTTGTGGCCATTCGCTTGCTTTGCTTCACCTGAAAAGGAATTGGATAGTTAGGATTATTTTTTTTTTTTTACTTACCTTGTAATTGTAGAAAGAAATACTCACCTATTTTCCACTTGCTCCCTCTGTGGCCTCGGCCCGCGCCGTCTCTTTCGGTTTGCAATGATTCCTGGGAGCTGAACGTCATAGCTCCCAGGAATCAATGCGACGGCACCGACCCCGCTCGTCACTTCCGGTGCGACGCCGCATTCCCTGCTAAACAGCTTCTGGGCATGCCCAGAAGCTGTGTAGGAATGCGGCGCTGCACCGGAAGTGACGAGAGGGGCCGGTGAAGGCGCATTCTGGGAGAAGAAGACGCGGAAGAGGATGCAGAAGAGGATTGCGCTGGCTTCAGCTGCCCACAACAGAGATGGCAACGCTGTAGAAGAAATTTTATAAGTGAGTATTTTTTCTTGCAGGTAAGTGCGAACCGGGACAGATCAGAGGCTAGCCATTGTGGAATGTACTAGCCCTGACTGTCCTGGGGGTATGTTCATTGAAAAAATGTTTCTGTGCCCGGAACTCTGCTTTAAGAGATCAGACACAGAGCTGTCTAGCATTCTGGGTGGCTCAGCAAGAAGAGACATCATCAGACACAGCATAGGTTGCAGGTTCAGACCCAGGTCCTGACAGCAGTTCTTATCCTTTTATTTTGCAATTGCTTGTCCAGTATTCTCCTTATTACTGCCAGCTGCTAAGCCCTGATGAAGTGTGAGTATTCCCCCTGCAACGTGATGGCTTTCTCTTCTGACCTCCTGTTATATACAATAAAGGTTTACTGGACTCACATTAGATCTGTGCGATCCCATCCTTTTCACATTCTTTGGAATACAAACAGCCGACTCTCTATGTGGCTTATCCTTTAATCTCAGCAGCTGTTCTGCAGAGGTGTTGACTACGCTGCCTGGCAACTAGATGTATCCAGATGGGAAAAATTGACAAACGCGGATGTGAAAGGCTATCATGGCAGCATGGGACAACAGGAAAGTAAAAATGCGAGTAATAAAGTCATATATGAGCAAAGACTACAATAGCGACTTAAAATGTGTTGTAGCTGAAAATCCACTATGGTTTCCCTTTAATGGAGGGGCACAGCTCCAAGTGTCATTAATTGGGGGAAGGAGAAATGGTGTTTACAATTCTCGCTTGTATTCGCTCATTCTGTGGCTATTCCGGGTCTCTAGGATGATGTCTCCCCCATGGGACGCTGGAGAAAACCACTAAGTTGTTTTCACATTTGTCCGCACCATTATAACGTAAATTACAGTATAGGATCCTCCCAGTCCTTGTCTGAGTGGCTTTCACCAGCAAAAAAAAAAATCCCATCCATCTGAGTTCTATATGCTTTATTTAAAGAAAAAAAATACTCATCTTTGTCTAATGGAAAAACAATGTATCAAAACAACAACCTACTGAAATCATTAGATACAGCCTGTTAACATTCTACCTCCTTTCCTCGCACAGGGGCGGATATGAAACCCAACAACTGACACCCTTAAAGTGTTCCCTTCAATAAATAGCAACATTTATAAAAACAGCTCCACCTTTTTTCAGTAAAGGGTTCTTCTCCAGCTCCTGTCCAGTGACATTGCCTAGGCCGAAATTATGTCATCAGTCTACTGCAGGCAGGAGGAAGCATTTCCTCAGTCTTCTCTCCTTTAGGGACAGTCTAGACATTGAAACTTTGTAGCAGGTTGGAAGGTGAGAGGCTGCAGCAGAGGCTGATCTGTGTAAGACATTTGTGAGCACATTAATTGCTTATGGCAGCGGAATCAAAACTTTCTAATCAAAAGGCCTGTTTACCTTCTTTCAAACTTTAGGGGGGCTAGACTGTGGCCAGTGGGAGTAAACAGCGTCCCCTCTTTCGTATTAGAGGGAGGAATAGTGTCCCATCATTGGTATCAGTGGGAAGAATAGTGCCCCACTGTGGGTGTCATTGGGAGGAATAGTGTCCCATCATTGGTGTCAGTGAGGGGAATAGTGTTCTATCATTGGTGTCAGTGGGAGGACTAGTGCCCCATCATTGGTATCAATGGAAGGAATAGTGCCCCATCATTGGTATCAGTGGGAGGAATAGTGTCCCATCATTCTTATCAGTGGAAGGAATAGTGCCCCATCATTGGTGTCAGTGGGAGGAATAGTGTCCCATCATTCTTATCAGTGGAAGGAATAGTGCCCCATCATTGGTGTCAATGGGAGGAATAGTGTCCCATCATTGGTGTCAGTGGGAGGAATAGTGTCCCATCAATGGTGTCAGTGGGAGCATTAGTGCCCCATCATTGGTGTCAGTGGGAGCAGTAGTGCCCCATCATTGGTGTCAATGGGAGGAATAGTGTCCCATCATTGGTATCAGTGGGAGGAATAGTGCCCCATCATTGGTATCAACGGAAGGAATAGTGCCCCATCAATGGTATCAGTGGGAGGAATAGTGCCTCATTATTGGTGTCAGCGGAAGAAATAGTGCCCCACCATTGGAGTCATTGGGAGGAATAGTGCCCCATCATTGGTGTCAATGGGAGGAATAGTGCCCTATCATTGGTATCAGTGGAAGATTTAGTTCCCCTATCGTTGGTGTTAGTGGGAGGAATAGTGCCCCATCATTGGTATCAGTGGGAGGAATAGTGCCCCATCATTGGTGTCAGTAGGAGATGTAGTGCCCCATCATTGGGGTCAGTGGGAGGAATAGTGCCCTATCATTGGTATCAGTGGGAGGAATAGAATAGTGCCCCATCATTTGTGTCAGTGGTAGGAATAGTGCCCCATCATTGGTATCAGTGGAAGGAATAGTGCCCCATCATTGGTGTCAGTGGGAGGAATAGTGCCCCATCATTGGTGTCAGTGGGAGGAATAGTGTCCCATCATTGGTGTCAATGGAAAGAATAGTGCCCCATCATTGGTGTCAGTAGGAGCAGTAGTGCCCCATCATTGGGGTCAGTGGGAGGAATAGTGCCCTATCATTGGTATCAGTGGGAGGAATAGTGCCCCATCATTGGTATCAGTGGGAGGAATAGAATAGTGCCCCATCATTTGTGTCAGTGGGAGGAATAGTGCCCCATCATTGGTGTCAGTGGAAGGAATAGTGCCCCATCATTGGTGTCAGTGGGAGGAATAGTGCCCCATCATTGGTGTCAGTGGGAGGAATAGTGTCCCATCATTGGTGTCAATGGAAAGAATAGTGTTCCATCATGGGTGTCAGTGGAAGGAATAGTGCCCAATTGAAGGTGTTAGTGGCAGGAACTATGCCCCAAGGGCCGCATAAAATCAAGCAAAGGGCCGCATCACGCCTAGCCTGAGAACATAATGCGCACAAACATGGAGAGATTTTGTGTGCATTCTCAGTAGCAGAGACGTCATAACTGTGCAATACAGAGCCTGTGCAGAGAGCAGAGCTGTGGGAGGGGCCAAACAAGCCCCACCCACTATAGGCTGTCTGCAGAAAAAACTACAGGAGGGGGCGGAGACAAGACCAGTCATCCTGTACAAGGGGAGAGAGCAAAGATGTGGAAGGGACTCATCAAGCCCCACCCACTACAAGTTGCCCGCAGAACAAAACTGAAAAAAGGCGGAGACAAGACCAGTCACCCTACACAACGAGAAAGAGCAGAGTTGTGGGAGGGGCTCCACCCATTACAGGCTGACTGCAGAAAACTACAGGAGGGGGCGGAGACAAGACCAGTCACCCTGCACAAAGCGAGAGCGCAGAGTTGTGAGAAGGGCTCGTCAGGCTCCACCCACTACAGGAAACTACAGAAAACTACAGGAGGGGGAGGAGACATGACCAGTCACCCTGCACAAGAAGAGAGATCGGAGTTGTGGGAGGGGCTCACAGGCTCCACCCACTGTAGGCTGACTAAAGAAAACTACAGGAGGGGGTGGAGACAAGACTAGTTACCATGCAGAAGGAGAGAGAGCAGTTGTGGTAGGGGCTCATCAGGCTCCACCCACTACAGGCTGCCTGCAGAAAACGACAGGAGGGGGCGGAGATAAGACCAGTCACCCTGCATAAGGAGAGACAGCAGTTGTGGGAGATGCTCATCAGGCTCCACCCACTACAGGCTGCCTGCAGAAAACGACAGGAGGGGCAGAGACAAGACCAGTCATCCTGCACAAAGAGAGAGCAGTTGTGGGAGGGGCTCATCAGGCTCCACCCACTACAAGTAGCCTGCAGTAAAGTACAGGAGGTGGCGGAGACAAGACCAGTCCCCTGCACAAGGAGAGAGAGCAGAGCTGTGGGAGGGGCTCCTTAGGCTCCACCCATTACAGGTTGCTTGCAGAGAACTACAGGAGGGGGGAGACAAGACCAGTCACTCTGCACAAAGAGAGAGCAGTTGTGGGAGGGGTTCATCAGGCTCCACCCACTAAAGGCTGCCTGCAAATAACTACAGGAGGGGGCGGAGACAAGACCAGTCACCCTGCACAAAGAAAGAGCAGTTGTGGGAGGGGCTCATCAGGCCCCACCCACTAAAGGCTGCCTGCAAAAAAACTACAGGAGGGGGCGGAGACAAGACCAGTCACCCTGCACAAGGAGAGAAAGCAGCAGTGAGCGGTCTTTATTACAGGAAGTCTCACGCTGGATTACTGCACAGATCTGGGAGAAATACACAAAGCACACGGAGATTCAAGAAGAATCCACATGATGGATGGATTTAGACAATATTTATTTATCCCAGAGTTCAGCTTTAAAAGCCTTTGCAAAAAAAAAAATTGACGGTGTAATTGAAGACATCTCTAAAAACAAGACACCAATAAAACTACAAAAAAAGTTATGATTTCCTAATATTTAACATTTCTGCAGCTCTCTCTCTTTCTGCCATAAAGTACTGTCTGTCTTGAAGCGCAGCGTAGGGGAAAGAAATAAGGAACGTGTTTTATAGCACATATGGTCTAATTTTATTTGACATCTGTTTTGTAACAAACAATATTTAGCTCACTTATTTGCTCATACACACTGCAAACACCGGGGCCGACCAGCAGTGATCTCCGGGGAGTTGCAGCCTTGCTGATGATCACCAGAAAACAGCTTAACCAATATCGCTTTTCGGGCGCGGTCTTCTATTATTATTTCATGTTGATTGCAAAGGTGAGATGTCACTCTGCTTGACAATAAAGATCAGAACGCAGATTGTGAGAACGGCACACATTCCCTGATCAGGAATGCAGCTACCATCTCTACCGACTCTTAAAGCGGAATTCAATTCCAAAAATAAAATATTTCTAGGAGGTGGGAGATATGCAAAGTATCCACTGCCAAAAAAATTAATAATCTTCCGCCTTCCCCTCTAATTTTTGTTGTCTGTGCGCATTAGACATGTGCGATTCGTTTCATTTCTGAATCCAAATTCACACAAAATTTTACAGTATCTTACAAAAGTGAGTACACCCCTCACATTTTTGTAAATATTTTATTATATTTTTCATGTGACAAAACTGAAGAAATGACACTTTGCTACAATGTAAAGTAGTGAGTGTACAGCTTGTATAAGTGTCGGTTCACACAATGGCGATCCGACTTAGGGGGCGACCTGTGAAGTCACGTGCACCGCGACTTTGGCGCGATTTGCACGGACTTCATAAAATGAATGTCTATGCAAGTCGCTCCAGGTCGCCCCGAAGTAGTACAGGACCCTTTTTCTAAGTCGGAGCGACTTGTGTCGCTCCTATTAGAACCGTTCCTGTACCACACAATGGACCACGACGGTGCGCGACTTGTCAGGCTGACCAAGTCGCCTGACAAGTCGTACTAGTGTGAACCGGCACTAACAGTGTAAATTTGCTGTCCCCTCAAAATAACTCAACACACAGCCATTAATGTCTAAACCGCTGGCAACAAAAGTGAGAACACCTCTAAGTGAAAATGTCCCAAGTGGGCTCAAAGTGTCAATATTTTTTGTGGCCACCATTATTTTCCAGCACTGCCTAAACCCTCTTGAGCATGGAGTTCACCAGAGCTTCACAGGTTGCCACTGGAGTCCTCTTCCACTCCTCCATGATGACATCACTAGAGCTGGTGGATGTTAGAGACCTTGCACTCCTCCACCTTCCATTTGAGGATGCCCCACAGATGGCTTAGGTCTGGAGACATGCTTGGCCAGTCCATCACCTTTACCCTCAGCTTCTTTAGCAAGGCAGTGGTCGTCTTGAAAGTGTGTTTGGGGTCGTTATCATGTTGGAATACTGCCCTACGGTCCATTCTCCAAAGGGAGGGGATCATGCTCTGCTTCAGTATGTCACAGTACATGTTGGCATTCATGGTTCCCTTAATGAACTGTAGCTCCCCAGTGTCGGCAGCACTCATGCAGCCCCAGACTATGATGCTCCCACCACCATGCTTGACTGTAGGTAAGACACACTTGTCTTTGTACTCCTCACCTGGTTGCTGCCACACACTCTTGACACCATCTGAACCAAATAAGTTTATCTTTGTCTCATCAGACCACAGGACACGGTTCCAGTAATCCATGTCCTTAGTCTGCTTGTCTTCAGCAAACTGTTTGGGGGCTTTCTTGTGCCTTATCTTTAGAAGAGGCTTCCTTCTGGGACGACAGCCATGCAGACCAATTTGATGCAGTGTGTGGCGTATGGTCTGAGCACTGACAGGCTGACCCCCCACCCCTTCAACCTCTGCAGCAATGCTGGCAGCACTCATATGTCTATTTCCCAAAGACAACCTCTGGATATGACGCTGAGCATGTGCACTCAACTTCTTTTGTCAACCATGGCGAGGCCTGTTCTGAGTGGAACCTGTCCTGTTAAACCGCTGTATGCTCTTGGCCACCGTGCTGCAGCTCAGTTTCAGGGTCTTGGCAATCTTCTTATAACCTAGGTCTTCTTTATGTAGAGCAACAATTTTTGTTTTTCAGTTCTTTGCCATGAGATGCCATGTTGAACTTCCAGTGAGCAGTATGAGAGAGTGAGAGCGATAACACCAAATTTACCACACCTGCTCCCCATTCACACCTGAGACCTTGTAACATTAACGAGTCACATGACACCGGGGAGGGAAAATGGCTAATTGGGCCCAGTTTGGACATTTTCACTTAGCGGTGTACTCACTTTTGTTGCCAGCGGTTTAGACATTAATGGCTGTGTGTTGAGTTATTTTGAGGGGACAGCAAATTTACACTGTTATACAAGCTGTACACTCACTACTTTACATTGTAGCAAAGTATCATTTCTTCAGTGTTGTCACATGAAAAGATATAATAAAATATTTAAAAAAATGTGAGGGGTGTACTCACTTTTGTGAGATACTGTAGTTTTTTTGCAGATTTGGATACATCCAAATCTCAGAGTCAGAAGAGGATTGAATTTCCATGAATTCAAAATAAATTGTAACAAAACAACAAATTAATTCATTTCATTTGTATGGTAGGATGCAATAATTTGGGCCTTCTGTAATGCTAAAGCAATATTAGCCTCTTACCCCCCTTTATGACCAGGCTTTTTTTTTGCGCAGTCGTGCAAGGCTGAACTCAAATAAAATTGATGTCCTTTTTCCCCACAAATAGAGCTTTCTTTTGGTGGTATTTGATCACCTCTGCTATTTGTGAATACTGTATGATCTTTGTAGCCCTGAGGAAGCGATTGGTGAAATGCGTCGCCACCGAAGACCCCCTAACTATCTAGTGCTTATCAGACCAGTCACCATATATATTCCCTTTCCTCAAATGAATTGTTTTTATACATTTGTCATTTTGTATTGTCTTTATTTTTATCTTTGATACAATAAAAAGATGGATTTTATTGAATCATGAACATCCCTCTGTTTGGCTTGTACAGTCGGACTTTTTCTTTATACATTGTATATTTATAATTAGTTGTATAATTATTTTGTATACTTCCACAGCCAATATAAAGGAATACTGGTGGTATTAAAAAAAAAAAAAACACTTGTGGGTTTAATTAATTCTTTTTTTGTATAATTCTCCTTTAAGGGGGCGTGGCATGGGGTGTGTCCTATGCCCACATACGTTTTCTAATAGGTGTCCCTTGTTCTGATTTCAAAAAGTTGGGAGGTATGAAACAAGGTAGATCTCCATTCTGACAGGAGGGATGGCATGGATCCTGTGTTCCTGCAAAGCAGGGACTATGATCCATGCCTTCCCCTAGTAAAAGCTCTTCCCTTTGATCACCCCTGATGTTAACTTCTTCCCAGCCAGTGTCATTAGTACAGTGACAGTGCATATTGTTTTATCACTGATCACTGTATCAGTGTCACTGGTTCCCAAAGAGTGTCAGTTAATGTCAAAATTGTCCGCCGCAATATCACAGTTCCATTATAAGTCGCTGATTGCAGCCATTACTAGTAAAAAAATAAAATAATAAAAAATAATTTAAAATATCTCAAAGTTTGCAGACGCTATAACTTTTGCACAAAAAACAATTAATATACGCTTATTGGGATTTTTTTTTACCAAAAATATGTAGCAGAATACATATTGGATTCAATTTATGAACAAATTAGATTTTTTTAAACATTTTTAATGCATATGTTTTATAGCAGAAAGTAAAAAATATTGATTTTTTTTTTCTAAATTTTTTTTGTCTTTTTTTGTTTATAGCGCAAAAAGTAAAAAACACAAAAAATAAAAAACGCAAAAAAAGAAAGCTCTATTTGTGGGGAAAATAAGGGACATCAATTTTATTTGGGCACAGCGTTGCATAACCACGCAATTGTCAGTTTAAATAACACAGTGCCGTATACAGTAGCAAAAAATGGCCTAGTCATGAAGGGGGGTAAATCTTCAGATGGTCAAGTGGTTACAAAGAATAACAAACATGTTATACTCTGTGCAGTTGGTTTTGCTCAGAGCAGCCCGGATCCTCCTCTTTTCATGTACCAGGCAGGCGCTCCTGGCTCCTCCCTCCTGCCAAATGCCCCCAGAGCATGCAGCTGGCAATGGGGGCACCCAAGCAGGCTGGCTTCCAAGCTGTGGCTCTATGTGTCCATTCGCACAAAGAGCCGCAGCTCAGCCCCTTCCCGCCCCCTCCCTCTCCTGATTTGCTCAGTGGTTGTGATTGCTGCCTCAGCCAATCAGAGGTGAAAGTACCCGGAGAGACGAGGCACTTGAGGACATTGCTGGATCGAGCAGGGGCTCAGGTAAGTATTAGGGGGGCTGGGGTGCTACTGCACAGAGAAGATTTTTTCCCTTCATGCATAGAATGCATGAAGGTAAAAAACTTTGAGCCTTTAGAACCACTTTAAAATCACAAAAGTCGCAAGGAAGTCACTTCTTTATCTTATCTTTGCAACTTTGGCTGGTAGGACCCCCTGGTGGGACAATCTAGAACAACACCCTGGTAGCACACTTGGGTTGAACACCCTGGTAGAACACTCTACTGGGACACCCTGGTGGAACACTCTGATAGGGCACCCTTGTAGGACACATTGCTTACTCAGGTGTGAGATCCATCTTTGACTTTAAATTGTCATTCATACCTAGTAGGACACCCTAGTAGAATATTTAAGGACACCCTTGTAGGACTCCCTGTTAGGACCCCCTCGTGGGACACTCTAGTAAAACACCCTGGTAGGACACTGGGGTAGGACACCCTGGTAGGACACTCTAATGGGGCACCCTTGTAGGACACATTGGTTATTCCAGAGCCAGATCCATCTTTGACCTTAAATGGTGTTTCATACCTAGTAGGACACCCTGGTTGAACACTCTAGTTGGACACCCTTGTAGGACTCCCTGGTAGGACTCTCTGGTGGGACACTCTAGTAAAACACCCTGGTAGGACATTGTGGTTGGACACCCTGGTAGAACACTCTCCTAGGACACCCTTTTGAGACACCCTGGTGGAACACTCTGATAGGGAACCTTGTATGGGACATTGCTTTCTCAGGTGTCAGATCCATCTTTGACCTTCATTTTTCTTTCATAACTAGTAGGACACCTTGGTAGAACACTCAAGGACATCCTTGTATGACCTCTTGGTGGGACACACTAGTAAAATGCCCTGGTAGGACACTGGGGTTGGACACCCTGGTAGGACAACCTCCTAGGACACCCTTTTGAGACACCCTGGTGGAACACTCTGATAGGGCACCCTTGTAGGAGACATTGCTTTCTCAGGTGTGAGATCCATCTTTGACCTTCATTTATCTTTTATAACTAGTAGGACACCCTGGTAGAACACTCAAGGACATCCTTGTAGGACCACTTGGTGGGACACACTAGTAAAATGCCCTGGTAGGACACTGGGGTTGGACACTCTCCTAGGACACCCTTGTAGGACACCCTGCTTACTCCCGAATGAGATATATCTCTGTCCTTAAAGTGTCTTTCACACCTAAGTGGCCATCTGTAGCACAACAAAACACGCCAATGGTGTTTTTTTAATATTTTTGCAATTTACAATAAATGCCTTCCTTCTGAAGAACAAATTCTCCAAGCATTTCATTTTCCACCTTTGCTGGCTTCATCCTCTTTTCTGCTTTTGGGCAAAAACAACCTCCCACTATGAGGAAGGAAAACAAAGACTACGGTCCTCAGGGGTCCTAAGGGTCCAACAATAATTGACAAGGGTTTCAGGATGCAAGTTGGGCAACCAGGCCTCAAACCCATGGACCAGACCCAACAGTCACAAGCTTGTACTCAGCAGAACGAGGCTGAATTCTCAATGTGTCATTAATATGTAACAGCTACAATGTAACAGAATTACAATATTTTCCATACTGAAAAGAGAAAACAATGAACCTCAGATATATATGATTTATAAACAAAAGATATTTGTGTGCCCCGGTCTAGGCTCAGCGCCCTTGTTTTCCTGGCCGGACCGGCGGAAGGGTGTTCTCTATAATGTATTCTACCAACAGTGTGATTGTCGTGAGGAATTATTAATTTGTTGATGTTATTTCTTCCTAATGCTGCGTGCGGCGGGAGAATGACTCATTGTCACCGGGTGATGAGCGAGCCTCTCCTATTGGTGACATTTCAGCTCTTGCCCTCTCGCTCTAATTTGCTCTCACTTACAGTAGACAGCTGTCAATATATCTAATATGGTTTAGTTTCCTGCAGAAGCGCCGCTGACACTCCCGGCTTAATTGCAGACAGTGAGTGATTGTAATGGGGGCAGCATTTAACAATGCAAAATAATCCGACGTATTCAAATACCGCCATGAACTGCGGATCACAGAGTCATAAATAACATTTAAAGGGGACTGGACCAGGGTGCAGTATAACAAAGCGCAATGGCGGATAATGGAAGGGAGTTATGTCTTAGGAGAACACAAGCTATGTATATAACTATTGCCATCATATCTATCTATCTATCTATCTATCTATCTATCTATCTATCTATCTATCTATCTATCTATCTGTCTATCTATCTGTCTGTCTGTCTGTCTGTCTGTCTGTCTGTCTATCTATCTATCTATCTATCTATCTATCTATCTATCTATCTATCGATTTATTCTATCTATCTATCTATCTATCTATCTATCTATCTATCTATCTATCTATCTATCTATCTATCTATCTATCTATCTATCTATCTATCTATCTATCTATCTATCTATCTATCTATCTATCTATCTATCTAGCTATCTATCTATCTATCTATCTATCTATCTATCTATCTATCTATCTATCTATCTATCTATCTATCTATCTATCTATCTATCTATCTATCTATCTATCTATCTATCTATCCATCCATCTCTTCTCCCCCCCCAATCTATATATCAATCTATTCTAACTATTTATCTACTGCTATATCATCTCTCCTTTATTTATCTATCTATCTATCTATCTATCTATCTATCTATCTATCTATCTATCTATCTATCTATCTATCTATCTATCTATCTATCTATCTATCTATCTATCTATCTATCTATCTATCTATCTATCTATCTATCTATCTATCTATCTATCTATCTATCTATCTATCTATCTATCTATCTATCTATCTATCTATCTATCTATCTATCTATCTATCTATCTATCTATCTATCTATCCTCTCTTTTCCTCTTCCCCTCTTTACATGTAGCACTCTACCCTGGATGGATACGTTTAGTTTTTGGCTCAACTATAGTCAGTTGAGCAGCAATTTATATTAAAGTTTTAAAATTTTTATAAAGTATTGGTACATCTGCCTTTACACTCACATGAACTTTAATGGCATCCCAGTCTTAGTCCGTAGGGTTCAATATTGAGTTGGCCCACCCTTTGCAGCTATAACACCTTCAACTCTTCTGGGAAGGCTGTCCACAAGGTTTAGGAGTGTGTCTATGGGAATGTTTCCAGAAATGCATTTGTGAGGTCAGGCACTGATGTTGGACGAGAAGCCCTGGCTCCCAGGCTCCGCTTTAATTCATCCCAAAGATGTTCTATCGGTTTGAGGTCAGGACTCTGTGCAGGCCAGTCAAGTTCCTCCACCCCAAACTCGCTTATCCATGTCTTTATGAACCTTGCTTTGTGCACTGGTCCAAGTCATTTGGTGGAGGGGAAATTATGGTGTGGGGTTGTTTCTCAGGGGTTGGGTTTGGCCCACTTTGTTCCAGTGAAGGAAACTCTTAAGGCATCAGCATACCAAGACATTCTGGACAATTTCATGCTCCCAACTTTGTGGGAACAGTTTGGGGATGGCCCCTTCCTGTTCCAACATGACTGCGCACCAGTGCACAAAGCAAGGTCCATAAAGACATGGATAAGCCAGTTTGGGGTGGAGGAACTTTGCTGACCTGCACGGAGTCCTGACCTCAACCCGATAGAACACCTTTGAGAGGAATTAGAGCTCAAACTGCGAGCCAGGCCTTCTCTCCAATATAAGAGCCTGACCTCACAAACATGCTTCTGGAACAATGGTACACTCCTAAACCATGTGGACAGCCTTCCCAGAAGAGTTGAAGCTTTTATAGCTGCAAAGGGTGGGCCAACTCAATATTGAGCCCTACGGACTAAGACTGGGATGCAGAAAAATTTAATGTGCGTGTAAAGGCAGGCGTCCCAATACTTTTGACAATACTGTCTGTCTATCTTTCCATCCATTGCCATTTCTTTGATCTCTCTCTTTATTGATCTATCTATATCTCTGTCTATTATCTATCTATCTACACAAAACCTATCATCCATCTTTCTCTTTGTCTGTGATCTAGCTATAATTTATGAATCTATCTATCTATCTATCTATCTATCTATCTATCTATCTATCTATCTATCTATCTATCTATCTATCTATCTATCTATCTATCTATCTATCTTCCCCAAAGTGTCCCAATTCTGCCAGACAGTTACCTCCTATTTTTTTTACAAAATGATTGTAGCTCCCAAGAAGGAGGACAGAATACTCGTTGCCATGAGAGGTGCCCCACCTATTACATATCCCTCAATACATGGAAGAATTCTGTAAGAGTGAAATTAACTCGGCCTCTTTCTTTCCGGCTGCTCAGGCTCTTGAAGTATCGCGGCGTGAGAAATACCGGAGCTGTGCTGGCCGCCAAGGAGGTGTTTTTTTTCTCCAGCCATCTCCATTTATCTCCTTCTTGCTGATGAACGCTCGCTGAGACTCAATTTTCCAGGCGTCTACACTTCCCCTGTTGATAATTGAAGCGCTCACACTAAAGCATAACACAACAAGACAGACAGTGGATGCTATTTACAAAGCTGATTATTTTGCTGCCAGCCTCAAAATATAATATTTACTAGAAAGAAGTAAAAAAAAAAAAAAAAACTTAAAGGGGAACCCTGTTTGGAAAGATAAATATAACCCGAGAATCCTGTCTTGGTTTCTGAAAAATGGAAGCTACTAATTAGTAAATTCTTAATATGCAAATTAGCTGAACTCCTGAAAATTGTCAAGATACAGGGAACAAATACATATGGGGCCTTTGAGGTACCAATAAAGGTCACTTTTCCATATAAAAACACATATACTTTGAACATTTGAATTACATAATACCTCCACATCTAACCCACCTTATGTCCGTATGTCCTCATAGAGACAAGAATCAAAAATCTAATTCTTAACACGTAACCACTAGGGATTGTTGATCCAGGTAATTATTATTATTATACAGGATTTATATAGCGCCAACAGGTTACGCAGCACTTTACAATAAAAAGGGGGGCAGCACAATTTACAATACAGTTCAATACAGAAGGAATAGGAGGGCCCTGCTCATGGAGCTTACAATCTAAAGGTAATATCCGATTGCTTTAGGGAAGAGGTGTCAAACTCAATTTTATTGCGGGCCGCATCAGCAATATGGTTTCATTCTAAGGGCCAGTGCTATCTGGGTTGTGCTACATACAGAGTGCAGGGTTCAGGAGTGCGCTGCGTACAGAGTGCAGGGTTCAGGGGTGCGCTACGTACAGAGTGCAGAGTTAAGGAAAGTGCTACGTACAGAGTGCAGAGTTCAGGAGTGTTCTACATACAGAGTTCAGGATTATACTACATGCAGAGTGCAGAGTAAAGGTGTGTGCTACGTACAGAGCGCAGATTTCAGGAGTGCAATACATACAGAGTGCAGAGTTCAGGAGTGTGCTACGTACAAAGTTCAGGATTACGCTACCTACAGAGTGCAGCGTTCAGGAGTGTGCTACGTACAGAGTGCAGAGTTCAGGAGTGCGCTACATACAGAGTGCAGAGTTGATGAGTGTGCTACATACAGAGTTCAGGATTACGCTACGTACAGAGTGCAACGTTCAGGAGTGCGCTACATACAGAGTGCAGGGTTCAGTAGTGTACTACATACAGAGTGCAGATTTCAGGAGTGCCATACATACAGAGTGCAGAGTTCAGGAGTGTGCTACATACAGAGTTCAGGATTACACTACATACAGAGTGCAGCGTTCAGGAGTGTGCTACGTACAGAGTTCAGGATTATGCTACGTACAGAAGTGCGGGGTGCAGGAGTGCAATATAAACAGAGTGCAGAGTTCAGGAGTGCACTACCTACAGAGTGCATAGTTCAAGAGTACACTACGTACAGAGTGCAGGGTTCAGGAGTGCAATATAAACAGAGTGCAGAGTTCAGGAGTGCACTACGTAACAAATGCAGGGTTCAGGAGTGCACTACGTAGAGTGCAGAGTTTAGGAGTGTGCTACGTACAAAATGCAGGGTTCAGTATTGCACTACGTACAGAATGCAGAGTTCAGGAGTGTGTTACATACAGGGTGCAGGGTCCAGGAGTGTGCTATGTTTAGCAAAAAATAAAAACAGCGGTGATGATTAAATACCACCAAAGGAAAGCTCTATTTGTGTGAAAAAAAATGATAAAAATGTCACATGGGTACAGTTGTGCAGGACTGCGCAATTGTCATTCAAAGTGCGACAGTGCTGAAAGCTGAAAATTGCCCTGGGCAGGAAGGGGGTAAAAATGCCCAGTAGGCAAGTGGTTAAAAAAAATAAATAATTGCCCAGTAAAAGTGAATAAAAATGTAAAAGTAAATTAAAAAAGCACCTTTGGCTCCAATATTCAACATTTATCTGTATCTCCTGCTGAAAACCTACTACCACTAGATGGAGCAACTCTTTTGGGTTGAATGACTGCAAGTGTCATTTAATCGACTTCCTGTAAGCCAAGGCTGTCATGAACACGCCCCCTCCTGTGCTTCAGCTTTAAAGTAAAACTCCAGTCAGAACTTTTTTTTGTGTTCAAACTTCACCCTACAATATACGATGCAACGACGGTACTTGAATATCAAATAATTGAAATGTAAACACAAACTCCCATTCAGTCGTCATATCCATCACCCTGACTATAAACGTAGGTTGCACCCACATCGGCCTCTGCTAAGGTTTACAAATTCAAATACACTTAGCAAAAAAAAAAATTTGTATAAAAAAAAATCACAAGTAAATTGAGACAGTGAAGCCAAATAAATAGTTTCCTAATTAAAAGCTATTTTATACATTTTCACTTAAAATTCACAAAATTACATTGGGCCAAAGCGAACGCTTGGCATAAATTAAATTGGAAACTCGGAAATAGGCAAATTTGCAGACGCGAGAATACCAAATATTAGCTTGTGGACGTGACGAGGTTGGGCGTGTTGCGTGTAAACGCCGAGGAGCGTTTAATAAAGAGGCCGCGCGAGTTTATTAATATTCAGCCTCCGAATGAAGATTTGATGGTGCTATATTAATCCACATATTTAAGCCTTACTAAATGAACATTTCTGTGTTTTTTTTTTTTTTTCCTTGAATAATTTGTACCATCTGTGTCAAAATTTTGCGAGTCAGGAAAAAAAAAAAAAAGAAAACGAGAAACAAATGTTGATTCTACAACACAGTCTTAGTTCACTCTAAAAATTGTCACACATTTACATCACAGGCCATCTGGGGAGAAAACATACCATGCAGATTGCCGCTATGAGCTGATTGGCTCCGGATTAATAAGTGTGCACCACCATGTAGAAGGCGCTGCATGACAAGGTGAATGGAGGGGCCCGTGAGCGCACAGTAGCGATGGGGGGGCCGCGGGGGCGCGCGCTGTGGTCTAGGTGCTTTTGCGCAAATCTCCAACGATGTTTTCAGGCCGCCATACGTTACGGGGGTGCTGCTAACATATGTATTAATGTAATTTTGTCAGCGTGTCTTGGGAGCTGGAAATCTGCTTCACAATGGGGGATTCAACACAATGTAACAAAGACGCTTCCAGATTTGGCGACTGTTATCACAGTTATAATGCATGCAAATGTGCAATGCAATGGCTGCCATAGGTGCGATATTAGAGATATTAAATTACGATTTTTCGGAGAGTTAGGTTGGGTATAGAGGAGCTCGGTTTGGGTAAAGGGCATGGGGTGGCAACATGTAATGTGGACCTTTCAAACCAGTTATTTTGTTTATTTATTAAAGGTATTTATTATTATTATTAATAATATTATTATAATATAGGATTTATATAGCGCCAACAGTTTGCGCAGCGCTTAACAATATGAAGGTAGACAATGCAGCAACAGTACTTTGAGCTTACAACCTAATATTTATATAGTACAATCAATTTTACATACTATGCATTTCCATCAGCCTATGCCCTCAAGAGCTTACAATCTAAGGTCTCTATCTCACATGCATACACAGGCATTTTTTTTTCCCCTTTCTCCAAGCCTGCAGTGTGCCAAAAAAAGCAAACTTCAAATGAACCAAAAAGGTGAATGTAGAACACACACAAGGAAATTGCCCAGGGTGTGTCACGGGTCCCCTCTCAAGTAGAAGGGACCTCCCTGACCCCCCTGGGGTGCAAGACTCCCAATAAGGGTAAGGCAATGCCTGGTAGACCCCTTTCCTTGTAGCTAGGAAAAGATCCCCCTGGACGGGACTTTTCCTTTCTTTTCCTTGCATATGTTCACCATTGAGTTAAGGGATGAGGGTAGACTAACTCATCACTCCTTTTATCATACCCAACCTCCACACCTCTTCTTCTTTCCTTGTAGCTAGGCAAAGCCAGTGGAGGACTGGGCCAGGGGACAGGGGGGCAATTGCTCCCTGGGCCGCTCTGATGCCCCATAATAAGGCTGCACCGAATCTGCCACATACATGCCTAAAGGATTCCTGGTGAAGAGAAGTAAAAAGTCCCCACGCTGACCTACTGAGTGCGGGATGAAGACAAGGACAGAGCGCAGGCCTCCCCCCCATCATGGATGGTGTAAACTGTGTCTGAGCAGAGGCCAGTTCCATTCCCCACTGGAGACTCTCCTCCCTGGCCAGCCCCAACCAAGCTGTCCCAGCTCCCCCCAACCGCTCAATGCTGGCCAGGTCAAGAACCCGGATTATTCAGCCAGTGAGTAGAGAGTACCTGGAGCAGTGCTTCAGCCTGGAATGGGGGTCAGGAGGAGGCCGGAAAGGAGGGAGAGTGGGAGGGAGTGGGAGTCGCTGCACCATGGGCCTCTGGTTTCTACTTGCCCCCTGGCCCGAAAGTTGCCAGTCAGCCCCTGGGCAAAGCTGACCACCAAGTAGTAAGTTAGGGGCTCTCCTGAAGAGAAACCCTCAGGCAAGGGATTAAGGGACCTAAGGGCCACGCATCCTCCCCCTAGACTTCAAAATAGACCTGAAGAACCTCACTCTACCATCCAGTGAGTGAAAAAGTTCTGTGACAAATGAGAAGAAAAATTTAAATAAAAGCGATAATGTGCAAGACAATGAGGTTGATATACTAAGACTGGAGAGTGCAAAACTTGGTGCGGCTGTGCATAGGAGCCAATCAGCTTCTAACTTCACCTCAACAAAAAAAACCTGGAAACTGATGTGCAGAGCTGAACCAGATTTTGCACTCTCCAGTTTTAGTAAATCAACCCCAATTTCTAGACCTTACGGCTTGGTAAGGAAATTTGCCCCAGTCTTGGTCAAAAGGCCTAGCCAATAAGGTGTAGTGCAGGAAAACAATACGGTGGTCCCAAACCCATAGTGATAATAAGAGCACCTCTGGGTCGCCACTCCCAGGTGGCACCAACACCGTTGGCTCTCTGCCTTCCCAGCCCCTGGCCAGACAAGAGCAGCCCCATTCCTACCAGACATTAATTAGCACTTAGGGATAGCCTTCCTACCGCCAGACACAAGACCTGGTGCACCAGGCCACATTCAATCAAGGAGGATAGATCCCTCCACCACTTTCCCCCCTTATTACATCAGGGATTACTAACTCTGAAGATGCCGAAGTTCTGTTCCTGAACAAGAACAAATACTACACTTAGACAAAAGGCACATGCCAGGGACAATTTACACACAAGCCAATTATCCTACCAGCATGTCTTTGGATTGTGAGGAGAAACCAGAGTACCTCCACACAAGCACAGAAAGAACATGCACACTCCATGCCGTTAATGAGGACCCAAGTGCTGCAAGGCAGAACCACTGTTATCCAATCAGACTAGGATAAAATGTCATCTTCTTTATGGCCCCAGTCACACTTGAGCTGAGCATCTTTGGTTGGTTTTGGGGTTTTTTTTTTTTGGGCATTTTTAGTGGTTTGTGTGCGTTTTTGCATCCATTTCAAGATTCATTTTTATTGATCGAATTTTTAGACACTAGAACAGTAGTTACTACTTGCACATTGGGTTCATTTCTCAGGCACTCCCAGTAAAGTCTTTTGGGGCTAAACCAAGACCACTTGAAGTTCATATACGTTTTCTAGTGATGATGAGCTTCAAGCTACACTATGCTCAGGTGTGAACGGGCAGCATTGAATATAATGGAAATCTTAGTGTGGAGTAATGATACATTTCTGGCAAAGCTTCAAATTGCTAAGGTTTGAACAGGGCTTTTTAATTGCTCACCTCCAAAACTCAGGCTGGACCAGGTTACAGGTAATCCTGGTCCAGCCTGAGTTTTGGAGGTGAACATTTACTCTCTGGCAGCTGCTATGTGTAGGCGATTGCTAGATGTTGTGGCCTTATATCTGGTAATTTGGGGTTAGGTAGATGTGGGAGTCTATATTACACTTTTAGTATTTTGGTTGTTTCTTTCTCTTGATTGGTTACAAGATTCTTTTCATATTCTTTGTTGTAGTCCAGTCCACCTCCTAGAGTTGGTCTCCCCATGGGCCGGCGGGGGCTAATTTGGGCTCGTCCCCCAGTTGGGTATCAGTATATACACTATATTTTCAAAAGTATTGGCAGGGCCAGTGCAAGGATCTTTGACTACACAGGCGAAGGTGCATTTTGGTGACCCCCCCCCCCCCCATATGGCATACACTTTATTTTTGCTCCATTAAGCTATAGTGGTTCTAAGCTTAGAGAAAAGAAAACACCAAAACGGTCAGAGACTGCCCATATGGCACACAAGATGGTCAGAGATTGCATACATGACCCACGGATGATCAGAGACTGCATACATGGCATTAAGGGATGTTTAGAGATTGGATACATGGCACAAGAGATGGTCAGAGACTACATACATGGCACACAGGGCGGTCAAAGATTGCATACATGGCACATAGGGTGGTCAGAGATTGCATACATGGCACAAGGGATGATCAGAGTTTGCATACATGGCCCACAGAATGATCAGAGATTGCATACATTGCAGAAGAGATTGTCAGAGATTGCATACATGGCACACAGGATGATCAGAGATTGCATACATGGCACACAGGATGATCAGAGATTGCATACATGGCACACGGGATGATCAGAGATTGCATACATGGCACAAAGGATAATCCGAGACTGCATACATGGCACAAGGGATGATCAGAGATTGCATACATTGCACATGAGATTGTCAGAAATTGCATACATGGCACAAGGGATGGTCAGATATTGCATACATGGCACACAGGATGATCAGAGATTGCATACATGGCACAAAGGATAATCCGAGACTGCATGCATGGCACAAGGGATGATCAGAGATTGCATACATTGCACATGAGATTGTCAGAAATTGCATACATGGCACAAGGGATGGTCAGATATTGCATACATGGCACACAGGATGATCAGAGATTGCATTCTTGGCCCACGAGATGGTCAGAGATTGCATACATGGCATTAAGGGATGTTTAGAGATTGGATACATGGCACAAGAGATGGTCAGAGACTACATACATGGCACACAGGGCGGTCAAAGATTGCATACATGGCACATAGGGTGGTCAGAGATTGCATACATGGCACAAGGGATGATCAGAGTTTGCATACATGGCCCACAGAATGATCAGAGATTGCATACATTGCAGAAGAGATTGTCAGAGATTGCATACATGGCACACAGGATGATCAGAGATTGCATACATGGCACACAGGATGATCAGAGATTGCATACATGGCACACAGGATGGTCAGAGATTGCATATGTTGCACAAGAGATTGTCAGAGATTGCATACATGATCCACGGGATGATCAGAGATTGCATGCATGGCACAAGAAATTGTCAAAAACTGCATACATGGCACAAGAGATGATCAGAGATTGCATACATGGCACAAAGGATAATCCGAGACTGCATACATGGCACAAGGGATGATCAGAGATTGCATACATTGCACATGAGATTGTCAGAAATTGCATACATGGCACAAGGGATGGTCAGATATTGCATACATGGCACACAGGATGATCAGAGATTGCATTCTTGGCCCACGAGATGGTCAGAGATTGCATACATGGCCCAAGGGATGATCAGATACTGCATACCTTGCACACGGAATGGTCAGAGATTGCATACATGGCACACAAGATGGTCAGAGATTGCATATATGGCACAAGGGATGATCAGAGACTGCATACATGGAACAAGAGAAAATCAGAGACTGCATACATGGCACAAGGGATGATCAGAGATTGAATACATGGATTGCATACATGGCATAAGGGATGGGCAGAGATTGTATACATGGCACACGGGGTGGTCAGAGACTGCATACACGGCACATGGGGTGGTCAGACATGTGCCATGAGATTACTGTATTAGTGTCACTGGTCCCCAAAAAGTGTCAGTTAGTGTCTGAATGTGCGCCGCAATATCACAGTCCCACTTAAAGTCACAGATCGCTGCCATTACTAGTAAAAAATAAAAATAAATATATCCCATAGTTAGTAGATGCTATAACTTTTGAGCAAACCAATCAATATACACATATTGGGATTTTTGTTTCAAAAAATATAAAAAATATGTAGTAGAATACATATTGGCCTACATTTTTAAAGAAATTGGATTTTTTTTAAAAAATTTATTGGATATGTTTTATAGCAGAAAGTAAAAAAAAAATTTTTCTAAATTGCCGACCTTTTTTTTTTTTTTTTAGCACAAAAATAAAAAACACAGCGTTAATCAAATCCCACCAAAAGAAAGTTCTATTTGTGGGGGAAAAATGCATAATTTTATTTGGGTACAGCGTCGTACAACCGTGCAATTGTCAGTTAAAGTAACGCAGTGCCGTATCGTAAAAAATGGCCTGGTCATAAAGAGGGTAAATCTTCCAGAGGTCAAGTCGTTAAAGTATAAACATAAAAACTTGGCCCCTATTTGGGATCCAACGGAACAGTATAATTATACAGGTTATGGTGAGAAGGGACTAATAGATAAAGCCTTCTTAGAACAGAACATGTCTCATTCCAACACATATCCCAAAAAATAAGCTTATTCCTCATTTTAGGGCAGTGGGTGCAAATTATTCCTAGTATTTGCAAACTTGTATATAGAGAATGGCCAATACATTCCAGGGTACAGCCCCCCTTTTTTTAGGGCTGGAATCCAGTGGTAATATTGAAACAGTGAAAGTGGAAAATTCGAAAAAAATTGTACTTTTAATTCTTATTTTGTATTACACAATCAGGGCTGCTGTTAGAAAATGCGGGGCCCCATACAGACTACCTGGCAGGGCCCCCCCCCCCCCAAGAAAATATTAAAGATATATTTAGCTAAAATTACAACAAAATCACTATTATCAGACACAAATATAACATAACTCGCATAATTCCTGCTAAATCTAAGAAAAAAATATTTTAAATAAAAAAGATGTGATGAGAAAAATATACAGGCTGGGCAGTTGGAGCTCAGTGATCAGAGAGACAGAGAGAGAGAAACAAAGTTACAATTTACAAATAAACTCCTGAGCAGAGATAAGTGCTGGGAGGGGGGGCCACACAAGGGAGGGGGATTAGTGAGGGACGACTGTCTCTTTCTCAACAGATAAAAGCTGATAGCAGGGAGAGGGACAGATCAGATTCGGGTGCTGGAGGAAGATTTCTGTATTTGTTGTCCATCACTAATCCCCCTCTCTGTGTGGGTCCCCCTGTGTGCTCGTGCCCCCTACAAGAGGGCTGGTGGTCCCCCCCCCCCCTATCAGCGGCCCTGTACACAATGTTGTTATTATTACCAGACATGGGAGTAAGTCACACATGTGCAAGTCACAAGCAAGTCTCAAGTCTCAACCTTCAAGTCTCAAGCAAGTCCCAAGTTACTGTGGCGAAAAGCAAGCAAGTCAAGTCCCTGCTAGAAGTCAAGCAAGTCAAGTCCTTTATTTTGGTCAAGTCACAAATCAAGTAAAAATTCTGATCTACCCCAATTTTCACCTTTAAATCAGTTAAAAGTCAGTGGTCAGGAAAGGTTTTGTTTCATTTTCAACATTAACAAAACACCACAGTCACTAAAAGCATGTTAATGCGGAGTTCCGGCCTCACATACCTTTTTGAACTAAAAATCCCCCTATAATACTAATCCATCGCTCTTTACAGAACCGCTATTCTCATACTTACAAGGTGTACGGTATTGGACTTTAGTCAAAATCTTACTTTTAAAAACGCTGTCTGGGCGTGGCCATCTTAGACGTGGGCATCTGAAGCCACAGTGTAATCTGCTGTGTCCTTCTTCCTGATTCCAGCAGTGGTGTATTTTGGTTTTGTGCTGCCCTAGGCAAGACTAAAATTGGGCGCCCCCCTCCTATGTAAATTTGCCCCACTCCTTTTTAACGGATGTGACTCCCTCCAAAATTGAAGGACTACAAGTCCCAGCATGAGACTCACGAGAGGGGGTGGGAGAGACAGAGGGGGGTGGGTGAGGGAGGGAGAGAAAGAGGGGGTGGGTGAGGAAGGAAGGGAGAGAGAGGGGGGGATGAAAGAGAGAGGGGGTGAGAGAGAGGGGTGATGTGAGAGAGGATGGGGAGGGGGTGATAGAGAGAGAGGGGGGGAGAGTGGGGGGATGAGAGAGAGGGAGGATGAGAGAGGGGGATGAGAGGGTGAGAGAGAGAGGATGAGAGAGGGGGATGAGAGAGAGAGAGGATGAGAGAGAGAGAGAGAGCGAGAGGGGGGATGAAAGAGAGAGAGGGGGATGAGATAGAAAGAGGGAGAGAGAGAGGAGGGGTGAGAGAGGGAGGGGGGAGAGAGAGAGAGAGGCTTTTTTGCTGCCCCCCTGCAAAGTGCCGCCCTAGGCCTGGGCCTTGTTAGCCTAGGCCAAAATACAGCACTGGATTCCAGGGAGTGTTCTGGGAGTTCTTCCTGATTCCAGCCTCCTGTGAATGATGACAAACAGCTCCCAGGATGCAATGCAAAGGCGGAAGTGATGTCGGTGGCCGTGGCCACAGAGGGGGGGAGAAGGAGGAAGTACAATCAAAAACGCCCTGAAAATAAGGTAAGGGACCCCCGAAAAAAATTGAAAATGCCCAATTGTTGATCAGCATAGTGAGCACTCCAGGAATTACTAAAGTTGCAAAATAGGCCGGAACTCCGCTTTAAGTATTTCCATTGTTAAACAGCCAGTGTCCTAAAAATCAGAACACACTGAGGTGTTTTAAGTGACTGTGGTGTCAGAAACATAACAGGCACATTAATTTTGCTTTAACATATCTTGAGAAAATGCAAATATTTAATAACTTAATAAAGTCATTTCGAGTCATATGTCTCAAGTCAAAGTCAAGTCTCAAGTCATGAATACCAAGTCAAAGTCAAGTCGAGTTTTTTATTAATTTTAGTCAAGCAAGTCTCAAGTCCTCAAACTGGTGAATTAAGTCTGACTTAAGTCAAGTCATGTGACTCGAGTTCCCCAACTCTGATTATCACTAGCAATATCCACAACCATTGTTTCTTTGTTTCTTCTCATGGGAGAGTGTCCTCCTAGTCTTCCCAGGTAGCTACGCCATTACTGCTAAACCATAGACCACTGAAGCTTATAGCTTTCCAAAAAATCTGTTGGACATGTCATACTGGAATTTGTGGTTCCTTCTAGCTGGTGGACCTCAAAAATGCTCAGCCTTAGTTTAAGAAGATGATAAGTGCCGTTATTAGGCAGAAGTTCCCCTTTAAGAAGGAGTTGAGTGCACATCTGGAGGGTTTGTGATTGAAAGTTGGCCCAGCTGTTCTCCCTGGCGGTACGTCCCTTATAAAGTCAAGTCAATGCTCTGGGATGATCCTTAGCTGGATGAGCTGAAGTTTAGTGGCGCTCCCAGCTGTATTGCCGGCGCGGCCCTGGAGATGGATGCGATGGAGCGGGGGGAATCATTTCTGCAAGCCAGCAGGTGAAGGAGGAAGCGTTTTATAAATAAATCAGACTTTATTAACATGGCATGCCAGTAATTAAACTCTCCCTCCTTTAACATCTGTGTCAAGTGTCTGGAGCCATTTGCTCATATCTGATGCGTTTGACAAATGTCTGCCGTACAGGCGGCTGCATGGCATGGTCGGGTCAGGCAGTTTTTCTGACTGAGGACAGGTAGGGGTGATGCAGAGAATGTTTCCTTCCAATGTGTTGGAGAAACAGCCTGGAAACCAACAGGCTTTCTTATACGGGGAGGGGCGGGGGGGAGGATGGGGGGGGGGGGCAGTGTATGAGGTTCCATGGGTTCAGATCTACATTCACTCAAAGCAAATATATGTTACATATTTGCTTTTTTAGCTAGGCTAAAGAAAAAAAGATACTTGTCTTCAAGTTCAAATCAAAGATGAAAAATACTCTTACAAATATTAATAGCCATTTATATTTTTTAGCATTTAGAAACACATTCATTTTTCAGTTGGTTAGAATCAGCCTACTGGGAAAGTCTAGTTCAGTAGCTCTCAACAACCATGCCATGGCCCACTTCCAGGCTGTAACCTTCCGTTATCCAGGCTTTCAGCCAGTTGCGGATCCTCTAATCTCCCACAGTGCTGTCAATAGTGCCCCCAAGTCTGCCATAGTGGCCTGCAGTGCCCTTCAACCTCCCACATTGCCCACAGACCCTCTGAAAGCCCTCAGCTCCCACAGTGCCCCTCAACATCGCAAAGTGCCCCCCAGACCCCTTGAGACCCTCAGCTCCAACAGTGCCCCTCAATCACACACAGTTCCCCCAGACCCCCTGAGAGCCCCCGGCTCCCACAGTCCCCCCAGACCCCCTGAAAGTCCTCAGCTCCCACAGTGACCCTCAACCTTGCAAAGTGGATACCAGAAGCCCTGAATGCCCTCAGCTCCCATAGTGACCCACAAACTACTCCAGATCTTCTGAGAGCCTCCTGCTCCAACAGTGTGCCCCCAGACCCCCCAAGAGCCATCAGCTCCCACAGTTCCCCTCAACCTAATGAGGTGCCCCCCAGACTGCTTGAAAGCCCCCAGCTCTCCCAGTGACCCTCAACCTCACGAAGTGGCCCCAGACCCTCTAACAGCCCTCAGCTCCCACAAAGCCCCTCAATCTCGGAAAGTGCCCCCAAACCCCCTGAAAGCCCCCAGCTCCCAAAGTGCCCCTTAACTCCCCACAGTGCCCCCATACCCCTTGAAAGCCTCCAGCTCCCACAGTGCCCTCAGACCCCCTAAAATCCCTCAGCTCCCACAGTTCCCCTCAACCTCACAAGGTGGCCCCCAGACGGCTTGAAAGCCCTCAGCTCCCACAGTGACCCTCAACCTCAAGAAGTGGCCCAAGGCCCTCTAACAGCCCTCAGCTTCCACAGTGCCCCTTAACGAACCCAGACCTCCTATGAGCCTCCAACTCCCACAGTACTCCCAGATCCCTTGGAAGCTCTCAGCTTCCACAGTTCCATCAACATTGCACAATACCTCCAGACCCCCTGAGATCCCTCAGCTTCCACAGTGCCCTTCAACCCCCCACAGTGCCCCCAGAACACCTGAAAGCCCTCAGCTCCCACAGTTCCCTCAACCTTGCACACTACCTCCAGACCCCCTGGGAGCCCTGAGCTCCCACAGTGCCCCTCAACTTCACAAAGTGCCCCCTAACCCCCTGAAAACCCCCAGCTCCCAAAGTGCCCCTCAACTGCCCACAGTGCCCCCATACCCCCTGAAAGCCTCCAGCTCCCACAGTGCTCTCAGACCCCCTAAAAGCTCTCAGCTCCCACAGTGACCTTCAACCTTGCAAAGTGGCCCCAGACTCCCCGAGAGCTCTCAGCTCCCACAGTGCCCCTCAATTGCCCCCAGATCTTGTGAGAGCCTCCAGCTCCCACAGTGCCCCCAGGTCCCCTGAGAGCCCTCAGCTCCCACAGTTCCCCTAAACCACCCACGGTGACCCTAGACCCCCTGAGTGTCCCCAGCTCCCAAAAAGCCCCCAGACACCCTGAGTGTCCTCAGGTCCCAAAGTGCCCCTCAACTGCCCACAGTGACCCTGGACCCCCCAAACTCCCCCACCCCTTCCCATAGTGCCACCCAGTGCCATGCAGTACCCCTAGATTGCTGCTAAGCCTCATGGTGCCTCCAAGCTAAGTAATCCAAAAAGGCAGTAAGTCCAAGATTAACAGCTACAAGTCCATATGGTTCTCAGTCTTTGGGCCCCCTCAAGGAAACCCCAAATAGGCTCCTATCGCTGCCCCCAATCACTCCAACAGGCTACACTTTGGTAGTATTTCCCCAGGACTCTCCAAGAACTTTGAGGCGGCCCCTTTTATGTTGGTTGACCTGTAGGGGGTTGCAAACTGGCTGGAAATGATGAGGAAAAAAAAAATGTTAATCCCTACAGCCTGGTTACCCTAGCTCTCAGGTCAACCTAAGGACACAGGTAAGCTGTTCGGAGGGAAGAGACATGCACACCCCCCCCCTCCCTCCCTCCTCCTCCTCCTCCTCCCTCCCTCCTCCTCCTCCTCCTCCTCCTCCTCCTCCTCCTTTACACAGCTCACAGGGACAGAGCTGAGGCTGTCAATCAGCTGGAGCTCCCTCCCCTATCACCTTTTTTCTTCTGGTGTCAGGAAAACATGTCAGAAGTGACTCATGCAGATAGCAGAGGAAGTAGGCAGCAAACAGAAATGACACTTAGTGCTCTGGATTGAGACAAGTACACACTATAGAGGGATATGCTTTGTTCATATTTCATGTCTGAGGTTTACAACCACTGTAACAAATGTGGAAAATATAAAGTTGTTATCAGATTATAAATAATAATCGAATAACAGTGGGAAACAACAGAATTGATAAAAAACAAAAGACTGCATACACTTGAGCAGATTCATTCTTAATTGTTGCAGCACAATATACTGAAATTGCAGGTATACTGGTCAGCCACGGAAATATCTAGTGAATATGTAAAATGAACAGACACACCAAGAGCAGTTTTGATAAAAAACATAAAACAAAACTTTACTGGACATCAAAATACATAAAGCTTCTTACATGTAAAAGTTACCATAAACATAACACAAAATGCCACGACTTAAACATACACTCCTATTCCCAATATCCCACAATATCAAATAATACTTAGCTCTGGTAGTTGAATGTCAACAGCCTACACTGAATAGTTGGAGGAACAGGACAATAAGAAATCCTGGCTGCATGCTTAGTCTTTCCACAGCTCCAAAAAACAGACTATTCTTCATGCTATGGACTCTTTTTATAGTCCTGTATACCAGAGACCACCCACAGGATGTAATCATTCCTCCTGACCACTCATAGGTCATTTTGTGAGTGAGGTCAGCAACACATAGTTGCACTTCCCCCCACAACCACATGGTCAATTGGATATGTGGCAGCCATCTTTAAATGCACAACATTGAAAGCTCACTACACCACCTGTGTGTGAGAGCTAGTATTACACATGTATGGGGACATTTGTCATGAATCAGTTAAAAAATATCCACAACTGATAACAATCCACCTGTTAATCCCATACGTAGGCAATAATTACAATGCATACATTTCTACTTCTCGTAGGGGGCCTTGATTTCTTCAATGCTTTTTTCTCTATACACATCACACACATAACACAAAAGTACAAACTAACACATATCATAATTAATACCACTGCCCATTGCATTAATGTGATTTCTAAAGTACCCAACCACCCAAAAGGTCCGTTGTCTGATGGATTATGGAGCAACTCTCTGACTTTATTTATCCTTGTCAAATCATGAGTTATTGTCCCTGAACTATTCACAATATATGTGCAGCACTCAGTCCCGACTAAAGAACTTTACCCCCTTTTTAGGCCAGAACATAATCCAATGCCAGTCTGTTCTGAAGAGCCAGGGCTCTTATTTGCACTTGTTCCTGGGATAGCTTTAAAATAGAGTCCACTGTGGCATTTAGGCCTTCATCCATTAGGTTTTTTAAGACATCTATCCAGTTCAATGACCAATATACTCCCCAGTACTGATGGACGAACATCGGCCGGGGCGGTTCGCGAACATCAGCCGCAAGTTTCCTCAAATGTCCGCGAACCGCAAGTTCGCGGCGGGGCCCAGTGACTTTAATGGGAGGCGAACTTTAAAAACCTTTAGGTCATATTTGCGCCACAAAAGACTTACTAGCTGTGCACAAATAGTCCCACCACATGGACAATGTCATAACAGAAGTATTGCAATTGGAAAAGTTGCCCTAAAAATTATAATTTTTTCTTTTTTTCACAGCAAAAAAATATTTTTTTTTTTTTCATAAATCAGCCAGAACTGACAGCAGCCAGTAAATACATGTCAAATACATATAGGGTTCATTCATACATCTGTAAAATGGGTCCGCATCCTATCCACAATTTGGCGGAACCTTTACAGACCCATTGATTTTCAATTAAAGTCTGAAAAATTAAGCATTCACAGGATAAAGAAGTAAGGGTCGGCCAGTACAGGCCCCAAAAATTAGCCCACATGCGTTTACCTGACAGCTAAGAATGTTGTATTCTGTGGCTGAAGGTACATTAGGCATTGACAGGATACAGAAATAAGTGTCAGCCAGTACAGGCCCCAAAAATTAACCCACATGGGTTTAAATGACAGCTAAGAACGTAGTATTCTGTGGCTGAAGGTTCATTAGGCATTCACAGGATACAGAAGTGTTGGCCACTATAGGACCCAAAAATTAGCCCACATGGGTTTACCTGACAACTAAGAAAGTAGTATTTGGTGGCTGGAGGTGCATTAGGCGTTCACAGGATACAGAAGTAAGTGTTGGCCAGTATAGGCCCCAAAAATTAGCCCACATGGGTTTACCTGACAGCTAAGAATGTTGTATTCTGTGGCTGGAGGTACATTAGACATTCACAGGATACAGAAGTAAGTGTCGGCCATTATAGGCCCCAAAAATTAGCCCACATGGGTTTACCTGACAGCTAAGAATGTTGTATTCTGTGGCTGGAGGTACATTAGACATTCACAGGATACAGAAGTAAGTGTCGGCCAGTATAGGCCCCAAAAATTAGCCCACATGGGTTTACCTGACAGCTAAGAACGTAGTATTTGGTGGCTGGAGGTACATTAGGCATTCACAGGATACAGAAGTAAGTGTTGCCAGTATAGGCCCAAAAATGAGCCCACATGGGTTTACCTGACAGTTAAGAACGTAGTATTTGGTGGCTGGAGGTACATTAGGCATTCACAGGATAAAGAAGTAAAGTGTTGGCCAGTATAGGCCCCAAAAATTAGCCCACATGGGTTTACCTGACAGCCAAGAATGTAGTATTCTGTGGCTGAAGGTTCATTAGGCATTGACAGAAAAAATAATTGTCTGCCATGAAAGGCCCCAAAAATTAGGCATTCAATGGACATGAAATGCCTTTTATGCCGCTGTATTTTGCGAAGACAAGGACCAGGAATTGTTGTGGTTGTGGGTGGATGGCGGTCTGGCAGATATTTGTGGCCTGTCATGAGAAATTTCAATGAAACATGGTCTACTAGTCACATGTGTTGAATTCCTCAGAGATCCATGCCTCATTAATTTTTATGAATGTGAGGTAGTCTACACTGTCATGAGCTGGGCGAGTGTGCTTATCGGTCACAATCCCCCTTGCTGCGCTGAATGTCCTTTGGATGGGGTCAAGCCTGCCCAGCCAGTAGTCCAGGGGTTCATCACTCCTTAGAGCATCCACATCGGCCGTTAACCCGATGTAGTCGGACACCCGTCGGTCTAGGCGTTCCCTTATTCTGGATCCGGAGTAAGCTGTTGATGGGTCGGCTGAAAGAAGGATCTTATATCTGAAGTGACCAAGACATCTTCAAACCGCCCTCTTCTTGCAGGCACTGTTGGATTGCTACCCGCAACTGTCTCTCTGTGACTGGAAATTCCTCTGCCAGCGCACGCAAAAGCAGAATGCAGCATTTCTCGCAGCAAGGCCTGGAAGTACTGCATTCTGACCGCCCTCTGTGATGCTGGTAACATTTCCGCCATTTTTTGTTTGTACCAGGGGTCTAAGTACATTGCCACCCAGTACTAGTCCTTGCCCTTTATGCTTTTTATACGGGGGTCCCTCTTAAAACACTGGAGCATGAAGGCCCCCATTTGCACTAAACCGGAAGCGGGAGAAGTGGCCTGGCTCCAGCTCATCATCCAGGATAATGTCGTCCTTGTTCTGCCGCAAGACGTCCTGGACCCCAGGGTATTTGGCAACGAAACGCTGCACGACCAAGTTCAGGACGTGTGCCATGCATGGCACGTGTGTTATTTTGCCCTGTAGAATGTAGATTAAAGCCTTGGGGATGTTTACACCTATGAAATGGGATGCACAAGATGCTAATGTGGATCACACAGCGTGTTTGACCCCCTATAATTAAGGGGTCCAGTGGCTCTGGTAAGCGATATATATACATCTCACTGGGTGATCGTGTGGAGGTGAAGGCTTTTTTAAGGAATCACTCCTATCAAGTCTGTGTTTCCATTGTTGGCTGTTCTGTTTGACCCAATTGTTTTGGACACTAGAGACTTTTTCCAATCATTATTTGCACGATGTATTTGATTTAATTAAGATTTCACTGTGATTTATATTTTGTTGAGCACTACAAACCCCCCCCTTTTTTTCACTTATCACGTTATTCACGTTTATGTAGCAGCTTGCATTATGCGAGAAATTCCACCTTAATCACGTTTTAAATTATTTATTCATTTGCGCAGTTTTTTGGTTTATCCATTTTTTTCACGTGTCTTTGGGGGTGCACACAGCAGAGAGTGAAGAGGGTGCAGATAGAGAGGATGAGGAGGGTGCAGAAGAGGAAGGCTGAGTGAGCCACTCAACCAAGTCTGGTGCATCCTTTGACGTAATCAAACGCACCATCTGAAACTTCACACTTTGGCTCCGGCCTACTGCTCCTTCCCTACCCCTACCACCCCTGCGTAAGGGCCTAACTCTTCCTCTGCCTGTCATCTTTTAAATTACCCTGTGACAAAAGTCTCTAGAGAATCACTGGAAAAAGGTATGTAACACCCCGCTTCAATCTGTGGTATTGGGGGGCCACAGGTTTATTACACCAGTTCTACAAATAATTGGCCAGTAACTGTTGTTACTGTGTGTAGCACAGTTAACGCAGCAAACGAGGCCACATTTTTGCAGGACTAAAATACACTCTTAGAAAAGAATACTGTTAAATAACACCCTACTTCAATATGTGGTATTGGAGGGCCACTGGTTTATCACACCAGTTGTTCAAAAAATTGGCCGGGGAGTTTGGCACTGTGTGTATCAGAGTTAACACAGCAAAAGAGGCAATATTGTTGCAGGACACAAATACACTTATAAAGGTATACTCAGATAACACCCCGCTTCAATCTGTGGTATTGGAGGGCCACTGGTTTATCACACCAGTTGTTCAAAAAATTGGCCAGGGAGTTTGGCACTGTGTGTATCAGAGTTAACACAGCAAAAGAGGCAATATTGTTGCAGGACACAAATACACTTATGAAAGTATACTCAGATAACACCCCACTTCAATATGTGGTATTGAGGGGCCACTGGTTTATCACAACAGCTGCTCAAAAAAATTGGCCAGTGAGTTTGGCACTGTGTGTATCAAAGTTAACACAGCAAAAGAGGCAATATTGTTGCAGGACACAAATACACTTATAAAAGTATACTCAGATAACGCCCTGCTTCAATCTTTGGTATTGGGGGCCACAGTTTTATCACACCAGTTCTACAAATAATTGGCCAGTAACTGTTGTCACTGTGTGTAGCACAGTTAACGCAGCAAAAGAGGCCACATTTTTGCAGGACTACAAAACACTCTTAGAAATGTATACTGTTAAACAACACCCCACTTCAATATGTGGTATTGGGGGACCACTGGTCTATCACACCAGTTATAATACATTAAAAGTGCTTTTGTCACTGTTTGTAGTATTGCTGCAGCAACGCTCACCACACCAGTCACAATAATGCACAGTGCACAATACAAATCCACTATAATATGCTTTCTATATTACAAAGTATATTATAGATGGATTACACCCCTATATAGTGCACTGCACACCTATACCAAATAGCAGCCCTTAAAATGACTTTTGTGGACCTTAACAGAGTGATTTTTTTCACTGACGATCTGTCCCTTGTGCACACAGCATACCTGTTCCTAAACTGAAAAGAGACTGTAGACCTATACCAAATACCAGCCCTTAAAAGGTGTTTTGTGGATCTTAACAGAGCAAAATGTGTCATTGACGATCTGTCCCTGATGAACACAGCATACCTGTCCCTACACTGAAAAAGAGGCTGTAGACCTATACCAAATACCAGCCCTGAAAAGGACTTTTGTGGATCTTAACAGAGCTATTTGTGTCACTGACAATCTGTCCCTGATGCACTCGCCAACCTCTCCCTACGCTGACAAAAAGCAGAATGTGAAATGGCCGCCAGCTCTGGTCTATTTATAAGGTAGGGGGCATGTCCATGTGCTGAAATGTTTCAATTGGCTGTCCCGTTCCACCTGACGCCTGTGTCACGGGTCAAAGTTCTCCCCAATGTAAACTAATATGGCCGCCGGTAACAACGCCACGTGTTCGCAAAATTGGCGGGCTGCGAACAAGCAAAATGTGCCGCAAACCGACCGCCAGGCGAACCACAAGGCCATCCCTACTCCCCAGTTAGGGATAAGAAATCCTGAATTACCCTTATGTGTTCCGATAAATGAGCTCCATCGTTTGTTTCTGATCAACTCCCCTGGAAAAATCTCTCTTCTCCTTATTGCAGGGACGATGGAGCCAAGGCAACATTCTCCTTCCCAGCCAGTTGGTAGCCATCGGTAGGTCCAATTCCCAGATAAGAAATACACGCTCCTGGGAAGAACATTATAACTATCATCTGGAACCCTGTTTAAGCATGTATCCAAGAGGTTAGACAGAAAAGGAAAAGTCACCTGTTTGATTGGACCGTGGAGGGGGTCATACGAACGATTGTAATTACCGGACTGGAGTCATCAACAGCTGTTGCCCAATTCTGGTAGTTATCATACCCCTTCAACCAAGCAGCTGTACAGTTTGATTGTCCCAATTTTAGGGCATGAATTCTGTTGTCATGAGAACTGATGCACACAGCTTCTTCTTGTGGATGGTTGACAATGTGTATCTTGTCCATCGATCTAGGCTGCCCAACCTCTCAATACCATCCAAAACCTGTTTTGTTATAAGTTTTTAGATCCTCTATTGTCCAAGACACTTCGACATAAGGATAGCTGCTTTCCTCGCTGAATGCAATTTCTCCACAAATCCAGCAGTCTGAGTTGTTTGACGTCTTTGCATATCTTGCCAATAGATTCAGATAGGAGTTAGAAGACCATAGATAAGTTGTATCTATACCGCCACCAATCTGTAAGAGGGAAAGAAAAATGGGTGAGTACCTCCACTTAATAATACAGCTTTAGTATCCCCAGGCCCATCTGACAATATTTCTCCTTTCTGACTGGCCTGTTCACTCACTCTGGGTAGTACTCAAACCTTAAAACCAATCTGCATACCATCATTTCCTTCCAACATAACAAGTACTGCTCGCGGGATCTAAATGGATACCATGCCCAGTACTGTTTTTCCTAAAATCTGCCCTGGGTTCCCCCTGGTCTTAGGAACTTCCCACAGATCTGACAGCATTTTTTTAGAGGTATAAACACCTATTCGGGTGTAAACCCCGGTGGGGTGTGCAGGGACGCCACACAAACCACGTGCGTTCCACCATTACACTTCCGGCTACCGGTCACGTGGTCTGCGTGCGTTCCAAAATGACGCAATTCGTCATCAGCGTGTGACGTCTTCAGATTTTTGGACCTGCTTGATCTGTGGGTGCAGTGCCAGCTAACACATACCAATTGCTTCCCTTGCATTCAATAACACACTCTCAGCGCCCCCATCCCAAAGTCGTAATAACCACTCACCAAAATTATCACCCACATTCTGTTTATACACTTTTGCCAGCTCCGTGAGCTCAGTTTTGGTATACCCCTTTGGTAACAGAAGAAAGCCGCTCAGGTGAGGCAAAGCACTCCGGTGCAGGTCGGATCCGCCATCCAGTAATCGAATAGCAACCCTCCCCACCCCCCCACACACACACCTGTACTCAATCAGTGTCCACCATCAAGTGGATATAGGAGGAGTCCCCTGTAGTGCATTTGCACATCCTTCCCAGCAAGGAGTATTATCTCCAAGGGTTAGAAAGGCTGGATTCATCTCTTTTTCATGGATAGTGTAGGACCCACTGATAATGGGGTACTTTGACGCAGTAGTGGGCTTGAGCACGATATGGCCATATGGTGGGACCAAACCCCCATTTTTATTTATGGATTGTCTTCAGATTTGGTAGTTATTTCTTTTGCATTTGCGCGCTATTCTTTTTTAATATACATGTCTTTTGGTTCATAGCTGCAGCAGCTTTAGAAATACATGGGTATGCTCCCCCAAATTTTTTGCCTGTTTAACAGAGAAAGTTTGACCGCACTCAGGAGAAGATGAAAAATGGAAGAGTTTTATTCCCCATAAACTTGAATACATGACAATGCTTCACACAGACATGGGACAGGTTAACGCGTTTCACGATTCCTTAGATCGCTTACTCATAACCACTCTGGTTATGTGGTTATGAGTGGTTATGAGTAAGCGATCTGTGGAAACGTGAAACGCGTTAACCTGTCCCATGTCTGTGTGAAGCATTGTCATGTATTCAAGTTTATGGGGAATAAAACTCTTCCATTTTTCATCTACTCCTGAGTGCGGTCAAACTTTCTCTGTTGACTATTGGGTATACCCCTTTACCACTTCATTCCGTTCATCACGAGCACCATTCTGTCAATTTATTTTCCTTTTTCTCTGTTGTGCGATTATTGGACATGTCTGGTACTCATCCAGATCATCACAATCATCAGAATAGGACACATACTCATCATCTGAAGACTGGAGCATGTCCTCCAGATTTCATGTGGGATCCACAATCATCACTCTTACTTTACTTACAGGCACTGTTTTTCTGCCTTTCTTTGATCTCCTGCAGTTAATTTTTCTTACCACTAGACTTGTACACTTGTCCTCTAGGGCAGTGGTCCTCAACTCCAGTCCTCAGGGCCCACTAACAGGCCAGATTTTAAGTATTACCTTGGGGAGATGCAGACTAGAGTACTGCAATCACTGAGCAGCAAAATATATCACCTGGGATGTATTTCAGTTATCTTGCAAACCTGGCCTGTTAGTGGGCCCTGAGGACCAGGGTTGAGGACCACTGCTCTAGGGCAACCACTCGCATTACTTTGCATACATTCTTTGGTCATAACTAACATATCTTTCACTTCCTGCAACTCTTTCTCAAGAGCTTCATTCTTCTGCACCTTACGGCAAAGGGCCTGCAGTAGTGGCAGTGGCTTTCCGCTCCTTCTTAGAATATACGCTCAACTCTAAACGCAAAGCCTGCGTACCAAGTTCAGTACCAAGGTCTGGAAAGATTGGAGCAGCATATTCAATCAATTCCTCTGCAATGGGTTTCCAGTACCCAGAACAGACCCATGTTGGAATCGCTCCATACTTAGAAGCTGATTCCTTCCCTCCCGCTCTCTTGCTTTTTTTAAACAAAGTATGCATCTCTACTCTCAGGGGGAACACAAATGCAAAAACAACAACCATCATTTTTATGTATTGTCCTGGCTCAAAGTCACTGTGCCTAAGGGCTTATTCACTAAACTGCTGACTCAGTCTTACAGCAATTCAATGAATAATCCTCATACACCCTCTATAACCCAATATTTCATCCAAATATTCTGTATTTAGTGACCATGCAGTACCCTGCCGACTACGCCAGTTGTAACAAATGTGGAAAATATAAGGCTGTTATTAGATTATAAATATTAATCTAATAACAGCAGGAAACAACTAAATTTATAAAAAGCAAAAGACTGCATACACTTGAGCAGATTAGCTCTTAATTGTTGCAGCACAATATACTGAAATTGCAGGTATACTGGACAGCCACGCAAATATCTAGTAGTGAATATTTAAAATGAACAGACACACCAGGAGCAGTTTTGATAAAAACGCATAAAATAAAACTTTACTGGACATCAAAATACATAAAGCTTCTTACATATAAAAGGTACCAAAAACATTACACAAAATGCCACGACTTAACCACTTCTGCCCACCGCACATTTGCTGCGGCAGTCAGGCACTCCTGGGCAAAGTGACCTAGTACTACGTCACCCCCTCTCGTTAGCTGGGGAGCCAGTGCGTGTGACTGGCGGCTCCAATGGCCGCCGACCGCTCGCGATCTCCCGCAGCAGAGAGAGAAGGACAGACGGCTGATGTAAACACAGCCGTCTGTCATTCTCCCTGAAGTGATCACAGAGGCTATGTGATCCTGCTATATAGAATCTCATGTCTCTGTGATTACTTCACAAGCCACGCCCCATGACAGTTAGAATCACGCCCCTAGGGACACATTTAACTCCTTGATCACCAATACAGTTCACCCCTTCCCTGCTAGTGTCATTTTTACAGTAACAGTGCATATTTTTAGCACTGATTACTGTAGTAATGTCACTGATACCCCCAAAAGTGTCAAAAATGTCAGTTAGGGGTCCGATCTGTCCGCCACAACGTCGCAGTCCCACAAAAAAAATTACTAGTGAAAAAAACAATACATAAATCTTTCCCGTAGTTAGTAAACACAATAACTTTTGCGCAAAACCAATCAAAATACGCTTATTGCAAATTTTTTTACCAAAAATATGTAGCAGAAAACAAATTTACCTAAAATGTTAAAAAGTTTTGATTTTTACATTGTTTTTTTTTTTGAGAATTTCATATAAAAAAATGTGAAAAATATTGTTATTTTTTCAAAATTGTTGCTCTTTTTTTGTTTATAGCGCAAAAAATAAAAATCGCACTGGTGATCAAATACCACCAAAAGAAAGCCCTGTTTATGGGAAAAAAAGGAAGTCAATTTCGTTTGGGTACAGCATTGCATGACCGCGCAATTGTCCGTTAAAGTCAAGCAGTGCCGAATTGCAAAATAGGGCCTGGTCATTGAGCAGCCAAATCCTCCGGGGCTAAAGTGGTTAAACATACACTCCTATTCCCAATATCCCAAAATATCAAATAATACTTAGCTCTGGTAGTTGAATGTCAACAGCTTACACTGGATAGCTGGAGGAACAGGACAATAAGAAATCCTGGCTGCATGCTTGGTCTTTCCACAGCTCCAAAAAACAGACTATTCCCCATGCTATGGACTCTTTTTATAGTCCTGTATACCAGAGACCAACCACAGGATCTAATCATTCCTCTTGACCACTCACAGGTCATTTTGTGAGTGAGGTCATCAACACATAGTTGCACTTCCCCCCCCCCCCAACCACATGGTCAATTGGATATGCGGCAGCCATCTTTAAATACACGTCGTCAAAAGCTCACGAAACCACCTGTGGGTGAGAGATAGTATTACACATGTATGGGGACGTTTGTCATGAATCAGTAAAAGAAAAATATCCACAACTGATACAACCTCTTTAATGATTGCAGAGCTGCATACCCTTGTGTCTATTATATATTGTATATATGGAGCCCAGTCTGAATAACTGCTTAATATCTAAAAGCAATACTGTCCGCTTAACAAAGCATTGCCCGTTGTGACATCTCCCATAAAACCATCAGATTTACATGATTCAGTAATTGAAGACTGGAAGGGTAGTAAGTCATATATTTTTCTCCGGACGGGTCAGTTTCTTCTCAGCGCCTGGATGGTAGAGGTTGTGTTTTATTGTAGCCACACACTGCTTAATTTATTGTGAAAGAGACTTAATTGCACATTAAACAGTGTTAGGACTTCTCATCACTGAGCATAAATGTAATTGTAGATATTAATATGTTTCATGGAGTAGCAGATTATTGCCAACTTTTGTTACATTAGTGTCTATTTGCAAGTTAAAGAACATAATGGTTCACATACTTGTAAAAAAATTAAAAAGTAGAATATATTTAATTTTATTTTTTAAATTCTGTGCCTAGACCACACTCCTAATCCAGCCATTGTCTGCCCTGCTACTGTATGTGTGGCAAAATCAAACTGTTTTTCTGTACATTTTTTCGCTCGCTGGGAATGGATCGAGACAAATATCATCATAATTTCTGAGTAATGTTGCTGGAGCAGGAGTCGGAAACTGGTCAATCTAGATCTGCCAGACGATCGCGGCCATGTGGCGGGTAGATAACAACTCTACTGTCCAACCAGCTCCTGATTCCACCCGCCACCTCCCAGGCTTCAGATCAGAGCAGCACTAGGCTTTGCCGAGCTGAGGGAAGTCCAAGGCTTCTCTTTAGCTCTGATGAGTCATATGACATAGCCGAGGAGACACCTGGGAGGACTCTCCTCACCAGGCACAGCTGCATCTGAGGTCTGTAAGGACATTGACCCCTACACTCTACATTACTTACTACTGACCCCTACACTCTACATTACTTACTACTGACCTCTGCACTCTACATTACTTACTACTGACCTCTTCACTCTACGTTACTTATTATTGACCTCTGCATTCTATATTACTTACTACTGACCCCTACACTCTACATTACTTACTACTGACACCTACACACTACATTACTTACTACTGACCGCTGCACTCTACATTACTTACTACTGACCTCTGCACTCTACGTTACTTATTATTGACCTCTGCATTCTATATTACTTACTACTGACCCCTACACTCTACATTGCTTACTACTGACCCCTACACTCTACATTACTTACTACTGTCCCCTACACTCAACATTATTTACTACTGACCCCTGCACTCTACATTACTTACTACTGACCCCCTACACTCTACATTACTTACTACTGACCTCTGCACTCTACATTACTTACTACTGACCTCTGCACTCTACATTACTTACTACTGACCCCTACACTCTACATTACTTACTACGACCCCTACACTCTACATTACTTACTACTGACCCCTACACTCTACATTACTTACTACTGACCCCTACACTCTACATTACTTATTACTGACCCCTACACTCTACATTACTTACTACTGACCTCTTCACTCTGTTACTTATTATTGACCTCTGCATTCTATATTAGTTACTACTGACCCCTACACTCTACTTTACTTACTACTGACCTCTGCACTCTACATTACTTACTACTGACCCCCTACACTCTACATTACTTACTACTGTCCCCTACACTCTACATTACTTACTACTGATCCCTGCACTCTACATTATTTACTACTGACCCCTGCACTCTACATTACTTACTACTGACCTCTGCACTCTATATTACTTACTACTGACCCCCTATACTCTACATTACTTACTACTGACCTCTGCACTCTATATTACTGATTACTGACCCCCTATACTCTTCATTACTTACTACTGTCCCCTACACTCTACATTACTTACTACTGATCCCTACACTCTACATTATTTACTACTGACCCCTGCACTCTACATTACTTACTACTGACCTCTGCACTCTATATTACTTACTACTGACCCCCTATACTCTACGTTACTTACTACTGACCTCTGCACTCTATATTACTGACTACTGACCCCCTATACTCTACATCAGGGATCCTCAACCTACGGCCCTCCAGCTGTTGCAGAACAACACATCCCATGAGGCATTGTAAAACTCTGACATTCACAGACATGACCAGGCATGATGGGAATTGTAGTTCCCAAACAACTGGAGGGCCATAGTTTGAAGACCCCTGCTCTACATTAATTACTACTGACCCCCTACACTCCACATTACTTACTACTGATCCCCTGCATTCTACATTACTCACTACTGACCCCTACACTCTACATTACTTAGTACTGACCTCTGCACTCTACGTTACTTATTATTGACCTCTGCATTCTATATTACTTACTACTGACCCCTACACTCTACTTTACTTACTACTGACCTCTGCACTTTACATTACTTACTACTGACCCCTACACTCTACAATACTTACTACTGACCTCTGCACTCGACATTATTGCACTCTACATATATTGTGGCGGACATTCTGACACTGACACTTTTGACACTTTTTTGGGACCAGTGACACTAATACAGTGATCAGTGCTAAAACATATGCACTGTCACTGTACTAAAAACACTGGCTGGAATGGGGTTAACATCAGGGGCGATCAAAGGGTTAACTGTGTGCCTATCCAGTGTTTTACTATATTGTGGGTGCTTTTACTGGGGGAAGAGATTAAATTTTTTCCCCTGCTTTGAGACACAAATTTCATCTCTTCCCTCCTGTCAGTACAGTGATCTGCCTTGTTTACATAGGCAGATTGCTGTTCTGCCTCTCTGGCTGACTATCGGCGGGTACCGTCAGACATTAAGTCTGTGGTACCCAAGGATCGGCTCCGGGTGTGTGTGTAATCACAGTGGGAGCGAGCTACTGGCAATGTGCATGCGCGCCCCCCACCTGGAAGATTTGGATGACATATATATGATCTGGTGTGTATGTACTGTTCTGTAGCAGTAAAACTGCTATACGGGTGACCACTGCACTCTGCATTACTTTCCAGTGACGAAACGCGTAGGAAGGAGCTGGCTCTGCGTGCAAGCTGTCCAAACTCGGAAGGTCGGCCATAACATTGGAGCGTATAGCCACATGTTTTTAAATATTTCCTACTATGTGGTGAGTGTAATTTGTACTTTCAATAAATGTCTGCTCAAAATGACTACACCATGAGTCTTTCCGCTTGATCTTTTTGGATTCCATATGCCCTATCTAGGCATCGATCCGCTGCTTTGGATACGCTATTAACTGGTCATCTGAGGCTGTGTGATCCTCCCAAAATCACCAAATGCTCTTTTGATCATTGTGGAAGCAATGATCTATGCGATGCGGTAAAGGCAATGTGTTCTATCTGTGATGGTGGCGGATGTCGATTCACTTCTTCTCAATTTAATCCACTGAGTTGGATGAGTCTGTTTCTGGATTGAGAATCTATGGGACTTTTTACATGTTCAATTTTACATGTTTCATTATACTTATTCTAGTGCTGCATTTGTGTTTTCATTTATATTGTTACATATATACCAGGACTTTGTGCTAGCTGCTGTATTTTATTTCTCCCAGGAAGTGTGTTTTTTTCTGTATTTTTATTACATAGAGACGCCAGCCATAATCTGTCTGCATTGCATAGAGGTGCCAATCATGATCTGCCCTCATTGCATAGAGGTGCCAGTCATGATCTTCCTTCATTGCATAGAGTTGCCAGCCGTGATCTGCTGGCATTGCATAAAGGTGCCAGCCGTGATCTGCCTTAATTGCATAGAGGTGCCAGCCATGATCTGCCTGCATTGCATAGAGGTGCCAGCTGTGATCTGCCTGCAGTGCATAGAGATGGCAGCCTTAATCTGCCTGCATTGCAGAGGTGCGGGCCATGATATTCCTGCACTGCATGGAGCTGCCAGCCATGATCTGTCTTCATTGCTTAGAGGTGCCAGCGGTGATCTGCCTGCATTGCAAAGAGGTGCAAGTCGTCATCTGCCCTAATCGTATAAAGGGTGCCAGCCATGATCTGTCTTCATTGCATTGAGGTGCCAACCATAATCTGCCTCCATTGAATAGAGGTGCCAGCCATGATCTGCTTTCATTGCATAGGGATGCCAACCATGATCTGCATTCATAGCAAAGGGGTGCAAACCATGATCTGCCTTCATTGCATAGAGGTGCCAGCCATGATTTACCTTTATTTCATAGGGGTGCCAGAAGTGATCTGCCTTCATTACATAGAGATGCCAGACGTAATCTGTCTGCATTACACAGAGGCGCCAGCCATGATCTGCCTGCATTGCATAGAGGTGCCAGCCATGATCTACCTTTATTTCTTTATTTCATAGAGGTGCCAGCCTTGATCTGCCTTCATTAGACAGAGATGCCAGCTGTAATCTGCCTGCATTGCATAGAGGTGCCAGCCATGATCTATCGCTTTCATTGCATAGAGGTGCCAGCCATGATCTGCCTTCATTGTATAGGGGTGCCAAGTGACAACCATAATCTGCCTGCATTGCAGAGGTGCCAGTCATGTCTGCCTGCACTGCATAGAGGAGCCAGCCATTATGTGCCTGCATTGCACAGAGGTGCCAGCCATGATCTGCCTACATTGCATAGAGGGGCCAGCAGTGATCTGCCTGCATTGCATAGAGGTGCCAGCCATGATTTGCCTTCATTGCATAGAGGTGCCAGCCATGATCTGCCTTCATTGTACAGAGGTGCCAGCCATGATTTGCCTTCATTGCATAGAGGTGCCAGCCATGATCTGCCTTCATTGTACAGGGGTGCCATCCATAATCTGCCTTCATTGTGTAGGGGTGCCAAGTGCCAACCACGATCTAAATTTATTTCATAGAGTTGCCAGCCATGATCTGCCTTCATTGCATAGAGATGCCAGCCGTATCTGCCTGCATTACATAGAGGTGCCAACCATGTTGTGCCTTCAATGTACAGAGGTGCCAGTCATGATCTGCCTTCATTGCATAGAAGTGTCAGCCATGATCTGCCATCATTGCATAGAGGTGCCAGCCATGATCTGCCTTCATTGCATAGAGGTGCCATCCATGATCTGCCATCATTGCATAGAGGTGCCATCCATGATCTGCCATCATTGCATAGAGGTGCCAGCCGTGATCTGCCTGCATTGCAGAGGTGCCAGCCATGATCTGTGTGCACTGCAAAGAGGTGCCAGCCATGATCTGCCCTTATTGCATAGAGGTGCCAACCATGATCTGCCTGCATTGCATAGAGGGGTCAACCACAATCTGCCTTCATTGCATAAAGGTGCAAGCCATGATCTGCCTTTATTGCATAGAGGTGCCAGCCATGATCTGCCTTCATTGCATAAAGGTGCAAGCCATGATCTGCCTTTATTGCATAGAGGTGCCAGCCATGATCTGCCTTCATTGCATAAAGGTGCAAGCCATGATCTGCCTTTATTGCATAGAGGTGCCAGCCATGATCTGCCTGCATTGCATAGAGGTGCCAGCCATGATTTTCCTTCATTGCATAGAGGTGCCAGCCATGATCTTCCTTCATTGTACAGGGGTGCCATCCATGATCTGCCTTCATTGTGTAGGGGTGCCAAGTGCCAACCATGATCTAAATTTATTTCATAGAGGTGCCAGCCGTGATATGCCTGCTTTGCATAGAGGTGCCAGTCATGATCTGTCTTCATTGTATAGGGGTGCCAGCCATGATCTGCCTTCATTGCATAGAGGTGCAAGCCATAATCTACCTTTATTTCATGGAAGTGCCAGCCATGATCTGCCTTCATTGCATAGAGATGCTAGTTATGACCTGCCTGCATTGAATAGAACAGCACAGAGACCCAGTGTGGACATCACTAGGTCTAAAATAATGTATGCAATGAAAATGTAATGTTTTTAATTACGAAGGTAATTTTAATGTTGATGAGCAGGTAGAAGAGGCATTAGGAAGGGCAATATATAACCAGATTGATCTTCAGCAGATGATAAGTGTGGTCAGTCCATATCCTCCTTTCCTTTATAAACATTCATTCTTGGCATGTATTATGTGTATGTCAATAACGGGTATGTGTGTTGGAGATCTTTTTGTTTCTCACTGTTGATTTTTAAAGCTAAAGGGCGGAATGTGGCAGGGTCTAGCCGGTGAAGGCTTATTACAGACACTTTCCATTGTCTTCTCTTCTGTCTAATTGAAGCTTTTTGATTATCTGAAAATAAGTATTTCAGGACAGAGCCGCAGTGAATTGCAAGCGGAGGGGCTGCAATCAGTATATTGATCCGTCTTCTCGCTGCAGTTATGTACAAAGTCCACCCCCTGTCATATTCAGAAACAATTCAGAGGTGGAAATTCTGCTTTTTGGCATTCCTTCCAAAATGTAAATTGTTTTTTTCTCCTATCTCATTAAAGGATGACTCCACCTAAAATCAGCTAGATTCCTTTATCTCTCCATTGGGATAGCTTAAAAAATTGTCAGTTTCCTAAAAAAAAATCCTCAGTTTCATAAAGCCAAATGATTTGATTACCTTCCCTCCTTGGAAGTTCCTTAACCGGTTCCGGACCGCCCCCCGCATATATACTGCGGCAGGCTGGCCCTCCTGTGCGAACCGAAGTAGGGCTGTGTCGGTCGCGCGCCGGTAGCTAGGGGGCGAGCGCGCGCTACCGCCAGCGTGCACCAGCCCCCGGTCGGCAGCGAGGAAGCCGATGCATGGGGCAGGCGGCTCCGATTGCCGCCTGACACCCGCGATCGAGAGAGAGTTGTAAACACAGCTGACCGTTCTTCTCCCTGGAATGATCACAGAGCCCATGTGATCCTTCTATATAGGAACACAGGTCTCTATGGTCATTCCATAAGTCCCGCTCCCATACAGTTAGAATCACTCCCCTAGGGTCACATTTACCCCATTGATCACCCACAGTGTTAACCCCTTCCCTGCCAGTGGCATTATTACAGTAACAGTGCATATTTTTAGCACTGATTACTGTAGTAATGTCACTGGTCCCCCCAAAAATGTCAGTTTGGGGTCCGATCTGTCTGCAAAGTCGCAGTCCCGCAAAAAAATCGCAGATCGCCGCCATTACTAGTAAAAAACAAACAATAAAAATTACATAAATCTTTCCCATAGTTAGTAATAATAAATTTTGCGCAAAACAATCAAAATACGCTTATTGCAATTTTTTTTTTTTTTTTTTACACAAGGCTAATCCCATCCTAAGAACCTCCAAGAGTTAGCCAAATTACCCAACAGACAGAAACAATAGGCGACTTAATTAACAATGGTAATGCACACCTACGAAGTAAGTATGTTTAGCACTGGGAGATACTTTTGAAAGATAAATGGTGCAATTTAAATACAACTATATAGATCAAACCGAAATGAGGGGCAAATGAGGAGGGATGAGGGACAGAGGGACTTTGTTCCAAATTAGGGAAAAACCCTCAAAATCAGGGACAGTTGGGAGCTACGAGGCACTGTATGACATAATTTACCTAGGCAAGAAACCAGGAAGTAACTAAGAAAATAAAAAAAGTTTAAAACAAGTAAATACGATGCTTTCTATTTACTAGAGCAAGCATCATAAGTAATAAAATTAATGAGAGTTCAATAATCCTTTGCTAATATAGATGGCCACCAGTCTGTCTGTATCCTTAGCCATAGGCTACACCTAAAAAATATCCTCTTGAATACCTCAAAAGGCTCCTTACCACCGCTTGCTGGAGCTTCTCATGGTTCTGCTCCTCCCAAAGACCTTCCCACTATCAGTTCCATCCCCAGTATAAATGTGGGTGCAGTGTGGTGCGGTGACAACAACACACACTCAGTCCAGGTGCAATTGAGAAAACTTGTATTGAAGTAGAGGCAAAACAGTTCACAACAGGCCCAGAGAAAGGAAGCCCAACCGGGAACACTCACGGATCACAACAGCCTGTAGTGGAGCAGGTCTCTGCTAAGTTGACAGCATCTGCCTGAAGGGATGGGATGTGTCCTGGCCAATCTGAGCCCAAGTGGAGAAGTTTACAGTGATAGAAGCAGATCCCTACACTTTTCCTACTTGTCAAGAACCTTTCCCTGCCGCTAATACTGTCCCTGACAGATGGACGACCTGTCCCTACGCTATTCACACGCTACAAGCTTGCCAAACCCAGGGGCTTAAAAAGACCCTGCTTGACCCAAGAGGGCCACCAGAGTCACATGGGCTGCCAGCATCCAACCAGATCACTGGCCCAGTGATCCAAGAAACCATAGAGGAACCAGGTTCCTCTTGACTTCCTCTTCTTCTGCACTGCTGCCGCAGTTGAGCACCACCTGCTGGGGAGAAAGCAGACTGCACCTGCCAACACATATCTATCTATATCTATACATATCTATATATAGATATAGATATAGATATATCTATATATAGATATATATATATATATATATATATATATATATATATATATATATATATATACGGTATATATATCTAGATATATCTATCTATATCATTATTTTTAATCCTTTTGATGCTTGCATTAGTAAATATATATATATATATATATATATATATATATATATACATATACCCAGCAACGGAAAGGAAGGCCAGCCCAAGCTGGCTGGAGACAGGACAGAAACCCAATGTAAAAGGGGAAAGCAACGCCCTCGTACATGATGAGTAGCTGGCATTATTTGGTTTGAGATTGCCCTTCCAAGCTTTCCCCAGCCCTTGTCTACACATTTTGACACCCACTCATTTACTAGTAAGACCATAAATCACAATGGTGGGCCATACTAAGGCTCAATGAGCCTGAAGCAGATAGACAAGAGCCACCAGTCCCATTGGCCAGTCACTGCTTGTATAACAGAACTCCACAGGATTTGGGGCTCCAATGGCGTTCTACAGAATGCAAAGACAACAACGTTCACTGTAAATGGCGGTTTCCTTAATAAGCCTTCATCTATTTAAATGTTTCCCTTCTGCAAATGTACAAATAATTGCTCAACCGTAGAAAAAAAAAAAATCTTTTTTTATCTCCTCCCGTCAGCAACAGAACTTTCTGTAAACGCACCATATCGATACACAGCTGGGCACGTTGCCCAACCATATGCTGCGGGACGGGAAGGGGTTAAAGATTATTTTTCTCCTTCCTCAAATAAGAAGGAAGCTTTGTTAATAAATTCATGGACTTGTTTTTCTTAATTCCTAATTCAGTCTGTGCCACGCTTGTACCACGTAGCAACAGTGTGCAGTAATTAGCACCCCTCGGCTTCGGGGCTTCCAGCAAACAAAGATGGTAGGAAACAGTGGTGGATCCAACCATCTGCCGGACCGCATTTACTGCAATTTTTTACCGCAGAAACTTGTCGCTTTGGCGAGTGTCTACTGTTTCTTTGTTGAGAAAATCTGCTTGAGAAAAATAACGGTGGGAGGAGGATAGCAGTTTATTTTATGGATCTCCTGTACATTTTTCGATACCCTGTAATTATATGGTCCTATTACCGGTCTAATATGGCACCACCAGGTCTTGGTTTTGTTGATGCATAAAACATCCAATGAATAAATAAAGAATGGCCAACATGTTTCTGGGTCAAACAGAACTCACCCTTCCTCAGGGCTTGAGATACACTATATTTTCAAAAGTATTGGGACGCTTATCTTTACACACACATAAACTTTAATGGTATCCCAGTCTTGGTCCGTAGGGTTCAATATTGAGTTGGCCCACCCTATGCAGCTATAACAGCTTCAACTCTTCTGGGAAAGCTGTCCACAAGGTTTAGGAGTGTGTCTATGGGAATGTTTGGCCATTCTTCTAGAAGTTCATTTGTGAGGTCAGGCACTGATGTTGGAGAGAAGGCCTGGCTCGCAGTCTCCGCTCTAATTCATCCCAAAGGAGTTCTATCAGGTTGAGGTCAGGACTCCGTGCAGCCCAGTCAAGTTCTTCCACCCCAAACTCACTCATCCATGTCTTTATGGACCTTGCTTTGTGCACGGAATTGTTTTTTAGGGGTTGGGCTTAGCCCCTTGGTTCCAGTGAAGGGAATTTTTAAGGCGTCAGCATACCAAGACATTTTGGACAATTTCATGCTTCCCAACTCTGTGGGAACAGTTTGGGGATGGCCCCTTCCTGTTCCAACATGACTGTGCACTATTGTCTGCTGCAATTTTGCAGTCCCGCTGTAAGTCACTGATCGCCGCCATTACTAGTAAAAAAAAAAAAAAAGACTTCGTAAATGTATAGCTTGTAGACTCTACGACTTTTGCGCAAACCAATCAATATACGCTTATTAAATTTTTTTTATTACCTAAAATATGTGGCAGAATACATATTGGCCTAGAATAGTTCATATTCCCATCGCACACCTTCCTGGATATAGGCACATCAGTTGTGGGTGCTGCAACGATCACCAGCTGGACACTGGATCTATCACAGATACATGCAGTATACAGTGCATTGCGAAAGTATTCGGCCCCCTTGAACTTTTCAACCTTTTGCCACATTTCAGGCTTCAAACATAAAGATATAAAACTGTAATTTTTGGTGAAGAATCAACAACAAGTGGGACACAATCATGAAGTGGAACGAAATTTATTGGATATTTCAAACTTTTTTAACAAATAAAAAACCGAAAAATTGGGCATGCAAAATTATTCAGCCCCCTTAAGTTAATACTTTGTAGCGCCACCTTTTACTGCGATTACAGCTGTAAGTCGCTTGGGGTATGTCTCTATCAGTTTTACACATCGAGAGACTGAAATTTTTGCCCATTCCTCCTTGCAAAACAGCTCGAGCTCAGTGAGGTTGGATGGAGAGCGTTTGTGAACAGCAGTTTTCAGTTCTTTCCACAGATTCTCGATTGGATTCAGGTCTGGACTTTGACTTGGCCATTCTAACATCTGGATATGTTTATTTGTGAACCATTCCATTGTAGATTTTGCTTTATGTTTTGGATCATTGTCTTGTTGGAAGACAAATCTCCCTCCCAGTCTCAGGTCTTTTGCAGACTCCATCAGGTTTTCTTCCAGAATGGTCCTGTATTTGGCTCCATCCATCTTCCCATCAATTTTAACCATCTTCCCTGTCCCTGCTGAAGAAAAGCAGGCCCAAACCATGATGCTGCCACCACCATGTTTGACAGTGGGGATGGTGTGTTCAGGGTGATGAGCTGTGTTGCTTTTACGCCAAACATAACGTTTTGCATTGTTGCCAAAAAGTTTGATTTTGGTTTCATCTGACCAGAGCCCCTTCTTCCACATGTTTGGTATCTCCCAGGTGGCTTGTGGCAAACTTTAAACGACACTTTTTATGGATATCTTTAAGAAATGGCTTTCTTCTTGCCACTCTTCCATAAAGGCCAGATTTGTGCAGTATACGACTGATTGTTGTCCTATGGACAGAGTCTCCCACCTCAGCTGTAGATCTCTGCAGTTCATCCAGAGTGATCATGGGCCTCTTGGCTGCATCTCTGATCAGTCTTCTCCTTGTATGAGCTGAAAGTTTAGAGGGATGGCCAGGTCTTCGTAGATTTGCAGTGGTCTGATACTCCTTCCATTTCAATATTATCGCTTGCACAGTGCTCATTGGGATGTTTAAAGCTTGGGAAATCTTTTTGTATCCAAATCCGGCTTTAAACTTCTCCACAACAATATCTCGGACCTGTCTGGTGTGTTCCTTGTTCTTCATGATGCTCTCTGCGCTTTAAACGGACCTCTGAGACTATCACAGTGCAGGTGCATTTATACGAAGACTTGATTACACACAGGTGGATTCTATTTATCATCATTAGTTATTTAGGTCAACATTGGATCATTCAGAGATCCTCACTGAACTTCTGGAGAGAGTTTGCTGCACTGAAAGTAAAGGGGCTGAATAGTTTTGCACGCCCAATTTTTCAGCTTTTTGTTAACAAAGTTTGAAATATCCAATAAATTTCGTTCCACTTCATGATTGTGTCCCACTTGTTGTTGATTCTTCACAAAAAATTACAGTTTTATATTTTTATGTTCGAAGCCTGAAATGTGGCAAAAGGTCGAAAAGTTCAAGGGGGCCGAATACTTTCGCAATGCACTGTATATTCGCCAGCACACCAAGGATTAGGGATCGGTTAATTGCAGGTTTTTTTTTTTGTTTTTTGTTTTTATACAGTATATATGTTTGGACTTGTTATGTAAAAGAAAGCAAAAAAAAAAAAACTTGCAAAACTTCGGAAGCGCGCAGAATCCTTGGGTTGGTGCGAGTCTCAGAAACATTCTGTTAAGTGTACATCAATATCTTTTGTTGTAACTGTAACAAGGTTATTTACTGCTGCAGCTGTGAATTATCAGAGCAGATGGCGCCCGCAAAAACTATTATTATCATGTATTATTTGCCTTAATGTACAAAAAAGAAAAATTACACATGCAAGAGCACGGAGGCTCAGCGGCACAGGCTTCAACTGTCCTGCTCATCTTGGCAGCCGCATGAAAACGGCACCTGGGGCGTTTAAGGGGAATCTAAACCCAAAAAGACAAAAAAATGTATATATTGCAGCTTAGCAATCCTTAGAAGTGGGCGCTGCATTCAATTTCTTTTTTTTTCTCCTTTATTCTCACCTGGTGATCTGGCCAGTAACACACTTCCCGTCTAAGGGCCAATTCACACCTCATGCAGTGCAGTGCGTTTTTTCTGCTTTAAAAACACATGGATAGTAGGTTATATTGTTTCCAATGACATAGTTCACACCAGTGCGGTCAGTTCCAGAAAAATAAGAAGAACATGCTGCATTTTTTCTGCACTGAACTGGAATGCAGTGGCAGCTGGTCATACGGGCGCCGCCCCCCTTATCCATGCGTCCGGCCCCCTAATCTACATGCGGAGCGCCAGGCGCATGGAGTTCAATGGGGCTTTTTTTTTTTTTTTTAACCATGTGATTAGAGCCAGAGGCTCTCACAGGCTAATATAAAGGGTGGGCAGTGCGCCCCGATCCCACCCAGTTTGTGACAGTAGCGAATGAAAATTCGTTATTGTTACACGGATCCTCCTCCTGGCCAATCAGGAGGCGGGTTTTGAGACTCGTTTCCCGATTGGCCGAAAGGAGAAGCCATGCCATTGGGCATGGAGGAGGAGGGGGGAGACGCAGAAGACAGGGAATAAGCCGAAGCCGCTGCCGCTGCCTGCTGCTGCCTGCTGCTGCATCCAGGCAGGGTGAGTGATGGGGGGGTCCAGCTTGTCCTGTCCTGTCTGTTCTGTCTGTCCTCCCCTCTCCTGTCTCACTGGGGGGGGGGGGGTATGGTGAGCCGCTGCTCTTCCCCAATCGTCGGGGAATCAAGTTTGGAGATCCGCCCGCTTGTATAAACAAAGCGGGCGGATCTCCTAAGTGACAGACAGTGACAGATTGCAGGATTCAGCATAGCTGAACATCCGATCTGTCCCTGTGTCACTCAGTCACCTCCCCCCCCACACACGTCAGTAAGCACCAGGCATACATTAACCCCTCCCTCTCCAATAAAATTAACCCCTTCCCTGCCAGTGTCATTATTACAGTAACAGTGCATATTTATAGCACTGATTACTGTAGTAATGTCACTGGTACCCCCAAAAGTGTCAAAAATGTCAGTCAAGGGTCCGATCTGTCCGCCGCAATGTCGCAGTCCCGCAAAAAAATCGCAGATCGCCGCCATTACTCGTTAAAAAAAAAAACACCAAAAATGACAAAAATCTTTCCCTTAGTTAGTAAACGCAATAACTTTTGCGCAAACCAATCAGAATACGCTTATTGTGATTTTATTTTACCAAACATAGGTAGCAGAAAACAAATTGGCCAAAAATTTAAAAAAATTTTGATTTTTACATTTTTTTGGGGGGAATTTCATATAAAAAAAATGTGAAAAATATTGTTATTTTTTCAATATTTACGCTCTTTTTTTGTTTGTAGCGCAAAAAGTAAAAATCGCACAGGTGATCAAATACCACCAAAAGAAAGATCTGTTTGTGGGAAAAAAAGGACGTAAATTTTGTTTGGGTACGGCGTTGCACGACCGCGCAATAGTCAGTTAAAGTCGCACAGTGCCGAATCGCAAAAAGTGGCCTGGGCGTAAGACAGCAAAATCCTCCAGTGGTAAAGTGGTTAAAGCCAGGGGCTCTAATAGGTTTCAAAAAAGGGTGGGCTCGGGGTGCAGAGCACTGCGCCCCGAGCCCACCCAGTTGTATGGCGATAGCGAATTAAAATTATTCACTATTGTCACACTGACTCTCCTCCTCGCCAATCAGGAAGAGGGTTGTGAGACCCCTTTCCCATTTGGCCAAAAGGCGAAGCGATCTTACTGGCCAGTTGCCAGGAAGAGGCAGAAGACACATGGCTGGAGGAGAAGGACAGCGGCTCAGCCATCCAGCAGCTCCCAGAAGCATTCCCGGCTCGGACAGGAGGAAGGAGGAGGTAAGGAGGAGGCAGACCGTTTCGGGGGGGGGGGGGGAATGTGTTGCCTGTCGACTGACTAACCGACCGACCGATGTGGGGGGTGCATTGGTTTGCCGCCCCCCCTCCCCGAATTGCCGAGCACCAGCCGCCACTACTGGAACGTGGTAAAACGCATCAAAAACGCACTGGAACGCACATGTCCCGATATAGGCTTCGTTCACACCTGGGCGTTTTGAATTGGGGGCAAAATCTCCGCGATTCTGCCTGTGATTCGAAAGCAGGGCAAATCACAGGACGTGTGTGCTATGCCATCACTTTTTAATGGCACCCCAATCGCACTGCGATTTTGCTGCGGCAAATCGCAATGTGCGCCAATGTCACTTACATTAAGCTCCTGCTCCTTTTCAAGTGTTTTGTGTTGCGATTTGTCGTGATTGCAGCGTGATTTATTGCATGGCAATTGCGGCAAAATTGCGGTGCGATTGGGGTGCCATTAGGAAGTAATGGCATTGTGTCCCGCGATTCGCTGCGATTTGGAATTGCGGGCAGATTCGTGGCAAATCCCCCATGATTCAAAAAATGGCCAGGGTGTAAACAGAGCCTTAAAGTGAAGAAAAGAAGAAGAAAAAATGTACTAGAAAGCATCACGAACACACCGGAAATGCATCAAAAACGTGTCTAAAACACGCATGCAGAAATGCATCCGGAACGCATCTGCACTGGGTTTCTAAGGGTCAGTTCACACCACATGCAGTCCAGTGCTTTTTTTCTGCATCAAAAATGCATGAAAAGTAGATTATATGGTTTCCAATGGCATAGTTCACACCAGTGCGTTCCAGTTCCAGAAAAAAAAGTAGAACTTGCTGCATTTTTCCTGCACTGGATAGTACTGGAATGCACCGAAATGCAAAAAACTGAAAAAAAGAAGAAAAGCATCTGGAATGCTTGAAAATGGAAAAAACACATACGGGGAAGGAGAGGGCTGCACATCCCAAAACTGTATTTGAAAAACAAAGGAAATTCCCCCAGGGTTTTTTTGGCAGCAAATAAATATTGAAAATAAATTATATAAAAATATATGATTTTATTAGACAAATTGTTAAAAAATTGTTCCACATAGGATAAAATATGAGCTCTGGTTACAATATTAAACTGTCCAATGTAACAACAAGAAAATTATTGAACAAAGCATAAATGGTTGCATATTCACTACCAAAAACCGGTACTCCGACGCGTTTCATCAAAATATAGCCCATATATTTACCATGGATGAACGGATGGACATCTTTCAACCAGAGATTTTTTACTGATCTAAAATCATCCTTAGAGAGCCCCCCAGACACCCGGGGCGGATAAGAAAAGAGACTGGCTTGCAGAGGATCATGTTAGAAGTACCCTGTGAGGCCTACCTGCAAATACATTCCCCAATATGGAGGCTATAGGCCATATAGTATTTCACAAAAGTAAGTACGCCCCTCACATTTTTGTAAATATTTTATTCTATCTTTTCATGTGACAACACTGAAGAAATGACACTTTGCTACAATGTAAAGTAGTGAGTGTACAGCTTGTATAACAGTGTAAATTTGCTGTCCCCTCAAAATAACTCAACACACAGCCATTAATGTCTAAACCACTGGCAACAAAAGTGAGTACACCCCTAAGTGAAAATGTCCAAATTGGGCCCAATTAGCCATTTTCCCTCCATGTGACTTGTGACTCGTTAGTGTTACAAGGTCTCAGGTGTGAATGGGGAGCAGGTGTGTTAAATTTGGTGTTATCGCTCTCACTCTCTCATACTGGTCACTGGAAGTTCAACATGGCACCTCATGGCAAAGAACTCTCTGAGGACCTGAAAAAAAGAATTGTTGCTCTACATAAAGATGGCCTAGGCCAGTGATTGCAAACCTTGGCACCCCGGATGTTTTGAAACTACATTTCCCATGATGCTCATGGACTCTGCAGTGTAATTGAGCATCATGGGAAATGTAGTTCCAAAACATCTGGGATGCCAAGGTTCGTCATCACTGGCCTAGGCTATAAGAAGATTGCCAAGACCCTGAAACTGAGCTGCAGCACGGTGGCCAAGACCATACAGCGGTTTAACAGGACAGGTTCCACTCAGAACATTCCTCGCCATGGTCGACCAAAGCAGTTGAGTGCACTTTACAAGGGTAAAGCTGACCTCCGGCCTTCCCTTCGGTCTTGCACAAGAAAGGGTCCTGTGTGACTTTGGTCTGAATGTCATGCAAATATATATAATCTATGTAGCTGAATTTGCAATGCACAGACATTGCATGTGGTTTGCAGAGCAGTGTGCTGCGAATCACATGCAATGTCTGATATCGCATATGTGTGAACCGGCACTTATTGTAGTCAATAAAGCAAGAAAGTAGAAAATATTGTTTTTTGGGGTTTTTTGTTTAAAAAAATTAAAACCTGCAGAGGTGATTACACAAATATTTGTGTGAAAAAAATGATATAAATGTGTTGCAACAGGTTTGTAAAGGTTCGATTTGCCGCAAATGTCACTCAATCCTGTCACACAGCAATCGCAGCAGAATCGCATCGTGTCTGGGGTGACATTGAGCTCCCGTTCCCATTGGAGCGCCGGGTCATATGATTTGACAGGTCAAATCACATAAAAAGTCGCAGCCTATTGCCGGCAATTGCTCTGTTCAAATCGGGGCGACGCAGCCTTAGGCTCGTTCACACTTGTGTGACCCCGAAGTAGTGCAGGAACCTTTTCACATTCACTGCAATCTTTAAGTCGCATAGATACGAACGTGGGCCATTAAAAACAATGGGCTTCAACTTGTCATGCAACTTTATGTGTCAAAAGTCGCATGCCAAGTCCCACAAGTGTAAAGCTGACCTCCGGCCTTCCGTTCAGTCTTGCACATTTGTACCGGCTCCTCTCCTTGACTGAAATGGCTTACTCTGATTTCACTGCAATCATGTCATGCAGCAGTCGAAGCAGAATCGCATTGCGCCTTGGGTGGCATTGAGCCCCAATTCCTATTGAAGTGACTTGTCATGCGATTTGACAGGTCAAGTCGCAGCTTAGTGCCAGCAATCGCTCTGTACAAATCGGTGCGACACCATGATTGCGGTGCATCAGCGATTTGAAAAAGTAGCTCCTGTGCTACTTTTGGCATAGACATCTGTGCATGAAGCCGCACGGATGTCTTCCAAGTCGTGCCCAAAGTCGCACTGACGTGCCGCTTTAAAATCGTGCAATTTCAGATGAAGCCGCACAATTTCAAAGCCGCAGTCAATGTGAACGGGGGGCTTAAGAAGAATGGTACTTAAACGTCACCACAAAACTCAAATTTAAATGGATGTCAGCTCAACCAACCTAACTTAAACAACGTGTAGCTCGTTGTGCTGCGATTGCCGCGCAATTTGGAATCACTGCGATTCTGCCCGCGATTCCTAACGGCGAAGCATGAATGCAAAGTATACGGCGTGCTGAACGGAATCCATCAATTAAAGGTTACCATTCCGGCCATTAATATACGCGGCGACGCAAGAATACAATAAAACTCTGAATATTCAGCCGTCTGCGATTATAGATTTCATTTCTTACGGACAAAAAAAAAAAAAAACCGCCGCGGTGGAAGTGACACCGGCAATCGCCATAGGTTGCTGATTAAACAGTATTTGACACGTCGGAAAATGCAGGCTGTTCAAAAGTTGAGATTTCCCCCATAAATCATTTTTTTATCCTTCAAGTTAATCTGTGTTTGCCGACAGCCCGGAGCGCGCTCAATAATCATAAATTACAATATCTATCTGACGTTATTAATTGTGGAACGCTGACCTGTGTCCGGGACCCGCCCCCGGGGGGCGCGCTATTACAGATGAGACGGCTTAAAGGGAATATATCATTAAAAAAGGGAGAATATAATCTCGTTACCTTTAAAATACGGCCCCGAGGAAGAGGCCGCCGCCGCGCTCCGTCTTTAGTGTCGCCGCCGCTTTGCTTCTTCGGCGTTCAGACCGCCTTTGTGTTCACCTTCTAATTCTTATCAGCGTCTTATAATTGACGTTTCGTTCGGTAAGGCGAGGTTGGGTCATCGCAAGGGGATGAGAACCGTGTGGCCGTTTTAAAAACGAAACATTGAACAGTGAGGGGGAAAAAGTATGTGATCCCGCACTGATTTTCCATGACAAAGAAATGATCCGTCTATAATTTAATGGTCGGTTTATTTTAACCACTTCTGGACCAAGCGATTTTCCCCCTTAATGACCAGGCCATTTTTTATGATTCAGCACTGCGTTACTTTAACTGACAGTTTCGCGGTCGTGTGACGCTGTAACCCAAATAAAATTGAGGCCATTTTTTCCCCCACAAATAGAGATTTCTTTTGGTGATATTTTACAATTATATGTAACCAAACATCTGATTGTTATTTATACACCTTGTTTGTATTAATAATACGTTTATTCAAAATATGCAAAGTGTTCTAATTAACCAGTTCTGGACCGGAAGGATTTGCCCTCTTAACCACTTAAGCCCCGGAAGATTTTACCCCCTTCCTGACCAGGGGGTATTTTGCGATTCGGCACTGCGTGAATTTTGCGCGGTCGTGCGATGCTGTACCTAAACGAATTTGACTTCCTTTTTTTCCCACAAACAGAGCTTTCTTTTGGTGGTATTTGATCACCTGTGCGATTTTTTGATCATGCGCTATAAACAAAAAAAGAGCGTAAATTTTGCAAAAATTGCAATATTTTTCACATTTTTATATATGAAATTCCCCCCAAAAAAATGTAAAAATCTAAATTTTTTTAACATTTTCGGCCAATTTGTTTTATGCTACATATGTTTGGTAAAAAAAAATCGCAAAAAGCGTATTTTGATTGGTTTGCGCAAAAGTTATCCTGTTTACTAACAAAGGGAAAGATTTTTGTCATTTTTGTTGTTTTTTTTTTTAACACGTAATGGCGGCGATCTGCGATTTTTTTTTTTTTTGCGGGACTGCGACATTGCAGCAGACAGATCGGACTCTTGACTGACATTTTTGACACTTTTGGGGTTACCAGTGACATTTCTACAGTAATCAGTGCTTTACATATGCACTGTTACTGTAAAAATTACACTGGCAGTGAAGGGGTTAACTTTTTTTGAGAGGGAGGGGCTGTGTGTGTCCCTAGGGGCGTGATTCTAACTGTGATTGGCTGTGGCTTGAGCTGTAGGAACAATGATCAACGGTCCTACATAGTAGAACCATATGATCACTGTTTCTACACAGGGGAGAATGACAGGCGGCTTGTTTACACTAGCCGCCTGCCTTTCTCCCTCTGCAGCGGCGATCGCAGAGTGACCGGTGGACATCGGGTCCGCCGGTCACACGCGCGGGGGGGTCCGTGACCACGCGGGAGCGGGAGCGCGCCTCCGGGGGCACGCGCTCACTCCCTAGACCCTCACAGGCTAACGACATAGATCTACGTCACTTTGCCTGTGAGGGGCTGACTGCCGACGTAAATAGTCGTGCGGCAGTCGGCAAGTGGTTAATGACCAGGCCATTTTTTTTTTTTTGCGATTTGGCACTGCGTTACTTTAACGGACAATTGCGCGGTCGTGCGACGCTGTACCCAAATAAAATTGATGCCCTTTTTTTTTTTCCAAATCAAACGGTTCCTTTATTGAAAACAGCGGAAAGACACATTGCATACAAATGATAAAAAATATATATTGGCGTTAATAGCCAACAGTATCTGCGCAAATGGCAAAATATATATATACAAACATGTAAATCCTATTTTAAATTAGATGTGTAGAGTAAATCCATAAAGTGCAATATACAGGTGTGAACCATATAAAGGGGCTGCGGCTGAATTGTAAAAAACGTATGAATGGTATAAATACACCTACTACGGTGTACAGAGCTGCGCTCATCTAAAGTGCACTGTGTATTTGAAATTGTCAAACATTGTGAACCTTAGACAAATATAAATTTAAATATATATGAAAATTTTTATTTTTATTCAAAATTTACACTGTTAGGGCTCTTTCACACGGGCGATCCGATCAGATCCGCCTGTCAGTTTTTTAGGCGGATCTGATCGGATCCTCCATGCAGCTCTATGGGGCAGCGGGTGTCAGCGGAGGTCACCTCCGCTGACACCCGCTGCCATCCGCATCCGATCCTGTGCTTGAAATCTGGACGGATGGAAACCCTATTTTTCCATCCGTTCAGTAATCGGAGCGGATCGGATCTGATGAGAGCGGACAAGCGGTCCGCTCTCATCCGATCCCCCATAGAGGGCAGCGGGTGCTGAGACACCTCCCTCTCCGCTCTGCAAGCGGAGACGGAGCTGTCACCCGCCCGGCTTAGCGGGGATCGCGGATCGATCCCCGCTGAGCAACACGGATCCGCCTACGGAGCGGACCATGTGAAAGAGCCCTTATACAAGCAATACACTCGCTACTTTACATTGTAGCAAAGTGTCATTTCTTCAGTGTTGTCCCATGAAAAGATAGAATAAAATATTTACAAAAATTGGAGGGGTGTACTCACTTTTGTGAGATACTGTATATACTATAGTTTGTGGACTCTATAAGTTTCCTACAGACTAACTGATGTGGGTTATTTTCACTGAAGAAATGTAGCAGAATACATTTTGACCTAAATTTATGAAGAAAGATTATTTATTTGGTAACTTTTATAACAGACACAAAGAAAAACACATTTTTTTTTTCTCAAAGTTGTCGGTCTTTTTTAGTTTATTTAGCAAAAAAATAAAAAAACTCAGTAGTGATTAAATACCACCAAAAGAAAGCTTAAACGGCGTTCCGCCTCCCCCTCCACCCCCTCCAAAAATTAATAGTCAGCAGCTACACACACTGTACACATAGTGTAGCTGCTGACTTTTAATATTAGGACACTTACCTGTCCTGGAGTCCAGCGATGTCGGCACCGCAGCTGATGTTTCCATCAGCTGTTGGTTGCTGCCGCCACCATTGCCGGTAAGGGAACCCGGCAGTGAAGCCTTGTGGCTTCACAGGCGGGTCCCTACTGTGCATGCTTGAAGCACAGTGCACATTAGGATTGGCCCGGTGGCGGGGGAAGGAGGAGGGGGCCAAACTTCCGAGGGACAACGCCAAGGCGCCGTCTCCGGGAAGTGGGGAAGGGTAACTGTCAAAAACAAGTACCCATTCCCCCTCCGCCCTGAAAGGTGCCAAATGTGGCACCGGAGGGGGGGGGGGGAGGAAGCAAAAGAGCAGAAGTTCCACTTTTGGGTGGAACTCCGCTTTAAGTCCCGGTTCACATCAGTGTGATGACAGACATTGCATGTGATTCGGAGCGCACTGCTCTGAAAATCAGACGCGATGTCTGTGTGATGCAAATTCAGCCATACAGATTGTATGGCTGAATTTGCATCACATTCGGACACAACACGCACAGGCAGGGGCGTACCAAGGGGTTGGCCAGATTGGCGCCCGCCAGGGGCGCAGGATGAGGGGGGGGGGGGCGCAAAAAAATTGGAAGTGTTAGCAGTGATTGTTGCACCCTCCTCAAAGACTGCACCCCCAGCGCCCCCAGGCAGGATGCGGCTTCAATCCCAGAGCCCTGTGTCCACTCCAAGTGGCGTCAGTGCAGGCTCTCCGGAGCTCTGTCTCTGCCCACACATGAGGCCAGTCAGCAGTCACATGACCTTGACATCATCAATCGGCTCCAGTGGCGGCAGGCTAGGTATGGGGATTACACTGAGGCTGTCAAAGGAGCCCATACCGCCGACCAGCACCTTCAACCTCCTTTCCACTCCCAGGACAAGCTGGCCAGGGGACACCCCCCCCCTCTCTCTCTGTCTGTAACCTCCCTCTCTCTCTCTGTCTGTCGGCCCCCCTCTCTCCCTCTGTCTATCGGCCCCCCTCTTTCTCTCTCTGTCTGTCGGCCCCCCTCTCTCTGTCTGTCGACCCCCCTCTCTCTCTCTGTCGGCCCCCATCTCTCTCTGTCTGTCGGCCCCCCTCTCTCTCTCTGTCTGTCACCCCCCCCTCTCTGTCGGTCACCCCCCCCTCTCTCTCTGTCACCCCCCCTCTCTCTCTCTGTCACCCCCCCTCTCTCTCTCTCTGTCACCCCCCCTCTCTCTGTCTGTCACCCCCCCCCACTCTCTCTCTCTGTCTGTCACCACCCCTCTCTCTGTGTCTGTCACCCACCCTCTCTCTCTCTATCTGTCGGCCCCCCTCTCTCTCTCTGTCATCCCCCCTCTCTCTCTCTGTCATCCCCCCTCTCTCTCTCTGCCACCCCCCCCCCCCATCTCTCTCTGTCATCCCCCCTCTCTCTCTCTGTCATCCCCCCTCTCTCTGCCACCCCCCCATCTCTCTCTGTCATCCCCCCTCTCTCTCTCTCTGTGTCTGTCCCCCTCTCTCGGGGGGGGGGGGCCAATACAGCTCCTCGCCAAAGGCGCTGGAGACCCTAGGTACGGCTCTGCGCACAGGACCCTTTTTTGGGTCCGCAGCAGAATCGTATCGCTTGGTGGTTCACACTTATGTGATCCGATTCATGTCCAAACTGACAGTTCGCACTGCGATATGTGAACTGATCTGGGGGTGTCGTTAACTTTGTATTGACACCCCCAGCGATTCGCATATGGCAGTGTGAACTGCCTTCAATTTGAATGAGATGTGGGAACCCCCAATGGATTTGCAGGGTTCCCGCATCGCATATATGTGAATCGACACTTTTGCGTGTGAAAAACATAATAAAAATGTCATATGTGTACAGTGTTGCATGACCGCGCAATTATCAAAGTGTGAGAGTGCTGTAAGCTGAAAATTGACCTGGGCAGGAGGGGGGGTTGGGGATAAAAGTGCCCGATATTGAAGTGGTTAAATAAACCACCGATCCGTCTCCAACTGCCGCAATAGTACACAAACCAAACTTTCCAAAAAAAAAAAAAGCAGTGGCTTAGCGGAGTTAATTTTGATGGATGATGGTTAATGCCTGTATTCAAATTAGCTATTTTCCGCTGTAATAAAGCCGAGATTGCCAGAAATATCACTGTTTTTAAAATGTAAATACACGGCATAAATACCGGCGCTGGAGCTGCCAGCGAGGGTCTATAAATATATATGTAGCGAGCTATTCCGACGCGTATCCTGCCGCATAAACCCCCATCTTTATTCTAATGTGCGGCGTTATAAGGAAAGCGGCACCTTGGCTGTCAGCCCGCTAACCGCATTAGACCTTATTATCGCCACCTTAACCTCCGCAGGCTTTATAGTTCTCGCCCCGCGCTCCGCCCGAGTCCAATGTCGTCGTAGCGAGACTCCGCCAAAACGTGTTACGGCCGCGCATTAAAACCATCCGGCGATTTTTTTTCCAAAAGATAGAATTATTCCCAATAAAAATAAATAAAAAAAAAAAAAGGTGCGCGGTCTTCCGATCGAAGCCCACGCGTTTCACAAATCATTATTAGGTCGTTTAGTATGCGCCGCGATAACATTGGTATAATTCATTGGGTGCCTTTCTGCGTCTATATTTCAGTTTTAGAGTTGTCAAATTGTGTTAATGACAATTCGGCCCATCTGTTCCGATATGAAAATGAAGCTTCGTGCGCCAGACGCGATAAATCCCCTCCCCACCCCCTCCCCAAAAATAAAATAGTTGAAGAAGTAAGGCTCTTAAAAAAAAAAAAAAAAAAAGGTATTTGACTCGGGTTATACCCCCCAGAGTGCGCAACTTGCCTAAATGACATTGGTTAAAAATTAAACTCTTAAAGCCGCGTGAGGCGCGTTTGTTATACTCAGTCGCTGCATATATTTCTACTAATCCATATTGAAGGCTGAGAGATGCCGTATGCAGGCTGATGTTTAATGTCTGCTGACGGAAGCTGCCTCTTAAAGCTGAAAATACATACAGTATCTCACAAAAGTAAGTACACCCTCACATTTTTGTAAATATTTTATTTTATCTTTTCATGTGACAACACTGAAGAAATAACACTTTGCTACAATGTAAAGTAGTGAGTGTACAGCTTGTATAACAGTGTAAATTTGCTGTCCCCTCACAATAACTCAAAATATATAAGTCCCGGTTCACACATATGCGATGCGGGAACCCTGCAAATCCACTGCGGGTTCCCTCATCGCATTCAACTCGCAGGAAGTTCACACCGCCATATTCGAATCGCTGGGGGTGTGAATACAAAGTAAACCACTTAAGCTCCGGAGGATTTTCCTGCTCAAAGACCAGGGCCTATTTTGCAATTTGGCACTGCGGACAATTGCGCAGTCGTGCGACGCTGTACCCAAATGAAATTGACGTCCTTTTTTTCCCACAAACAGAGCTTTCTTTTGGTGGTATTTCATCACCCGTGCGATTTTTTACTTTTTGCGCTATAAACAAAAAAAGAGCGACAATTTTGAAAAAATAACAATATTTTTCACATTTGTTTATATGAAATTCCCCCCAAAAAAATTTAAAAATCTAAATTTTTTAACATTTTTGGCCAATTTGTTTTCTACTACATATTTTTGGTAAAAAATATCGCAATAAGCATATTTTGATTGGTTTGCGCAAAAGTTATTGCGTTTACTAACTTAGGGAAAGATTTTTGTAATTTTTATTGTTATTTTTTTTAACTAGTAATGGCGGCGATCTGCGATTTTTTTTTGCGGGACTGCGACATTGCGGCGGACAGATCGGACCCTTGACTGACATTTTTGACACTTTTGGGGGTACCAGTGACATTACTACAGTAATCAGTGCTATACATATGCACTGTTACTGTAAAAATGACACTGGCAGGGAAGGGGTTAACTTTATTAGTGATCAGTGGGTTAAATGTATCCCTAGGGGCGTGTTTCTAACTGTGGGGGGGCGTGGCTAGTGAAGTAACCACAGAGACATACGATCCTACATAGTAGGATCGTATGATCTCTGCAGTTACACCAGAGAGAATGACAGGCGGCTTTGTTTACATCAGCCGCCCGCCTTTCTCCCTCTCCAGCGGGAGATTGCGAGTGACCAGCGGACATCGGAGCCGCCAGTCACTCGCGCGGGGATGTCAGGGAACGAGCGGGGGTGGGAGTGCGCCTCCGGCGGCGTGCGCTCGCCCCCTAGAGGCTCCTGGGCGAGCGACATAGCCCTACGTCGGTTTGCCCAGGAGAGCCAAACTGCCTCAGTAAAAAGTCGTGCGGCGGTCGGCAAGTGGTTAACGACACTCCCAGATCAGTTCGCATATCGCAGTGCGAACGGTAAGTTCGGACATGTGCGAACACCCATGCGATCCGATTCTGGTGCGGACCCAAAAAAGGGTCCTGTGTGAGTTGTGTGCGAATACGATGCAAATTCAGCCATGCAATCTGTATGGCTGAATTTGCATTGCACAGACATCACGTGTGATTTGCAGAACAGTGCGCTCCGAATCACATGCGATGTCTGACATTGCATATATGTGAACCGGGTCTTACCTTGTAAATTTGCTGTCCCCTCAAAATAACTCAACACACAGCCGTTAATGTCTAAACCGCTGGCAACAAAAGTGAGTACACCCCTAAGTGAAAATGTTCAAATTGGGCCCAATGTGGCAAAAAGGCAGGTAATAAAAAACATATAGAACTTCAAAAAGATTGTAGCACTTTTTTTTTTTGGGCATATAGTGAATGGCACATTTGTTTTCCCATAAAATCATCACGTTTATTATATATACAGTATCTCACAAAAGTAAGTACACCCCTCACATTTTTGTAAATATTTTATTATATCTTTTCATGTGACAACACTGAAGAAATGACACTTTGCTACAATGTAAAGCAGTGAGTGTACGGCTTGGAAATTGTATGGAGAGAAATGGTCCAACCAATCACTGGCACCATCCCCTGGAATCAATATTAGGGTAGAAGTGTGCCCAGGGTTGGTGTCTCGTATAAATATAACATTGTTTCTGTAATCCAAAACATGCGCTACTAATGGACCGACGCGTTTCGCTATTAACAGCTTCCTCAGGACCCAAGTCGTATATAAAGGCATTACACACAGTTTCAAGGTATCATGATATCTACAATAAAACAATATAATTAGATATACAGCATATATGATATTTCAGGTCAACACTGATCATAGCCATAATAAATGTATCAATACATCAAATGCTTCCACCTGCCTGCAGCAGACTGTTGGTATCATCTCAGCCTAGGCACAGTCAATGGACTGGAGCTTCGGGACAGCTTTTAACCACTTCCCAACCACCCGCAGGCTGGCTTGGCTGTGAAAATCGATGTATGGGTACATTGGTTCGTCTGCGCGGTCCTGGGGGCGAGCGGGTGCTGCTGGGGCATGCACTAAGCAGCGGGGATGCCGATCCATGATTGCTGCCCGCTGAGGGAGAAGGACAATCAGCTGTTGTAAACACAGCTGACCATTCTTCTCTCTCAGTGGCGGCCTGTGCATAGGGGGCGCCAGAGCGCCGCCCCCCCTAAAAAAAAGGAAAAAAAAATTACAAAAAGAACAATAAAGTTTTGAAAAAAAAAATTTCGTTCGCCGGCCTATGTGGTGGCCAGGGGGGGTGGGGTTTACGACCCAGAAGAGGCGCCAATTGGCTGCCTTCTGGGGGCGTAACCTGGGCGCAGGTCATAGCGCTAGGACACCCCCACTTTCGTGATATCCTGGCTGTGATTGGTCCAGTCTCCAGCCTGGACCAATCATCATCCAGGACATCCGATTGCTGACCCCGCAATGGGGGCGGTGCCGGTGCGTGCGTCAGTGACGCATGGTCAACCGCCCGATCTCCTTCCCGCCGGACTGTTCGGAAGACCGAGAGAGCCGCCATCAAAGAAGACAGAAGAGGAGCAGCGCCGTGGACGGTTCCCGGAATCCCGCTGCCGTCGTAAGAAGAGGACGAGAGGAGAGGAGCAGCGCTGTGGACATCTCGCAGGCAGCCCAGGAGAGCAGGTAAGTGATTGAAGCCGACCTGTGCCATGCCTGTACCATCACCTGTTCCATGCCTAAAACATCACCTGTGCCATGCCTGTACCATCACCTGTGCCATGCCTAAAACATCACCTGTGCCATGCCTGTACCATCACCTGTTCCATGCTTAAAACATCACCTGTGCCATGCCTATACCATCACCTGTGCCATGCCTATACCATCACCTGTGCCATGCCTATACCCTCACCTGTGCCATGCCTGTACCATGCCTATACCATCACCTGTGCCATGCCTATACCACCACCTGTGCCATGCCTATACCATCACCTGTGCCATGCCTAAACCCTCACCTGTGCCATGCCTGTACCATCACCTGTGCCATGCCTATACCACCACCTGTGCCATGCCTGTACCATCACCTGTGCCATGCCTATACCCTCACCTGTGCCATGCCTGTACCATCACCTGTGCCATGCCTAAAACATCACCTGTGTCATGCCTATACCCTCACCTGTGCCATGCCTGTACCATCACATGTGCCATGCCTATACCCTCACCTGTGCCATGCCTGTACCATGCCTATACCATCACCTGTGCCATGCCTGTACCATCACATGTGCTATGCCTAAACCATCACCTGTGCCATGCCTAAACCATCACCTGTGCCATGCCTAAACCATCACCTGTGCCATGCCTGTACCATGCCTATACCATCACCTGTGCCATGCCTATACCATCACATGTGCCATGCCTATACGCTCACCTGTACCATGCCTGTACCATGCCTATACCATCACCTGTGCCATGCCTGTACCCTCACCTGTTCCATGCCTGTACCATCACCTGTGCCATGCCTGTACCATCACCTGTGCCATGCCTGTACCATCACCTGTGCCATGCCTGTACCATGACCTCAAAGTCACGCAATTTTTTTACCGCGTTTTTTGCCGCGAAGCAATACCTATTACATTTTTCTTTTTGCGCCCCCCCCCCCCCCCAAAAAAAATGTTGATCACCAGCCGCCACTGTTCTCTCTGGAATGATCATAGAGTGCCTGTGATCCTTCTATTTAGGATCACAGGTCTCTATGATCATTTCACAAGTTCCTCCCCCATACAGTTAGAAAACACCCCCTAGGCTCACACTTAACCCTTTGATCGCCCCCGGGTTAACCCCTTCCCTGCCAGTGTAATTTTTACAGTAACAGTGCATATTTTTTAGCACTGATTACTGTAGTAATGTCACTGGTCTCCCCAAAAGTGTCAAAAATATCAGTTAGTGGTCCGATCTGTCCGCCGTATTGTCGCAGTCCCGCTAAAAATCGCAGATTGCCACCATAACTAGTAAAATGAAAAAATCAAAAAAAAAAATTACATAAATCTTCCCCTAGTTTGTAGATGCAATGACTTTTGTGCAAGCCAATCAAAATCCGCTTAGTGCGATTTTTTTTTAGACCAAAAATATGTGTCAGAATACAAATTGGCCTAAAATGATGAAAAAATTAGATTTTAACATTTTTTTTTTATTGGGAATGTTATAAAGCAGAATGTGAAATATATATATATATATATATATATATATATACAGTATATATATATATATATATATATATATATTTTTTTTTTTTTCAGAATTGTCGCTCTTTTTTTTGTTTATAGCGCAAAAAAAAATCGCATCAAATACCACCAAAATAAATCTCTATTTGTGGGAAAAAAAAGGACATAAATTTTGTTTGGGTACAGCGTCGCACCACCACGCAATAGTCAGTTAAAATAACGCAGTGCCAAATCGCAAAAAATGGCCTGGTCATTAAGGGGGAAAATCCTTCCGGTCCAGAAGTGGTTATAAAAGTGGGAACTATTTAAATGTTTCCATAACTTGGGATGATTTTATTCATGCAGACTGAGAAGTTTACTTTCACCAATCTAAAAATACTTTATTTTATTTTTAGGTAGATATAAAGGATTTTAATCCCCTTTAAAAAAAATTTTTCCTCTTGCCACCAGCATCATAATTCGATTTCTTAAAGGACCCAATTAGTGAAGCCGGGCTCTGTGCTCTGTTTACACTGCGGAGTGTAAGTTAGCGGAACCTCACAACGGGTGGTCCCGGGTCATGTGACTTTTCTTTACATTTTGCTGTGAACACATGTGCTTCCCATTAGCCCATGTGACGATTACTATGTAGATTGCTTATTTGTACAGGTACGGCCCGGAGGGCGTTCAACGCCCGTTGCGAGGAGCGCTGATGTTATCTCCGTCTGGGCTAGGCTGGTGGTCTGTTTTTACTAATAAAGACTTTATATAAGAAGGTAAAAAGCATTGCGAAACACGCCGCGGCGACCGACGCTCATTGTTCTGACTTATCGAATGGAAGGCAAAACCTCTTTTCTTTGTATTAGACATATTGTAGCTCTTTAACCACTTGACTTCCAGAGGATTTACCCCCCCCCCCTCCATGACCTGGCCATTATTTGCGATACGGCACTGCATTACTTTAACCGCTTCCAGTCCAGACTGCCCACCGCATATCACGTACAGTGCATCCGGAAAGTGTTCACAGCGCTTCACTTTTTCCATATTTTGTTATGTTACAGCCTTGTTCCAAAATAGATTAAATTTATTATTTTCTTAAAAATTCTACAAACAAATTTTATATATTTATTATTTCAGGTACTTATAGAGAGCTTTCAATTTATGGAGCGATTTATATATGCATCGAACGTTCAAATCAGTCCCTGCCCTCAAGGAGCTTACAATCCAAGGTCTCCAACTCACATTCATACTAGGGCCAATTTGCCTAACAGCATGTTTTTGGGGTGTTGGTGTGTGGGGGGTCCCTGTGTGTGTGTGTGTGGGGGGGCCCTGTTTGTGTGTGTGTGTGGGGGGGCCCTGTGTGTGTGTGTGGGGGGGGGGGCGGGCAGGTAGTGTTGTGGTTGGGACTTGAACCAGTGACCCTTCTGATGCTGGGCGAGAGTGCTAACCACTACACCACTGTATGTAAAATTGTACCGGATCCCACCAAAAGTAGTGCATGCAGAACTGCAAGTGGATCGCACAGTACTGTGGAATACACTGCATTTGTCATCTGCTTTTAGAGTGTCATTAGGAATCTATTGACACCCGCAGCAGATTGCACTCCCAGTGCATTTGGAATGCAGTGTGGGAAACGTACAAAACTTGGACAAGGAAAGGAAAGGGAAGGAAAGGGAAGGGAAGGGAAAGTGAAAGATAAGGAAAGGAAGGGAAAAGAAAAGAAGAGAAAAGAAAAGGGAGGGGAAAGAAAAGAGGAAGGAAAGGAAAGGAAAGGAAAGGAAAGGAAAGGAAAGGAAAGGAAAGGAAAGGAAAGGGAAAAGAAAGGGAAAGTGAAAGATACATAAAGGAATGGAACGGAAAGTAAAAGAAAAGAAATATAAGGAAAGGAAAGGAAATGGAAGGGAAGGGAAAAGAAAAGAAAAGAAAGGAAAGGAAAGGAAAGGAAAGGAAAGGAAAGGAAAGGAAAGGAAAGGAAAGGAAAGGAAAGGAAAGGAAAGGAAAGGAAATGGAAGGGAAGGGAAAGTGAAAGATAAGGAAAAGAAAAGAAAAGGGAAGGGAATGAAAGGAAAGGAAATGGAAGGGAAGGGAAGGGAAAGTGAAAGATAAGGAAAAGAAAAGAAAAGGGAAGGGAAGGAAAGGAAAGGAAAGGAAAGGAAAGGAAAGGAAAGGAAAGGGGAGGGGAGGAAAGGGAAGGGAAAGTGAAAGATAAGGAAAGGAAAAGAAAAGAAAAGAAAAGAGAAGAGAAGAGAAGAGAAGGAAAGGAAAGGAAAGGAGAGGAGAGGAGAGGAGAGGAAAGGGAAAGTGAAAGATACATAAAGGAATGGAACGGAAAGGAAAAGAAAAGAAAGGAAAGGAAATGGAAGGGAAGGGAAAAGAAAAGAAAAGAAAGAAGGGAAAGGAAAGGAAAGGAAAGGAAAGGAAAGGGAAGGGAAGGGAAGGGAAGGGAAGGGAAGGGAAAGTGAAAGATAAGGAAAGGAAAAGAAAAGAAAAGGTAAGGGAATGAAAGGAAAGGAAAGGAAAGGGGAGGGGAGGGGAGGAAAGGGAAGGGAAAGTGAAAGATAAGGAAAGGAAAAAAAAAGAAAAGAGAAGGGAAGGGAAGGAAAGGAAAGGAGAGGAGAGGAAAGGGAAAAGAAAGGGAAAGTGAAAGATACATAAAGGAATGGAACGGAAAGGAAAAGAAAAGAAAGGAAAGGAAATGGAAGGGAAGGGAAAAGAAAAGAAAGAAGGGAAAGGAAACGTGAAAGATAAGGAAAGGGAGGGAAAGGAAAGGAAAGAGAAGGGAAAGGAAATATAAGGAAAGGAAAGGAAGGGAAGTCTTGATTCAAACATTTAGCCTTGTCATTGGAGACCTTCAATTAGAAATGCTAGTTACTTGGCTGTCTATGGGTATAGTGCTTTCAGAGTCACCTACCTGAAACAAGCATGCATCCAGCGAAGCCAAAACTCCTGCTCTAATATTCATTTTATGGGCCAGTGACAAAAAAGGATCAGCATAGCTGCCAAGCATCAAGCATTTTCAGAAAGAGAATTCGGTAACAGAAGCCTGTATCTCAGGTTCCCAGATAATCCCTGCTTCACTTTAAGGCCAGATTACCATAGGGTAACGCATGTAACATGCGTTGGTGTGCTGCACCCCAGCATAATTTGCTAATGTGCATGAGTTGCAGCACAACACAACATTCGGTAACACACTAACATGGTTGCAGTGGTGTGCTGAAAATGCTGCATGCACACTTTCTAGTCTGTTGCGGAGAGTTGGGCAGCCCATTCAAATGAATAGGTTTCCCTAATACATGTGTGCTCAACCTGTGGCCCTCCAGCTGTTGTAGAACCACAAGTCCCATCATGCCTCTACCTTTGGGAGTCATACTTGTAACTGGAAGCCTTGCAATGCCTCATGGGACTTGTAGTTCCGCAACAGCTAGTGGGCCACAGGTTGAAAACCCTTGCCCTATTACAACAGAAGATAAAATGTATGCATTTAATGGTAGACCGGTGTAAATGGGCCCTTGGGATGAGTTAATACCTACAGGTGCGACTGAGTGTGCCTTTCTGCACGCTTTTAGCACGTTCCCGTTGCATTACGGGCAGCCCAATTATTTCAATGGGCTGCCCTACGCGTGAGAAATGCGGGAAAAAAGTCCCTAACCCTTTTCCGAACACGTGCCGCACTGAAATGCATGTTAGCAGAAGCGTGGGGTTACCATAAACAGTCAATGGCACCTTCATGCGTCTGCTAATGGGCAATGTGTTTCTGTACGTGTGTGCAAAAGCAGATTTCCAACTCGCAGCAGTGTGAACCTCGTGTTAAGGAACCCTATACTGAGAGAAATATGGAGGCTGCCAATGCTGACCTCCTTCTGAAAATGCCAGCTGCCTGGCTTTCTCTGGCTGCATTACCTTCTAAATTTCTTCCCTGGAAGAAGCGTGAAGACTCGAAAGTCAGACGGAGGTCAGATCTCCTGCATACTTGTTCCAGGTCAGTGCATCAGAATGTATTAAAGGTGTTGGATCAGTATGATGCCCAGGGATTAGCATTTTCAGAAGGAGAGGTCAGCATTTAAGGCAGGGGTGTAACTACAGGGGTTGCAGGGATTGCAATTGCAACCGGGCCCAATGCTCCAGGGGGCCCGTGCGGCTCCCATATACACCTGGATAGAGGAGGGGTGGCGGGGGCAGCATGTAGAGAAATCACTGTCCTCCTTTTTCCTCCTGTAGCTGCAGGAGGAAAATGGAAGAGATTGGTTCCTCTGTATGCTGCCCCCGCTTCTCCTCCTATCCAGTTCTCTTGTGTTCTGCTGTCTCTGGGCCCCTGTGTGCTCCCCTGGTCCCTCCCACTGTGCTCCCTCCCCTCTCCCGCCGGCTTCTGCAGGGGATGTGTCACAATAGAGAACCAGGAAGGGGTCGGTAAATATGTCATTTACCAGCTCCTTCCTTTTCTGAATGGACAGAGTCATAGTCAGTGACATTGTAAAAAAATAAAATAAAATGATAAAAAAAAATAATACAATTACTACTGACACCAGTGGGTAAACTTCCAGGATCGCAAAGGTCACACTTGTGACCGGCCCTGGCATTCCACCATCATGGGGAGGCCCCAGGGGGCCCACTGCAGAACTTGTGAAAGGATCCCACTGCGGGACCATAATAAAGGGCCCCGCAATGAGAGTAAAGGGCCCCAGGATCAGTGGAAAAGGCCCCAGGCTTGAAGAGAAGGGCCCTGGCCAGGGGTCCAGGTGGCCCTTCATGGTTTCTGGCACTGGGGCCCTGAAGGTTCTAGTTATGCCTCTGATTTAAGTAGTGCACCAACCAATTGTTGCAGGCCTTCTGAAGCCCATCCACAGATAGGATACTGTGAACACATTTAAAGGGATATTTTATTAGAATTCATAGACAGGTCTACAAAGTCTTTATGGAGTCAGGCATAGCCGTATGTGAGTATAAGGATTTACAGGGGAAGATATTCTGCTTAATTGATGCTAAAAGAGTCAACCCTCTTCTTCGCTTCCTATAATGAACATGTAAAAGAGTTTAATACCGCCAAAGCGCCGCCATGAAATAGGAGAGGCATCGGTGCTTACCGCACTTTATAACCCCACATATATTCCAGTTTATACAACTGTCAGTATTGAGTTTCCAGTTTATCTGGATATCTCTTTCCTGATGACATTTGTAAGTCAGGCAGAACAACTCTGAAGAAGAAGGTTAAAGTCAGTGGCAGCTCCAGGAGGGGAGATTGGGTGTGCTATAGCACCCCCTAAAAGTTTGCCAAGCACCCCTATAGAACTTTCACTATCAGCCACCAGCAGACTCATACTGGCCCACTGGAGGATCCTTTGGTGGGTCCCTGCTGCTTTGGCAAATTAAAAAGTTCCAGGAATGCTATGTGTTACAGATCACTGCTGGCACTTGTGCTGTCCTGCCCTCTGCGGCATAGGGATCTCCTGGTGACAGAGGAATTGTAATTTCGGCAGCAGTGAGGGAGAGAGGCAGCTTTGGTGGAGTGGATGCTTAGTTAGGTAAAACACCAATGCTTTGGGGTTATTGCTTGAACTGACACATACTGTGCATTACTGTTTGCCAATACACTAGTTGGGGATTATCACTGCTGGCCCTGACATCTGCTGGAGGTTATTGGTGGTCCTAATACTTGCTCTTGGTTGTCATTGCTGCCCTTACACATAATAGATAGGGATTATTTGTTTTCCCTTGCTAGGTCATTTCTTGGGTCATTCCTGGCACTGACACTTGCTGGGGGTTATTGCTGGCCCAGAAACTTGGTGGGAGTTATTTCTGGGGGTTATCACTTGCCTTGTCTCTTGCTTGAGGTTATTGCAGGGGGTTATCATTGCAGGACCTGACACTTGCTAGAAATTATTTTTTGCCCTGATACATTCTATGGGTTATTGCTGGGGGTTATTGCTGGCCCTGACCCTAACTGTGAGTTATTTCTGAGGGGAACGGCAGATTGCATGTCCCAACAGTTGTTGAGGATCATTGTTGGGGGCTATTATTCCTAGCCCCTACTTCACCAATGCAGGGGGTTATTGCTGGGGATTGTCACTGCTGGCCCTGACACTTGCTAAAGGTTATTGCTGAAGCGTTATTGCTGGAGGGTTATTGCTGGCCCTGACACCCACTGGGAGTTATTGCTGGGGTTATTTTTTTGGAGGGAGGGGGGTATGGCAGGCCCTGACAGCTATTGGGGGTTATTTCGGGGGGTGGGGGGATGTTATTGCAGGCCCTGACACATGCTAAAGATTACTGCTGACACTTCAGCAGCCCTGACACTACATTTGCTAAGGATTAATGCAGGGATCATTGCTGTCCTGACACCTATTGGGGGTTATTGCTGGGGGTGGGGGGGGGGGATTATTGCAGGCCCTGACACTTGCTGAAGATTACTGCTGGGGGTTATTGCTGGTCCTGACACCTATTAGGGGTTATTGCTGGGGGTAAAGGAGGGGGGGGGTTGCAAGCCCTGACACTACATTTGCTAAGGATTAATGCAGGGGTCATTGCTGTCCCTGACACCTATTGGGGGTTATTGCTGGGGGTTGGTTATTGCAGGTTATAACACTTGCTGAAGATTATTGCTGGGGGTTATTGCTAGCCCTGACACCTATTGGGGGTTACTGCTGGGGTTGGGTTATTGCAGGCCTTGACACTTGCTGAAGATTATTGCTGGGGGGTTATTGCTGGCCTTGACAGCTATTTATTTCTGGGGATGTGTTATTGCAGGCCCTGACACTTGCTGAGGAATATTGCTGGCCCATACATCGAGGTAGAAGTTATTGCTGGGGGTTATTGCTGGGGAATAGGGGGGTGGGGTTATGGCAGACCTTGACACTTGCTGTGGATTACTGATGGGGGTTATTGCTGGCCCTGACCCCTTTTGAGAGTTATTGCTGGGGGGGGGGGGGGGATTACTGTAGGCCCTGACACTTGCTGAGGATTTTTGCTGGCTCATACACCAATGCAGGGGTTTATTGCTAAGGGTTATCGTGGGCCTTAAAGCCCACAGGGGAATAATGCTGGGGAATAGAGGGGTGGGGTTATGGCAGGCCCTGACACTTGCTGAGGATTTCTGCTGGGGTTTACTGCTGGCCCTGACACCTATTGAGAGTTGTTTCTGGGGAGGGAGGGGGTTATTGCGGGCCCTGACACTTGCTGAGAATTATTCCTGACCCGTACACCAATGCAGGGGTTATTGCTGGGGGTTGTTGGGGGCCCTAAAACCTGCTGGGGGTTATTGCTGGGGAATAGGGAGGGGGGGGGAGTGGGGGTTATAGAAGGCCCTGACACTTGCTGAGGATTACTGCTAGAGGTTATTGTTGGCTATGAAACCTATTGAGGACTATTCCTGGGGGGGGGGGGGGGGGGGTGGTTTGTGAGGGGGTTATTGCAGGCCCTAACACTTGCTGTGGATTGCTTCTGGAAGTTGTTGCTGGCCCTGACACCTATTGGGGGTTTTCGTTGGGGGGGGGGGGGGAATGTTATTGCAGGCCCCTGACACTTTCTTAAGGTTACTGCTGGGGGGTATTTCTAGCCTTGACAATTATTGGGGATTATAACTGGGGGTAGGGGGGTTAATTGCAGGCCCTGACACTTGCTGAAGATTACTGCTGGGGGTTATTGCTGGCCTTGACACCTATTAGGGGTTTTTGCTGGGGGTAGGGGGTTTATTGCTGGCCCTGACATTTGCTGAAGATTACTGCAGAGGGTTATTGCTGGTCCTGACAACTATGAGGGGTATTTCTGGGGGAGTGTTATTGCAGGCCCTGACACTTGCTGGCTCTGACATATTTTGGGGGTATTGTTTGGGGGGTGGGGTTATGGCAGGCCCTGACACCTATTAGGGGTTATTGCTGGGGATAGGGGGGGTTATTGCAGGTCCTGTCACTTACTGAAGATTACTGCAGAGGGTTATTGCTGGTTCTGACAGCTATGAGGGGTATTTCTGGGGGAGTGTTATTGCAGGCCCTGACACTTGCTGAGGATTATTGCAGGGGGTTATTGCTGGCCCTAACAGCTGTGAGTGGTATTTCTGGGGGAGTGTTATTGCAGGCCCTGACACTTGCTGAGGATTATTGCTGACCCACACACCAATGCAAGGGGTTATTGCTGAGGGTTATCACTGCTGGCCCTGACACTTTCTGGGGGTTACTTCTAATCCTAACACATGCTGGGGTTTATCATTGCTAACACTAACAATGGAGCTTTTTTTACTCACAAACCAAACTCGGGCATATTCATTTATCGGTATTGCTGACCCCATTTTAGCATACTGCAGTGTTCCTAATAAAGTGCTCACTGAATGTATATGTAACCGTGTAAGTGGCCTTATCATACAAAAAGTTGTTCTCGTTTCCTTGAAAAGAACTCTTTTTTTTAAATTCTTGAAGCTCCTAACATATTTTTTATTTTTTTTTTTAAACATGACAAGGACGCATGAGATATTAATGCAAAATTGCCGCAATTTGCAGAGGGAAAATACACAGAATGCCCCGTGGCAAGCTCTCCACTTTTCACCGCAGACATCAGCTTGGCACTTCTCGCAGAGCGCTGACAGTGATAAACATTCGCCGCAAATATCAACGGCTGCATTTGTCTCGATTCAAATGGATATTTTTATTGTTCCTAGATGGTCAAAATTAAAAATAAGCCCATTTCCCAACGAATTGCCTTTTAGCGGCAGCGACCTACAATCTGTCGCTCCTGTCCATCAATGCAAGTTTTATTCCAGAGGAGAGGGGAAAAAAAAATAAAAAATCAAATGTAAGATATTCGGAAATTCAAATGAACAAACAAGCTACAAATGAGATATCAGACGGAGAGGAGCGTCGCCTGACGATGGTACCTGTTAATGGACATTGAATGTATACAAACAAAGGTTTAATCAAATATTGGAAGGAAATTCATTTTCCAAAGTTAATGGCAAGTGTTTTGCTGTGATATTAATGATACATCTGCCTTTGAAATATATTATTGTTATTACATTATCATTTTGGAAAGCTATCACTGTGTTTTAAGGTTGAATGAGTGCTGAAATATTCATATTCCACTCTTTATTTTTTCCCGTAATATATTTTCCCGTGTTTTTTGGATAAGAGACAACAGCTTATGGAGTCAAGCTGACCTTTATAGGGAAAATATAGCATGTATTTCCAGTTAACACGTACATTGAGTTATTATAAAAGCGTTTCCCTTAAAGTGAATAGGTAGCTAGACAATGGACACTCAAGTATTTGTATATTCATAATAAGCAGCACATGAGCTTTTAAGCCTCACTGACCTTTGGTGTTGCAGGCACTGTGGAGCAATTCATCCTCAAAGGTTACAGCAGAAGAACTGAAGACATTCTCTCTGCAGTCCAGCCCACTCTTCCAGCAGTGAATAAGCTGATCAGCTCACCCTGCCCTGATCCCAACAATGCCTCTGCAGTTCAGCTCACCCTGCCCCTTCCCAGCAGTGACTCAGCAGCTTGGCCCACCCTGCTCCCCTCTCTCAGCAGTGAACCAGCAGCTAAGCTCTTTTAGTCCTCTCTCCCAACAGTGGCTCAGCAGTTGAGCACACCCTGCCCTCCCAGCAGTGACCCGGCAGCTAAGCTTTTTTAGTCCCCTCTACCAACAGTGGCTCAGCCAATGAGAATACCCTGCCCTCCCTCCCATCAGTGGCTCAGCAGCTCAGCTAACTTTGCTCACCAGCTCAACAGTGACATAGCAACTCAGCTCACCCTGCCCCTTCCCAGCAGTGACTTGGCAACTTGACCCACCCTGCTCCCCTCTCCCAGCAGTGACCCAGTAGCTAACCTCTTTTAGTCCCCTTTCCCAGCAGTGGCTCAGCATTTGAGCACACCCTGCCCTCCCTCCCAGCAGTGGCTCAGCAGCTCAGCTAACATTGCTCACCAGCTCAACAGTGACATAGCAACTCAGCTCACCCTGCCCCTTCCCAGCCAATGAGCACACCTTGCCCTCCCGGCAGTGACCCGGCAGCTAAGCTCTTTTAGTCCTCTCTCCCAATAGTGGCTCAGCATTTGAGCACACCCTGCCCTCCCTCCCAGCAGTGGCTCAGCAGCTCAGCTAACATTGCTCACCAGCTCAACAGTGACATAGCAACTCAGCTCACCCTGCCCCTTCCCAGCAGTGACTTAGCAACTTGACCCACCCTGTTCCCCTCTCCCAGCAGTGACCCAGCAGCTAAGCTCTTTTAGTCCCCTCTCCCAACAGTGGCTCAGCCAATGAGCACACCTTGCCCTCCCTCCCAGCAATGACCCGGCAGCTAAGCTCCTTTAGTCCTCTCTCCCAACAGTGGCTCAGCCAATGAGCACACCCTGCCCTCCCTCCCAGCAGTGGCTCAGCAGCTCAGCTAACATTGCTCACCAGCTCAACAGTGACATAGCAACTCAGCTCACCCTGCCCCCCCCCCCCCCCCCCCACACACACACACAGAGGAGTGACTCAACAGCTCAGTTTACTCTGTTCCCTGGTTTAAAAATAGCACAAAAGGGGAATTTTAATGGGCCATACCACACACGTTTTTAAAAACTGGAATTTTTATTTCAACAGTTTAACGGAATGGGCAATACAGTTGCTCTGAAAATATAAAAAATTACATATGCGATTTTTTATGTTGTTAGCAATGCTTGTTGCCTCAACATGTTTCGCTTATCTGCTTCCTCAGGAGCTGCAAAGCATATATGTACAGTCACAGCTATAAACAACACTATTAGAACAAACATTTTTTACACAAAAGTAATTAGTAATTGTGTAAAAAATGTTTGTTTTAAAATTTTCTAATTATGTTTGATTGGGATGTAGGTGCCTTTGATCTCCAGGTTTAGGTGGCTTATTCAAAAATTGTCTGCTCCCCTGTTCCATCAGTGACTCAGCAGCTCACCCCATTGCCCCCTCCCCTCCCTATCCCAGCAGTAACTCAGCAGCTCAGCTTCCCCTGATCCCCCCCCCCCCCCCAGCAGTGATTCAACAGCTTGACTCACCCTGCTCCCTTTTTCCAACAGTGGCTCAGCAGCTCAGCCCACTCCGCTCCCCCTCCCAAAAGTGACCTAGCAGCTCAGCTAACCCTGCCCCCTTCAAAGAAGTGACTGAGCAGCTCAGTTTACTATGCTTCCCTAATCCAACAGTGACTAAGCAGCTCACCCCATTGGTTTCCCCCCCCCCCACCATACCAGCAATAACTCAGCAGCTCACGTCCCCCAGATCTCCCCTCCCAGCAGTGATTCAACAGCTTGACTCACTTTCCAACAGTGGCTCAGCAGCTCAGCTCACTCTGCTCCCCTTCCCAACAGTGACTTTGCAGTTCAAATCACCTTGCCCCCTTCTCAGCAGCTCAGTTTTCTCCGTGACCCCCTACCAACCATGACTCAGTAGCTTAGCTGCCCTTGGCCCCGCCCTCCCAACAGCGGCTGAGCAGCTCAGCTTCCCCTGACCCTTCTCAGCAGTGATTCAGCTGCCCAGTTTAGTCAGCTTCTCCCTTCCAGTAATGACCCAGAAGCTCAGCTCCCCTTTGTCCCCTATCTCAGCAGTGATTCAGCAGCTCAGCTTATCATGCCCTTCCTACCATCAGTGACATAGCAGGTCAACTCCCCCTGCCCCCCCTCTCTCCCCTTCCAGCAGTGACTTAACAGCTCAACTCCTGCTGGTCCCCCCTCTCAGTAGTGACTCAGCAGTTCAATTCACCCTGCTCCCCTCTCCTAGCAGTGACTCGGCAGCTCAGCTCACCCTGGTCCCCTCTCAGTAGTGACTCAGCAGCTCAGCTCACCCTGCTCCCCTCTCCTAGCAGTGACTCAGCAGCTCAGCTCACCCTGCTCCCCTTACCTAGCAGTGACTGAGCAGCTCAGCTCACCGTGCTCCCCTCTCCTTGCAGTGACTCAGCAGCTCAGCTCACCCTGCTCCCCTCTTCTAGCAGTGACTCAGCAGCTCAGCTCACCCTGCTCCCCTCTCCAAGCAGTGACTCAACAGCTTTGATTCTCTTGCTACCCCCTCCCAGCAGTGACTATGCAGCTGAACACCCTCTGAAAAATAAAATGTAAAAAAATAAGCCTAAAATTAGGTCATTTTTGGTCTAAAGCAGGTCCAGGCTACTTGAAAACACCTTCCATTGCCCTCAGCAGCCATTTAAAGCCTATTACACCCTTAAAAAGCACTTTTATTTTACCTTACCTATAGACTTTAATGCATTTTTGAAGATTTTTCCAAAGATTTTGGAGAAATTAAATCTGTCAATTTTGCTCATATCTATTCTTGATATTTCTATAAACGGTGCACTGAGGGGCTCCAAGGTGGGGCAGGAGAAAAAAGTGTGTGTTATGTACACCAATAGGGTATATACTGCTGTATATTGCTTTTTCTAAAGACCTGTTCACCTAAACACGCGCTGACAAGGTTATTGACAATAAAGAACTCAGTTCTGAGCATATAGAATTTGATAGTTCCCAGTAGCGGATCTGGTTAAAGGATAAGTGCTCTTCCATCTTCATTCCTTTTTCTTTACTAGAAATCCCAGTCGGTAGAGTAACAGCTGTGATGATAACCGGTTTTCACACAACGCGGCCTGTAACCTCCCAGGAGCGCACTTGCACGCCAATCACTTTGTGTAGCGGCTGCCCCGGGCCACCACTAGAGGGGGCACATCCATATCCGTATACAAAGTACACTGATTAAATATGGAACAGCACAGTAAAAATGTCAAAGTTGCACCAAAACTGTTTTCAAGTAAATGTTACAATGACAGCTTAAGATAAGGTACTGACTGCAAACAGCTATAGTTTCTACCCAAGCTCACATTCACATTGTACAAGTGGACATCTAATAAAATTAACACTTTGCATGAATCAGCAGGGTAAATGTCAGTAATACTAAGTCTTATTCAATTTTGAAGAAAAAAAAGTACCTATTCTTTGCCGTGAATTAAAAATGGCTACTTCTGAACTTGTTCTTGTAACCTTGCAAAGAATAAAGGGCTTATCATTACCAAGAGCATTGTGAATGTTTTACATCATTGCAGACAGGCATTGTTTTCAATCACATATGCCATGTCTGCCAGACTGAACTACTGTGCAGCAATACTAATACCCCATGTATTGAGCAATAATACCCAATAGTGTGGCTTTTTCACATGTATATCTGCACCGGAGTACAAAGAACAAAGTGGGGGTCTCTCAGTTGGCAGAGGTAGATGAATTTGACCTTCCAATGGTCAAATGACACACCCTGGCTACTATGCACAGCTGCACTAGATTTTGCACTCTCCAGTTTTAGTAAATCAACCCCACTGGGTTCCTGAATCCACTGTCCATTGGATCCAATGTTGGGATCTTGAAGATTTCAGGAACAGTGTGATGTTTAGGGATGATCCAAAGGTTCGGGTCGACCATCGGTTCGACCCGAACATTGACTGTTCGAGGTTCGGCCGAATGTAGAACTTTTTGCTGAAAAAGTTCGGAATTCGGCAACCAGAACCGACCAAAATGCAATGGTTCAGGAAATGGGCTTTAAAAGCCCATGATTGGACCAGAACCACCAGTAAAAGCCAATTGAGGGGGCAGGAGGATGCTAGGAATGTGATTGGAGTGACTAGGGGGTCCAGAGGCCAATCATTAGTGAATACGCCCCCCAGTATATAAGATAACCCCGCCAAATTCCTAGCATTGTAATACAGGGATGTGGAAGAGAGTGGAAGCAGTTCTGTTACTCCTGCTTCAAAAGTGTCATTTAGCAATTATTAGTGTGAGGAAAGGGATATCTAGTGTAGTTAGGGTGCTATTTTCCACTATAGTTAGCTTCAAAAATCTAGTTTCTGTAGGGAAAGTGTTAAGTGCCAGGATGACCGTAGTGTAGTGTAGGGTTAACTGACTCTGACTGCTATGGCAGGGTGACCAAACCCTTCCATTTCAGAGTGACCGCTATAGAGAAAAGATTGTTTCTCTTATGTGACTTATAGAGCAGCGATATGGCTTCTCTCCGGTCAGCCTGCTTTTTGCTGCAGGCATTTATTGGGGCTTTTTGAGGACATGTTTGGAGTCAGGCATGACATCTGAACTTGTGTATAGGGGTATATATACACACACATGTATGTATATATACACATACACATATATAGGTGTGAAAAGAGCAGAACACTATGCTTGCGCTAATGAAATAATTAACAGGCATATGGCTCCGCTCCTATCACACCTATATATGTGTATGTGTATAATACATATAAGTGTGAGTGTATATATACCCCTATACAGAAGTTCAGATGTTGCCTGCCTCCAAAGACCCCAAAAAAAATGCCTGCAATAACACACCTGGGCGGTTTTTTTGGCACAGGCGTTTTTTTGGGCATTTTTTTGGGGTCTATGGAGGCAGGCAAAACATCTGAACTTCTGTATAGGGGTATATATACACACACACCTATATGTATATATACACATACACATATATAGGTGTGAAAGGAGAGAAGCCATATGGGTGTTAATTATTTAATTAGCGCAAGCATAGTGTTCTGCTACTTTCACACCTATATATGTGTATGTGTATATATACATATAAGTGTGTGTGTGTATATACCCCTACACAGAAGTTCCGATGTTATGCCTGCCTCCAATAACCCCCAAAAAATGCCCAAAAAAACGCTTGCTACAAAATCGGCAAGGTGTGAAAATAGCGGAGCCATATCCCTGTTCTATAAGTGACCTAATAGAAACGATCTTTTTTTTTCTGGTTCTGGACATGCTACAGAGCTGAAACTTCACAGGTACACTTTTTAGACCCCCCAGACACTAAATCCAAAAATCTCATTTTTTTTTTTCAATATTTTTTTCAATAATTGGCTCTCTATCAAAAATGACAATTTTTAAGAACTTTTTTGTGTGATTAATAGTCTCTGGGGTATGACCCAGAACCCTAGGCACTTTTTAGGGACATTTATTGGGTTTTAGGGCTTCAAAATGGGTTTTTTTGATTATCGAAGTTCGGGTCCCATTGATTTCAATGGGGTTCTGAAATCCGGGCCGAACTTTCTGGAAGTTCTGGTGTTCTGGTCGAACCGAACTTTTGAAAAGTTTGATCATCCCTAGTGATGTCCTCATAATGGGGTAGAAATAATATCAGTGGGTGCAGGGCCAAACCTACAAGCCCCTTGTTTGGATGCCCACGTTGCTACCTAAGGTGGACATTCCCCATTGGGTTTTTTGGCGGGGTCTGAAAAACACCATCAGATGTCCATGTTGCTGCTAGGGTGAGGTGGACACTTCATATTGGATCTCATGATCAAGGGTGGCAACAAGACCAGTGGGTGGCAAGCACAGCCTGCAAGGTTTAATTGCCTACATTGCTACCTAGGTGGGGTGGACACTTTCAATTGTGTCCAATAGTAAAATCTTCAAGACCCCAGGGGCAGCGTGATGACCTCATAATGGGGTAGAAACATGACCAGGTCCTTAGGCGGTGTCTTGAAAACTCTGTCAGATGTCCATGTTGCTGCTAGGGTGAGGTGGACATTTCCCATTGGATCCAATGTCATGGTCTTGAAGACTGTGTGGTGATATCATGATCAGCGGTAACAATAAGACTACCCAGTAACCGGTCCCTCTTTGGATGCCCATATTGCTACATAGGTGAGGTGGACATTTCCTATTGAGTTTATTTGCAGGGTCTTGAAAGCTTTAGGGGTTGCGTGATGGTTTAGGGGTGGCACTGGTCTTCACCCTGTTGCAGAGTGGAGACTAGTGATCCAGTGACGACTGGAGAAACTTTGGTAGGGGTTAGTAAGTATTTACTTTAAAAAGTGATTTTTGGCTAAAAAAAAAACATATAGATAGTGAAAGCAGAACTTATAGTTTGTATACCCATTCTGGGTAGAGACAAAGTGTCTCTAAAATTTCTGATGCCTTTGCATCACCCAGCTACTTAGTAATTAGTATTATGAGACTGAGAGGTCAACAAGGCCATACTTGTATTTATCGCTGCCAAGTTTCCTGGGGTGCTCAGAGTACCACTAAGGGATTGGGACCCAACTGTGAGAAATGGCACTTTGACCCCAAAACCATTTGATTTTTTTTTCTGCACCATGCCTCATGGGCTAGCCCCTTTTTGGTAATTTTTGTTTCCAAGCTGTAAGGTCTATCTATTGTTTCGCACTTTGGCACTTGTCTATTTTTCCCTCACTGTGTGTCCCTTTGTGTGTGTGTGTTTTCACTTCCACCAGATAATGGGTGTGGGTCTCAGAGCCTCCCATGGAGTCTATGGGAAGATGTGTGGCCAACAAGTTCCTTCCTTTCCTGTCTTGGTGGGTCTCTCCTTTAGGAAGTCACTAACCCAGTACTCGTGCCTAGCCATGAGGACAGGGGTCTGCCAGGCCTTTTGGCTAGATAGACCAGAGTGCTTTGCCCCATCAGGACTCGGAGCCTTGCATTCCAGATCAGGGAAGTTTATGGGAATGGGTCTTGGAGACTACCCCGAAGACTAGGGGGAAGATATATGGCCAACAGGTTCCTTCCTCTACTGCCTTGGGGTTTCTTTTCGGGATAGCCCCTAGCCTAGTACTCAGTGACTGAGCTTGAGGAGAGGGTCCTGCCAGGTTTTTTGGCTAGGTGGACCAGAGTGCTCTGCCCCAGTCAGGAGCCTTGCACTTCAGGGGATCGGGGAAGGGCCTTTCCCTCCACCAGATAATGGGTATTAGTGTCAGAGACTACCCCGAGGACTACAGGGAAGATGTGTGGCCAACTGGTTCCTTCCTCCACTGCTTTGGTGCAGCCCCTAGCCTAGTACTCAGTGACTTACCATGAGGAGAGAGGTCTGCCAGGCTTTTTGGCTAGGTGGGCTAGATATCCCTGCAACTGTCAAGAGCCTTCTCCTTTGGGGGATCAATGAAGGGTCCTTTTGGAGGGGGCCAGTGACACACCCAGTACACATTTTTTTTTTTAGTTCACTAAGTATTCCATTTGTTTTGTACCCACCATGGGTCTCCAAAAAAAATAAAATCTCTAAAATTTTGGATTTACCAACCCTTTTTTGTCTCAGTGGCAATAATTTCCAGAACAAATAAAAGGGTGATCCTCCCCAATGGGGGGACACAGCCAGCAATAAAAATTTGACTGGGGGCCCAAACCTTCCCCACTCTACCACAATACAAAAAAAAAAAAGTATTCCTTTTGTTTTTTACCCACCATGGGTCTGGAAAAAAAAAAGAAAATCTCTAAAATTTGGGATTTACCAACCCTTTTTTGTCTCGTTGGCAATAATCTCCAGAACAAATAGAAGGGTGATCCTCCCCAATGGGGGGACACAGACAGCAATAAAAATTTGACAGAGGGCCCAACCCTTCCCCACTCTATCACAATAAAAAAATAAAAAGTATTCAATTTGTTTTGTACGTACCATGGGTCTCGAAAAATAAGAAAATCTCTAAAATTTTAGATTTACCAACCCTTTTTTTTCTCGGTGGCAATAATCTCCAGAATAAATAGAAGGGTGATCCTACCCAATGGGGGGACACAGCCAGGAATAAAAATTTGACAGAGGGCCCAACCCTTCCCCACTCTATCACAATACAAAAAAAAAAAAGTATTCCATTTGTTTTGTACCCACCATGGGTCTCGAAAAAAAAAAAGAAAATCTCTAAAATTTTGGATTTACCAACCCTTTTTTGTCTCGGTGGCAATAATCTCCAGAACAAATAGAAGGGTGATCCTCCCCAATTGGGGGACACAGCCAGCAATAAAAATTTGACAGAGGGCCCAACCCTTCCCCACTCTATCACAATAAAAAAAAAAGAATTCCATTTGTTTTGTACCCACCATGGGTCTCCAAAAAAAAGAAAATCTCAAAAACTTTGGATTTACCAACCCTTTTTTGTCTCAGTGGCAATAATCTCCAGAACAAATAGAAGGGTGATCCTCCCCAATTGGGGGACACAGCCAGCAATAAAAATTTGGGCCCAAAAAAAAAAGGTTTTGCCTAGGGGAACACTTTAAAACAACTGCAGTTACCATTTCAAATGGCTAAAGATCCCCTTTAAAAAATGAAATACCCTGCCGGCACTTTGCCAGCGTCTGCGGGAAAAATGAGACGAAATATATTTTGACTGTTTTATAAAAAAAAAAAAAAAAAACAATGTGACATCAAGTAATATTCGGCTCTGATGAATCCAATATTCTTAGGGAATGATATTAGGCCGTATCTATTATATCTTCCATTGTGTTCCCATCTGCCCTTTTCAGGAGCTAAATTATGTGCATTAGTACGTAAATGGTCTAATGCCTGTCTGTATTTAGAGCACTGCATGCTGTGAATATATTCTCTGCTTCAAGAAGTAATTGGTAATTACAATGGTCATTTAAGCAATCACTGTCTCTGCTAGATTCATGTCATTCTTAAAAATAACTAGCTCTTAACCTTTGACAGAATTCTACAGAAACTGTTCATCATCACCCACGCGCTGATTAATTTCACACATACACAAACCTGTATCAATAAAAGTGATGGTCTTACATTTGTTAACCAGAGCAATTTGCCTCACTCATCAAAACAGCTTAATATCAGGTAAATGTAGCCTCCAAATCTCATTAGTTTCATTTGATAAACAGTTCTGGAGGAACGTGAATTGATGAGAAAATAGCGCCTGGTATTTTTTTTCACAATTTTTTAATTTTTTTTCAAATCCCCCCCCCCCCCCCCCCCCCCGTTAGCTGATTCTATTCTAAGGGGGCCCATGTTGTGTCTAGCATAGGTAGGTGGGTGGCATGCGTTGATACGACCTTCGATCCTTTTATTGTTGTAAAGGCCGATCTATGGGCTAATAATAATCATTTGATCAGAAAAAAATGTATGTAAAAATAAAAAAAAGGCGGGTAATAAAAACATATAGAACTTCAAAAAGATTGTAGCAATTAACTTTTTTGGGCATATAGTGAATGGCACATTTTTTTTTCCCATAAAATCAACAAGTTTATTATCTATACCAAGGGTCTTCAAATTATGGCCCTCCAGTTGTTCAGGAACTACAATTCCCATCATGCCTAGTCATGTGTGTGAATGTTAGAGTTTTACAATGCCTCATGGGATGTGTAGTTCCGCAACAGCTGGAGGGCCGTAGTTTGAGGATCCCTGATCTATACAGTATCTCACAAGTTAAAATTGTTGCTGGAGATGCTCAAAAGCAGTGGCGGCCCGTCCATTGGGGGCGCCGCCCCCCTATCCATGCGTCCGCCCCTAATCTACATGCAAGGCGCCGGACGCATGGAGTTCAAGGGGGTTTTTTTTTGTTTTTTTTTTTAAGCATGTGATTAGAGCCACAGGCCCTGAGTCCACCCAGTTGTGTGACAATAGCCAATGAATATTCGCTATTGTCACACAGATCCTCCTCCTGGCCAATCAGGAAGCGGGTCCTGAGACCCGTTTCCGATTGGCCAAAAGGAGAAGCCATGCCATTGGTCATGGAGGTAGAGGGAGGAGACTCAGGAGACTGAGGGGGAAGAAGCTGCCGCCATCGCTGCTGCTGCCTGCCCTCCCTCCCTCCACATGTCCAGGCAGGGTGAGTGAGCCGGCGACCGGAGGGTGTAGGTATGGTGTGCGGGCTGGTGTGGTCCGGGGAGGGAGAAGGGGGGGGGTATGGTGTGGTCCGTCTGCCGCCCCCCCCGGCCCATGGAGCACCAGCCGCCACTGGTGACAACACTGAAGAAATGACACTTTGCTACAATGTAATGTAGTGAGTGTACAGCTTGTATAACAGTGTAAATTTGCTGTCCCCTCAAAATAACTCAACACACAGCCATTAATGTCTAAACTGCTGGCAACAAAGTGAGTACACCCCTAAGTGAAAATGTCCAAATTGGGCCCAATTAGCCATTTCTCCTCCCCGGTGTCATGTGACTCGTTAGTGTTACAAGGTCTCAGGTGTGAATGGGGAGCAGGTGTGGTAAATTTGGTGTTATCGCTCTCACTGTCTCATACTGGTCACTGGAAGTTCAACATGGCACCTCATGGCAAAGAACTCCCTGAGGTTCTGAAAAAAAGAATTGTTGCTCTACATAAAGATGGCCTAGGCTATAAGAAGATTGCCAAGACCCTAAAACTGAGCTGCAGCAAGGTGGTCAAGACCATACAGCGGTTTAACAGGGTTCCACTCAGAACAGGCCTCGCCATGGTCGACCAAAGAGGTTGAGTGCACGTGCTCAGCGTCATATCCAGAGGTTGTCTTTGGGAAATAGACGTATGAGTGCTGCCAGCATTGCTGCATAGGTTGAACGGGTGGGGGGTCAGCCTGTCAGTGCTCAGACCATACGCTGCACACTTCATCAAATTGGTCTGCATGGCTGTCATCCCAGAAGGAAGCCTCTTCTTAAGATGATGCACAAGAAAGCCTGCAAACAGTTTGCTGAAGACAAGCAGACTAAGGACATGGATTACTGGAACCATCTCCTGTGGTCTGATGAGACCAAATTAACCTTTTTGGTTCAGATGGTGTCAAGCGTGTGTGGCGGAAACCAGGTGAGAAATTAGCTGATCACATGTAAACAATCTTGCCAGTTATTGGCATTCCTTTCCTCATGCGCTGTAACAGCGTGAGGGGAGAAGAGTCGGTAACCGGCAAGTGTGAGAGGCGACATCTACATTGATAATCAAGGCACTGCTCTTCAGTATCCTGATTATCAGTGCAGTCTCAACAATGCCAATCAGTGTCCATCAGTGCCACCTATTACTGCCTATCAATGCTCTTCAGTGCCAACTATAATTGCCCTTAAGTGCCGCCTATCAGTGCTGCCTATCAGTGCCCAGCAGTGCCACCTATCAGTGCCCAGCAGTACGCCTATCAGTGCAGCCTCATCATTCCCTCATCATCAGTGCCCATCAGCGCAGCCTATCAGTGCCCATCAGTGCAGCCTCTTCAGTGCCTCCTCATCGGTGCCCATCAGTGCTGCCTCATCGGTGCCCATCAGTACAGCCTCATCAGTGTCCATAAGTGCTGCTTAATCAGTGCTGCCTATCAGTGCTCATCAGTGCACCATATCAGTGCAGCCTCATCAGTGCCTCCTCATTAGTGCCCATAAGTGCTGCGTAAATAGTGCTGCCTATCAGTGCTCATCAGTGTGCCCATCAGTGCTGCCTCATCAGTGCCCAATCAGTACAGTCTCATCAGTGAAGGAGAAAAAATATTTATTATTTAAATTTAAATTATTTATTTGCTAATTTGTAAAACAGAAACTAAGAAAACCATTTTTGTTTTCAAAATGTTCAATCTTTTTTTAGTTTGTTTAGTTAAAAAACCCAGTGGTGATTAAATACCAGCAAAAGAAAGCTTTATTTGTGTGAACAAAATGATGCGTTTTTCATATGGGCACAGTGTTGCATGACCGTGCAATTGTCATTCAAAGTGCGACAGCACTGAAAGCTGAAATTTGCCTAGGCAGGAAGGTATGCAAGTGGCTAAAAACATATAGAGCACCACATCCAGTATTTTCAAATAGGGTTTAAAGATTTTTTTTTTAATTCAATATCCACGTGTCAGCTCAATGGCCTTTCAAATGTTGGAATATCTTCTTTAGGAGAACATGTGAACATTATACGTATAATACAACCCATTATGGGCTCAAAAAAGAAGAAAAACTAAAATATTGGATTTCCTATCCGTTCTATTATATGGATACTGTTCACATGTGCTCCTGATGAAGATGTTCCAACATTCGAAACACGTTGAGATAACATGTGGATTTTGAAATGAAAAAAAAAATAAATAAATCTGTGAACACTATTTGAAAATACTGGATGTGGTGCTATATATATATGTTTTTAATATATGTATAATAAACGTGATGATCTTATGAAAAAAATTATTTGTTCTATTCACTATATGCCCAAAAAAGTCCATTGCTACAATCGCTTTGAAGTTCTATATGTTCTAGTTCTATTCAGGATGTGGGCATAAAGAACATGGAACTTCTTTCCAATTGGTGTGTAGGTAAAAAAAATGCTATGAGTAAGGCTACGGTTGAAACGCGTTAGCATTTTACCATGTTGTACACTGCTGTCATGCTGGAATAAATTATATCAAAAGGAAGCATTCATGTGCCGGCTTTTCTTATTGTTTGGAAAAAAAATTTGCCTTTCAACCTTGAATTATTTCAGTTCCCCAGCCTCTGGTCACGTGACCAGTGCTAAGGCATTTAGTCATGTGGTCTCAAGGGGAGGATAGGAGAAGGGATTTGAAGCCAAACTCCAGGCTAAACCATTTATGCCTAAATACATGTATATTCTTACTCAAATACAATAAATTACAGAAATGCATTGGCTGTTTTCTTGTCATGAAATACAAACCCGATTCCAAAAAAGTTGGGACGCTGTACAAATTGTGAATAAAAACAGAATGTAATGATGTGGAAGTTTCACATGTCAATATTTTATTCAGAATACAACATAGATGACATATCAAATGTTTAAACTGAGAAAATTTCGGTAGGGGTCACCGAGGAAGTAGGTGCTTACGTACTGACGTAACGTGTATAGGGGGCGGAGCCTGCATGCCTGACGTCACATCCCCTCGATACGAGCGTCCTGGATTGTTGTATACCGTACCTCTTTTGGCTGATTTTAAACTTCTGTCATGTAAGTGCAACTTGAATAAACACCCAGTTTTATTTACTATACGGAGAGCACTAGATCTGTCTTTTATCTCTCTACATATGCATTGGATCGATCCTGGATTTGAGCAATCTTCCATTGAGGTCATCATTTTGCATACACCCCACTAGAGGGAATAAGCTGTGTTAGACCCTTGGTGATGCTGGGGTCTAATTATGAGGTGAGAGGCCACATTTATTGGAGAAGGGTTGGTGAGCACTGTCACAGTGGTGCTAAGCACTGAAGATTTCCTTTCACTGATTTTCTGTTGTGGACTTTCTTTCATTTAATTACTTGAAAATAATTTTTATCACCGTGTATTTAAGTATTATTGATTTGGCGCGACACTGTTTTGTTTTTTTCTATAATGCAGTATTTTCCTAAAATACAACAATTTAGAAAATACTTCAATATGACCCTTAACTGTCAGGGGGATGGGCTTGTGGAATCAACACAGAGACCTGTGATCCTAAATAGGAAGATCACAGGCGCTCTGTGTTCATTCTAGAGAGAACAACGGTCAGCTGTGTTTACAACAGCAGACCCTTGTTCTCTCTCCACGGGGAGCGATTGTGGATGCCCGGCGGCAATCGCGGCCACCAGCCCCGTGGATCAGCTTCCCTGCTGCCTAATGGGGGTGGGCGTGCGCCTCCGATGGCACGCAGGCCCCCCCCCCCGTAGCGCTTCCGTGAACGTCCACAAAGGTACGGAAGTTCGCACAGCCAAGCCAGCATGCCGCAGTATATCTGCGGTGGGCAGTCGGCAAGTGGTTAATACGGTAAAAGGGAATATTGTATCCAATGGTTACCATAGTTTTCCTTTCCTGGCACCACCAGTTCATGTCAGCATAGTACCATGTGTGCTGCAATGAACCGGCACAAGGAAAGGAAAATGATGGTTAATATTTGATACAATTTTCGATTTTTTTTCAAACAAAACTCTACTGGTGTGTGGCCAGCCAGTTCACCAACCCAGTGTCTACCCCAGGCAAGGCCCCTTCTGGAAGGTTTTCCCACATATGTATAGTAGATTTGCCCCAGCCCCTGGCCTTTCTTCTGATACAGCCCTCTCCAGACAGGAAGCCCAGGAGATACAGTTTGCCAATTCAGCTTCGTCCCCAAGCAAAGCCTGGGAGGACAAAGACCCTTTTAATGCAATTTTAAAATCAATTTTAAAATGAAAAAAAAAAACCTTAAAGAAATTTGTTCGACACTCCAGCATGGTTGAGTGCCTTCTATGAGAGTGTTTTATCTCTATTTCATTCGGCATCGGCAATAAAGCATTTACAGAGAGCACTAGATATACTTTATTTATTTGCATATACCGCTGAATGGGCGTATGCATCATTAAAAGGAGGCGTTGGAGATTAGCGGAGCACGCACCCGATTTTACCCCTATTAGGGGACTGCTTACTTGGACCCACTTGTTAAACAGGGGCCTAATTATAAGGTGAGCTACCATCCAATCACTGGTGGAGGATTGTTCATGAGCACTGTTATAATCAGGGGCCGACTGGCAACTTTCGGACCAGGGGGGCAAGTCCAAGCCAGAAGGCCCATGGTGCAGTGACTCGGCCCCCCTCCCACTTTCCCTCACCCCCTCTCCAAATCCTCCTCCTGACCCCCATTCCAAGCTGAAGCCCTGATCCAGATACTCTCTTATTCACTGGCTGAAACGGAGTTCCCTACCTGGCCAGCAGGGGGCAGTTGGGGGGAGCTGGGACAGCTCAGTTCAGGCTGCCCAGGGAGAAGAGTCTCCAGTGGGGCATGAAACCGGCCTCTGCTCAGACACAGTTTACACCATCTGTTCTGGTGGGGGTGGGGGGGGGGGGGGGGGCTTTGTCCTTGTCTTCATCCCGTACTCAGTAGGTCAGCAGGGGGAACTTTTTACTTCTTTTCATCAGGAATCCTTTAGGCATGTCTGTGGCAGGAGTGGTGCAACCTTTTTACAGGTCATCAGAGTGGCCCAGGGAGCAATTGCCCCCCTGCCCCCAGGCCCAGTCCTCCCCTGGTTGTGATCATCTAACACATAGGTGGAAGATCACAGTATTCTGTCATTTTATATTTTGAACTATTAGCACAATGAACTGTTGATATAGGCCCTTTCACACGTGCGATCTGATACATCTGTCAGTTTTTCAGGCGGACCGGATGCTCCATGCATCCCTATGAGGGATGTCCCCACCCTCCCGCCTCCTTCCGCGGCCAGCCCGGGTCTCCCGTCCCATCGGGAGATCCAGGCATCCTACCTCCACCGCTGCCGCCGAAGAGAAGACCCAGGTCTCCATGTAAAAAACCCGGAAGTGATGTCATGACATCACTTCCGGGTACTCGGCGCCAAATTAAAAAGCTGACAGCATTCAAAGCAGCAAAACTTGGCGTTTTGAATGCTTTTCAGTGCTGAGGAGGGGTTTGGGGTCTTTTAGACCCCCAGATCCCTCCACAAGGAGTACCTAAAAAAAAAAAAAATGTTTAATGTCCAAAAATATCGGCTGATATCGGCCGATACTGATATCCGATGACCAAAATATCGGTATCGGTATTAAAAAAAACAATATTGGTCGATCACTACTTTTAAGTACATGCATTTCACAAAAATCAAGACCCGTCACAGCAAAACAGCAACTTATATTTCTGTATGTTGTTTTTTTTATGTATTTTTGGTTACATATACTGTATATATATATATATATATATATTCATTTATAAACTGCATTTGCATATGAGTTTTCTTTTCTCTTTCTTTGCTCTTGCTTCTACTTGCATTGAGAGCCAAATTCAGCATATGCACCCTCAGATCAAATGTGTGCAATTCTCCTTCTCAACAGTAAAAAATATTTAATTGATGTGTTCCCAGCATTTCCCGTTTCCATGCTCCAACTCGGTCTAATTTTAGAAAACACACCTACGGGTGCCTAACTATATTTATTTTCTGCTATAAAAAATAAATAATATCATATGCAGGAATGGTTTAAGCACAAGTGGACCCATCGCAGTGATAAATTCATTTTTTTTTTTTTTTTGAGCAAATGTTCAGTCTATCAATTTAAAAGGGGCCTAGTGGCACCATTGAGGCATGAAACACAAAGGTGCCTTTTAAAATTAGAATAATGAATGCCTGTAGGGTGCAGATTTCAACAAAGGAGTTTCACAGTTGCCTCTTTCACTCCAGCACTGTCCAAGGAAAACATTTGTGAAATAATTAGGAAAGTTTATTAGTACAATGGTTTGACTTTCCTGAATGAGTAGACCAAAGGATGATAACATAAAGCAGGCTTTCTCAGCCAGGGTTCCATCCAACCCTAGGGTTTCTTCAAAGGTTGCTAGGAGATCTTTATGCAATGAGCAATTTTTTGCCTCTCAGATAAGTTCCCACTGACACCAATTATCTTTTTAGCTCTCTGTAAGGGTGAAATTCTTCCCAGTGACCACACATGTAAGGAGCATTCTTCCCACTGACCATCACACAAATGTATCATGAGTTGTAGATATAGTCATTTTTAGCAGGGTTCCCTGAGACTGGAAAGTTTTTTAAGAGTTTCTCTCAGATGACAAGCATAAGAAAGTCTGACATAGAGGCTAAAGCCCCTTACACACGATCGGATCCTCCATGCATGCCTATGGGACAGCGGATGTCAGCTGAGACATCTCTGATTCCGATCCTGTCCATGAAATCTGGACGGATGGAAACCCTATTTTCCATCCGTCCAGAGGATGGGATGGGATCGGATGAAAGCGGACCGATTCCCCCATAGAGTGCAGCGGGGCTCTGACACCTCCCTCTCAGCACACAGAGCGGAAGAGGGAAGCATGAAGTGCTCTAGAATTTCCTTCTAGAGGGCTGCGCTGACTTTGGACTTGATAAAACACAGTGGACCAACACCAGCAGGTGACATGGCTCCCCAAATCATCACTGACTGTGGAAAATGTTGCATTTTATTTGGAAATCAAGGTCCCAGAGTTTGGAAGAAGAGTGGAGAGGCTCTGCTGGTGTTGGTCCATTGTCTTTATCAAGTTCAAAGTCAGCGCAGCCCTCTAGCAGGAAATTCTAGAGCACTTCATGCTTCCCTCTGCTGACCAGCTTTATGGAGATGCTGATTTCATTTTCCAGCAGGACTTCAAAGGATCATAGAGAATTTGTGGGGTATTGTCAAGAGGAAGATGAGAGACACCAAACCCAACAATGTAGATGAGCTGAAGGCCGCTATCAAAGCAACCTGGGCTTCCATAACACCTCAGCAGTGCCACAGGCTGATCCCCCTCCATGCCACGCCGCATTGATGCAGTAATTCATGCAGAAGGACCCCCGACCAAGTATTGAGGGCATACTATACTGTACATGGACAGACCTTTTAGTAAGCCAACATTTCTGTATTAAATATCCTTTTTTTTATTGATCTTATGTAATATTCGAATTTGATGAGATTCTGAATTTTGGGTTGGGTAGCTGTAAGCCTTAATCATCAAAATTAAAAGAAAAAAAAATGCTTGAAATATATCACTCTGTGTAAAAATACATCTTATATAAAATATATAAATTTCACTTTTAGAATTGAATTATTGAAAAAAAAAAAAAAAAATTTTTGATGATATTCTGATTTAATGAGATGCACCTGACCTGTATAACCCAGAAGGTTATGGTGGAGGGAGAAACAAAAATAACCAAAAACTTTCTAACTGGTGTCAAGCAAATTGTGCACGCCAAGCCATTTGGGGGCCATGGTTGAGACTTCTTTCAGGAGTAGTGAAAACACAGTAGGGTCTCCAAAGCGTAGATGCATCCTTCATTGGGTTCTCCAAAGCGTAGGTGCATCCTTCATTGGGTTCTCCAAAGCGTAGGTGCATCCTTCATTGGGTTCTCCAAAGCGTAGGTGCATCCTTCATTGGGTTCTCAAAAGCGTAGGTGCATCCTTCATTAGGTTCTCCAAAGCGTAGGTGCATCCTTCATTGGGTTCTCCAAAGCGTAGGTACATCCTTCATTAGGTTCTCCAAAGCGTAGGTGCATCCTTCATTGGGTTCTCCAAAGCGTAGATGCATCCTTCATTGGGTTCTCCAAAGCGTAGGTGCATCCTTCATTAGGTTCTCCAAAGCGTAGGTGCATCCTTCATTGGGTTCTCCAAAGCGTAGGTGCATTCTTCATTGGGTTCTCCAAAGCGTAGGTGCATCCTTCATTAGGTTCTCCAAAGCATAGGTGCATCCTTAATTAGGTTCTCCAAAGCGTAGGTGCATCCTTCATTAGGTTCTCCAAAGCATAGGTGCATCCTTCATTGGGTTCTCCAAAGAGTAGGTGCATCCTTCATTGGGTTCTCCAAAACGTAGGTGCATCCTTCATTGGGTTCTCCAAAGCGAAGGTGCATCCTTCATTGGGTTCTCCAAAGCGTAGGTGCATCCTTCATTTTGTTCTCCAAAGCGTAGGTGCATCCTTCATTGGGTTCTCCAAAGCATAGGTGCATCCTTCATTAGGTTCTCCAAAGCGTAGGTGCATCCTTCATTAGGTTCTCCAAAGCATAGGTGCATCCTTCATTGGGTTCTCCAAAGAGTAGGTGCATCCTTCATTGGGTTCTCCAAAGCGAAGGTGCATCCTTCATTGGGTTCTCCAAAGCGTAGGTGCATCCTTTATTTTGTTCTCCAAAGCGTAGGTGCATCCTTCATTGGGTTCTCCAAAGCATAGGTGCATCCTTCATTAGGTTCTCCAAAGCGTAGGTGCATCCTTCAATGGGTTCTCCAAAGCGTAGATGCATCCTTCATTGGGTTCTCCAAAGTGTAGATGCATCCTTCATTGGGTTCTCCAAAGTGTAGATGCATCCTTCATTAGGTTCTCCAAAGCATAGATGCATCCTTCATTAGGTTCTCCAGGTTCCTCATGGAAACACTTCTTTGGTAGGCCAAAAACCTTTCAATCACTCTTCAGATGCTACCGTTACTTCAGATTAATCTGCTAGGTGATAACTGGGTTTCCATTTGGTTTACACAAAATCAATTTATATTCCATGCGGCTTTAAAGGATTATATTTGAATAAAAGTTTTTGTGCCCCGAGTTCAGCATTCAGCAAACTCCCCCAATAAGAAGAGAGGTTGATTAAGGAATTTTCTGTCACCATCATGTTCATCAAATCAAGTTGACCTCCTGTGACTTTTAGCTCTGACTCGGGTGACATTTGTAAAGAGGAAAATGAAGCATTTCTGACACTTATGTGTGCTCATTATTTCTTTCATGTTAACTGCTACATTGCTCAGTCACTGCAAGTGGGCACAGACTGGCTGGACCCAAGTGTCTCACCCTTCAACGGGCAAAGTAAAGTGAAGGGATCTCTTTATGTCCCACAACTGCATCAAACCTTGGGAGATATCTTAATGCATAGGATGATATCAACAGCATAAATTGGCCCTAATTTATCACGCATCAAGTATTACATTACTAGGTCATTAATCACTTGACCTCCGGAAGGTTTACCCCCCTTCATGACAAGGCCATTTTTTTGCGCCCCGAGCCCACCCTTTTTTAACCACTGAGCTGGTTCTGCAGCAAAGTGGCTCGTTATGGTCCAGCGACGTAGACCTACGCCGCTGGACTCCTCCCTCTCTCGCGCGCGCCGCCGGACGCTCACTCCCACTGTATTCGGACACAGCGGGAGTTGGGCCAGGGGAGGAGAGGCGGTGATCACCGCCGCTCTTCCCCGATCATTGGGGATCAAGTGAGGAAATCCGCCCGCTTGTGTAAACTATGTGAGAGGCAGGGACAGATTACAGGATTCAGCATAGCTGAACCTGCGATCTGTGTCTGTGTCACACAATCCCCTCCCCCCACACATGTCAGTAAGCATGAGGCATACATTTAACCCCTTGATCACCAATAAAGTTAACCCCTTCCCTGCCAGTGTAATTTTTACAGTAACAGTGCATATTTTTTGCACTGATTACTGTAGTAATGTCACTGGTCCCCCCAAAAGTGTCAAAAATATCAGTTAGGGGTCCGATCTGTCCGCCGCAATGTCACAGTCCTGCAAAAAAAAAAAAATCGCAGATTGCCGCTATTACTTGTAAGAAAAAATAAATAATAAAAATTACAAATCTTTCCCGTAGTTAGTAGACGCGATAACTTTTGCGCAAACCAATCAAAATACGCTTATTGTGATTTTTTTTACCAAAAATATGTAGCAGAAAACAAATTGCCCTAAAATGTTAAAAAATTGTGATTTTTAAATTTTTTTTTGTTGTATATCAGAGTGTAAAAAATATTGTTTTTTTTTTTTTTCAAAATTGTCGCTCTTTTTTTCAAAAATTAAAAATCGCACAGATGATCAAATACCACCAAAAGAAAGCTCTATTTGTGGGGAAAAAAGGACATAAATTTAATTTGGTTACAGCATCGCACGACCACGCAATTGTCCGTTAAAGTAACGCAGTGCCGAATCGCAAAATATAGCCTGGTCAGGAAGGGGGTAAAATCTTTCGGTCTTAAAGCGGTTAAAAATACGCTCATTGAGAATTTTTTTTTTTTGTCAAAGACATGTAGCCAAATACATTTTGGCCTAAATATATGACAAAAATTGAATATATTGGATATTTTTTAACTGTCAAATTAGAAAATGTCAATTTTTTTGCAAAATTTTCGCAGTTTTTTTATTAATATCGCAAAAAATGAAAAGCGCAGAGGTGATCAAATACCACCAAAAGGAAGCTCTGTTTGTGGGGAAAAAAGGACGTCAATTTCGTTTGGGTACGGTGTTGCATGACCTCGCAATTGTCAGTTAAAGTTGCACAGTGCCAAGTTGCAAAAAGTGGCCTGGACGTTAAGCAGGAAAATCCTCCGGTGGTAAAGTGGTTAAAGCCTATTAGAGCCTCTGGCTGTAATCACGTGCTTCAAAAAAAAAAAACCCATTTGAATTCATGCGTCCGGCGCCCTGCACGTAGATTAGGGGGCCAGACGCATGGATAGGGGGGCGGCGCCCCCTGCGCCCCCAATGGACGGGCTGCCACTGCTCCCCCCCAAGTCTCCGCCTACCCCCCAACCCTTTTTTTTTTTTTCCCTCTGTTTTCCCAACCCTGGTTGAAACTTTATGAGTTACCAGAGCTGCCTATTAAAATCTTGACCTCTTATTGAAGGTCTAGGTGTTGTCGATAGTTGTTTCAAGGATTTAAGATCTATGTAAATTCCCTGCTTCTTTACCATGTTCTCATAGATTGTATGGAAGTTCTTATGCTTTTGTTATTGTCTGCACATATATACCTAATAAAACTTGTTCGTAACAAAAAAAAAAGTTCTTCATAAATTTAGGCCAATAAGCATTCTGCTACATCGTTTTGGGTAAAAGCAAATCCCAACAAGCGTATATTGATTGATTTACGTGAAAGTTATAGTGTCTACAAACTAGTGATTGACCGATATCGTTTTTTTAGTGCCGATACCGATATTTTGGTCATCGGATATCGGTATCGGCCAATATTGGCCGATATGTTCAGACATTTAAAACATTTTTTTTTTCACGGGTACTGTTGTGGAGGGATTTGGGGGTCTAAAAGACCCCAAACCCCTCCTCTGCATTTAAAAGCATTCAAAACAGCCAAGTTTGGCTGTTTTGAATGCTGTAATTTTTTTGAATACCCATTCATGACCCATAGTCATGACATCACTTCCAGGTTTTTACATGGAGACCCAATCAGAGCCGAATGCAGCTTTGATCGGGTCTTCTCTTCGGTGGCCGTGCAGGCTGGTTGTCCGGGTCTCCTGGTGGGACGGGAGACCCAGGCGAGCCACGGAAGGCGGTGGGAGGGGGGGGGGGACGTCCCCTCCCGCTCCTTGTAATGACAGCCGAGTGGCTTCTCCGCCGCATCAGTTGTCATTACAAAACAGCAAACCGTCAGCTATGGACGCCGGTACCGGGGTGATACCTCCATGCTGCAGGCATCACTCAGGTACAAGCACTTTCCCAAAATATTGGCAATATCAGTAACCTAAGGGGTTATGGAGAAGAATACAAATTGGCCTAAATTGGAGAAGAAATTCGATTTTTTTTACATTTTTTTAATGGATTTGTTTTATAGCAGAAAGTAAAAAATATTGTTATTTTTTTTTTCAAAATTGTCGGTTTTCCTTTGTTTATAGCGCAAAAAATAAAAACTGCGGAGGTGATCAAACACCACCAAAAGAAAGCTCTATTTGTGGGAAAAAATGATTTGGGTACAGCGTCGCATGACCGTGCAATTGTCAGTTAACCACTTTACCACCGGAGGATTTTGCTGTCTTACGTCCAGGCCACTTTTTGCGATTCAGCGCTGTGCGACTTTAACTGACAATTGCGCGGTCGTGCGACGCTGTACCCAAACGAAATTTACGTACTTTTTTTCCCACAAACAGAGCTTTCTTTTGGTGGTATTTGATCACCTGTGAGATTTTTACTTTTTGCGCTATAAACAAGAAAAGTGCGCTTATTTTGAAAAAATAACAATATTTTTAACATTTTTTTTATATGAAATTCCCCCCAAAAAAATGTAAAAATCAAATTTTTTTAAAATTTTTGGCCAATTTGTTTTCTGCTACCTATGTTTGGTAAAAAAAATCACGATAAGCGTATTTTGATTGGTTTGCGCAAAAGTTATTGCGTTTACTAACTGCGGGAAAGATTTCTGTCATTTTTGGTGTTTTTTTTTTAACGCGTAATGGCGGCGATCTGCGATTTTTTTTGCGGGACTGCGACATTGTGGCGGACAGATCGGACCCTTGACTGACATTTTTGACACTTTTGGGGGTACCAGTGACATTACTGCAGTAATCAGTGCTATAAATATGCACTGTTACTGTAAAAATGACACTGGCAGGGAAGGGGTTAATTTTATTGGAGAGGGAGGGGTTAATGTATGCCTGGTGCTTACTGACGTGTGGGGGGGGGGGGGAGGTGACTGAGTGACAGGACAGATCCAGGGTTCAGCTATGCTGAACACTCCGATCTGTCACTCCCTGTCACTTAGGAGATCCGCCCGCTCTGTTTACACAGGCGGGCGGATCTCCTCACTCGATTCCCCGACGATCGGGGAAGAGCGGCGGCGATCGCCGCTGCTCCTCCCCTGGCCCGACTCCCGCTGTGACTGAAAACAGCGGGAGCGTGCCTCCCGCGGCGCGCGAGCGCCGCCTACAGGGGGAGGAGTCCAGCGACGTAGGTCTACGTTGCTGGACGGGAACGAGCCACTGTGCCACAGTAGCAGCACAGTGGCTGGGGGTAAAGTGGTTAAAGCAACTCAGTGCCGAATCCCAATAAATGGCCTGGTCGGGAAGAGCCTTCTGGAGCTGAAGTGGTTAATAAAACATAACTCTAACCCAAAAGTTGTCCAGGAGATCTTTCTCTTGTGTTTATGGGTCCCTTAAAGCGTAACTCCTCTTTTGTTGAGAAAAAACATTCCCCTCTGGGTGATCTCTGTACATTACACGGATTATAACAAACTTTGTTGCAGATTCCTACCTTTTTGTTATTCTGAAGAAATCATTGTTTGTTCCTCTGTGCTGAGTGGGTCAAATGGGAGTGGTTTCATAATTATCTATCAGCTGTGGCAGCTGCAGGGCTCTAATGAGGAAATCTGCTGGGCCTGCATCCGTTTTGATGTGTTCCTATTGGTAGTATCTCACCAAAAATGACATTTTTGTTGCAGGAGATGCCAAAAATCTGACTTGTATCTTAGTGCAGACTTCTGGGAAAATTGGTGAGCCAATCACACAAGCGGGAAATGATGTTTCTGGGGGTGTGGTCAGTATACATTCTGTGTATAGAACAGCTCCAGGCGGCCATATTGTATTGCATTTTCAGAAAATTACAACAGCTGCAGATTGAAAAGTAAAGGTAATTTTTAATAACATTCAATTACAATATGATTTGTGTCGCAATTGTATACGCTATATTTAATTTTTCTTTATGTGGTATTTTCTTTTCCCCACGAAAGTGGAGTTAACCTTAAACAAACTTTGTAGCAGATTCCTACCTTTTGCTATTGTGAAGAAATCATTGTTTGTTTCTCTGTGCTGAGTGGGTCAAATGGGAGTGGTTTCATAATTATCTATCAGCTGTGGCAGCTGCAGGGCACTAATGAGGAAATCTGCTGGGCCTGCATCCCTTTAGACGTCTTCCTATTGGGAGGATCTCACCAAAAATGAAATTTTTGTTGCAGGGGATGACAAAAATCTGACTTGTATCTTAGTGCAGACTTCTGGGAAAATTGGTGAGCCAATCACACAAGCAGAAAATGACATTTCCCTGGGGGTCATTCCATATACCATCTGTGTACAGAACACTTTTAGGTTGCTAAATTTTACTGAAAATGAATGTGCTACAGATTGAAAAGGAAAGATAACTTTTTGTTATTCTGAAGAAATCATTGTTTGTTCTTCTGTGCTGAGTGGGTCAAATGGGAGTGGTTTCATAATTATCTATCAGCTGTGGCAGCTGCAGGGCACTAATGAGGAAATCTGCTGGGCCTGCATCCCTTTAGACGTCTTCCTATTGGGAGGATCTCACCAAAAATGAAATTTTTGTTGCAGGGGATGCCAAAAATCTGACTTGTATCTTAGTGCAGACTTCTGGGAAAATCGGTGAGCCAATCACACAAGCAGGAAATGATGTTTCTGGGGGTGTGGTCAGTATACATTCTGAGTATAGAACAGCTCCAGGCGGCCATATTGTATTGCATTTTTCAGACAAGTTACAACAGCTGTGGCAAAAAAATATACTATGTATATTAGCGCGCCAGAGAGGCAGTGACCGTAGCCTGGTTAAGATTTATATAAATAAGTGAATTAATTGTGATAATTAAGTGCAGCTGCTAGTAAAGTGCGGGTGCAAATTGGAAGAAAAAGTATTCACAATAGTGATACCTCTAGCGCTTGCTAATCCCTAGTGGAAATTTAAAATATGTGCTAAAAATTCACAGTGGATACAATTAATAAATAAACATGAAAATAAATCACTTCAAAAATAACTTAAAAATAATAGTCCATTCAATGTGTAGTGATAAATCAATCAACATTAATAATAAACCATAAAATGATAAAGTCCAAATCCAAATAATTTGTAATAAGGTGCTGGTGCTTCTTCCTTAATAACTGGTGCTTCCTTTCCCGTGATAAATAAATAAATAAATTGCCCACTCACCAGATGTTGTGGGTTCTATATGTTTTATGACATTAGAACCTAACTTGCTTCAATAGAAAATCCTTTCCAGGTTCGGGTTCCCTCTCCCTGGGTATGGACAGGCCGTTCGGTTAATAATCCACCATGGGATGAGTCTCCTCCAACCACGGGCCAAAGTATGAGATGTATTCCCTGCAAATCACCAAGCCATGTGCATGGAAGCACATGGCTTGGTGATTTGCAGGGAATACATCTCATACTTTGGCCCGTGGTTGGAGGAGACTCATCCCATGGTGGATTATTAACCGAACGGCCTGTCCATACCCAGGGAGAGGGAACCCGAACCTGGAAAGGATTTTCTATTGAAGCAAGTTAGGTTCTAATGTCATAAGACATATAGAACCCACAACATCTGGTGAGTGGGCAATTTATTTATTTATTTATCACGGGAAAGGAAGCACCAGTTATTAAGGAAGAAGCACCAGCACCTTATTACAAATTATTTGGATTTGGACTTTATCATTTTATGGTTTATTATTAATGTTGATTGATTTATCACTACACATTGAATGGACTATTATTTTTAAGTTATTTTTGAAGTGATTTATTTTCATGTTTATTTATTAATTGTATCCACTGTGAATTTTTAGCACATATTTTAAATTTCCACTAGGGATTAGCAAGCGCTAGAGGTATCACTATTGTGAATACTTTTTCTTCCAAGTTACAACAGCTGCAGATTGAAAAGGAAAAGTAATAACATATATTTTATATATATATATATATATATATATATATATATATATATATATATATATATATATACATATATATGTTATTTTATATATATATATATATATATATACATATGTGTATATATATATATATATATATATATATATTATTAAATATTAGTAATTCAATTACAATATGATTTGTGTCATAATTGGCTATATTGTTTTTTTTCTTTACAATAGCTGAAGATTGAAAAGGAAAGGTCATAACATATATTTTATATATATATATATATATATATATATATATATATATATATATATGATATGTTATTTATATATATATATATATATATGTTATTTTTATATATATATGTATATATATATATATATATATATATATATATATATATATATATATATATATATATATATGTATATATAAGTATATATATATATATATATATATATATATATATATGTATATATATATGTATATATATATATGTATATATATATATATATATATATATATATATGTATATATATATATATATATATATATATATATATATATATATATGTATATATATATATATATATATATATATATATATATATATATATATATATATGTATATATAAATATATATGTATATTTATTTATATATATATATATATATATATATATATATTATTAAATATTAGTAATTCAATTACATTATTTTTTCTGTCACAATTGTATACGCTATATTGTTTTTTCTTTATTTGCTGACTTTTTAACCCAAGAGAGTGGGGTTACCCTTTAAGTCAGAGGTTCATTGGATGTCCGGGAATTCAAATACCAGCCAGTGATCCTCCATAATGAGAACAAGGAGGCTGACAATTTCCCTCCATTTGCAGGCAGTAAGGTAGAATTCATTCTAATCTATTTCAATGTTTCATTTTCAGAATGATTCGTTCGTTCCTCGGCTTCCACCAGAAAGTTTTATTCCTATGATTGTCATATTCAAAAATGAAATTGCATTAGACCATTATATTGAAGTACATAATATTGATTTATTATCATGCCTTTTAAAGTACAATATTACCATAGCTAAAGAAATGTAAATACAAATTATTTATTGTATCTGTAATTTTTTTTCTTCTCTAGCCTGCTTGCCAAGTCTATGAAGATCATGTAAAAGAGCGAATTTCAATTTATTGTCGGAAAATATACGGCGACGCAGAACAATGGGACGGTTCCTGAATATTTGATGGTGTTTGTTTAGAAGCTGATATATATATGAGATAGAGTTGACCAGATTGACAAGGAAAAAAAATAATAAATGCAATTTTTTTCTTTTTTTTTTTTTATCGTCAGCCCCAGCAGGGGAAAAAAAAAGAGGGATATATTAAAAGATAAGTAATTCACGTTTTGAAGAGAAGTTTAAATATTTATGACACGTCGGTTAAAACAGTATATTCGTAATTTTTACAGTTTGATATCATCTAAGAATGGTGCTGAGTGTGCCAAAGTTCTGCGTTTCCAAGTGTCATCGTGTCTCCTGGACCCAAGGCCATTGCTGAGGCCAGTGCCGGGACAAGGCCTCCCAGCGCCCAGGGCAAAGATGATGAACTGCGCCCCCTCCTTCCCTTATGGTTAGGGTAAAGGCGCCCAAATCTCTGCAATAAACCATTGCACCAAGGGCAGCCGGCCAATCTGCCCACCCCTTGTCCCAGCCCTGGCTGAGACCCCCAAAGGGGTCTGATAGGGGGGGGACCACCAGTCCTCCCGTAGGGGGGGGGCCCGGTACACAGGGGGGGCCCAACAGCATGGAGAATTGGTGCGGTCGAGTGGATGGGCAATTACAGAAGGAAAACCTGTGTGGCTCTCCTCAGCAGCTGAAAGCCGCTTTCTCCACCTCCTGCCAGCTTTCAGCTGCTGCGGGGGAGACACAGACACAGGGCATCGTTCCTGTAATCAGAGGCGTAACTAGAACCTTCAGAGGTGTAACAAGAAACCATGAAGGGCACCCCGGACCCCTGGCCGGGGCCCTTTCCTTCAAGCCTGGGGCTCTTCCCACTGATCCTGGGGCCCTTTACTCTCGTTGCGGGGGCCCTTTATTACGGTCCTGCAGTGGGAACCTTTCACAAGTCCTGCAGTGGGCCCCCTTCCTGCCATCTTGGGGCCTCCCCACGGCGGTGGAATGCCAGGGCCCGGTCACAAGTGTGACCTTTGCGATCCTGGAAGTTCCCCCAATGGTGTCAGCAGTTTTTATTTTATTGTATTATTTATTTATTTATTTTATTTAATTTTTTTTCAATGTCACTGACTATGACTCTGTCCATTCAGAAAAGGAAGGAGTTGGTAAATGACCAGCCGGCAGGAGAGGAAAGGGAGCACAGTGGGTGTGGGGGGGTCGGAGCACACAGCAGAGAGGAGGACAGAATTCCTCCTACAGATCCTGCGCCTCTTTGTCTCCACCTCCTCTGGTCTCATTCAGCAGTCTCAAGCCCTCTGGTCCTCCTCCAGACCCTGCACTTTCTGCTTCCCAGCTACAACACTAGCTTCTTCCTGGCAGCAGCACAAAGGGGTGCACTCTTGACTTCTGATGGCGAGGGGGCTCTTGACATCGAGTCCTACAGATGCAATCAGTCCTTTGATGGCAACCATAATGCTGATGCGGCCCAAAATGAAATTGAGATTGACACCCCTGGTTTAGAATCTGACTCTAAAACCTCTTAAAGTCAGGGTTCACTATTCTAGGACCTGCAAATTCTGGTCAGCAACCCTTCGGGGTTCATAAAATTCTGTGACACTACACAGCCTGGAGTATCATTACACACGCTTTTCCTTATTTACAGTTCCAGAATCCAGGCTCAGGTCCGGGACAAGGGGTGGGCAGGAGGGCCGACTGCCCTGGGCACAATGGTTTATTGTAGGGATGAGGAACCCGAAACCTAATCCTAAGGGAAGGGAGGGGGGCAGTTTGGCATCCTTGCCCTGGACGCTGGATAACCTTGTCCCGACACTGTCCAGGCTTTCTTACATTTGTTTGATGTATAGTCAGGGGCATAACTACAGGGGTTGCAATTACAACCGGGCCCCATGCTCCAGGGGGGCCTGTGCGGCTCCCCTGTACACCTGGATAGGAGGAGCGGCGGAGGCAGCATGTAGAGAAATCACTGTCCTCCTTTTTTCTCCTGTAGCTGCAGGAGGAAAATGGAGGAGATCGGTTCCTCTGTATGCTGCCCCCGCCACTCCTCCTATCCAGTTCACTTGTGTTTTGCTGTCTCTGAGCCCCTGAGTGCTCCCCTGCCCCACCCCCCCCCACTGTGCTCCCCTGGTCCCCCCAACCCCACTGTGCTCCCTCCCCTCTCCTGCCAGCTGCTGCAGGGGATGTCACAATAGAGAACCAGGAAGGGGTCGGTAAATATGTAATTTACCAGCTCCTTCCTTTTCTGAATGGACAGAGTCATAGTCAGTGACATTGTAAAAAAATTAAAATAAAATGATAAAAAATAATACAAATAAAATACCAAAAAATAAAAACTGCTGACACCACTGGGTGAACTTTCAGGATCACAAAGGTCACTCTTGCCACCGGGCCCTGGCATTCCACCACCGTGGGGAGGCCCCAAGATGGCAGGAAGGGGGCCCACTGTAGAATTTGTGAAAGGGTCCCGCTGCAGTACCGTAATAAAGGACCCAGCAACGAGAGTAAAGGGCTCCAGGATCAGTGGGAAGAGCCCCAGGCTTGAAGGTAAGGGCCCCGGCCAGGGGTCCGGGGGGCCCTTCATGGTTTCTTGCAGGGCCGGGACAAGGGGTGGGCAGGAGGGATAGTCGCCCTGGGCGCAATGGTTTACTGAGTGTAGGATCCTCTAAGCTTGCACATCATGAATGGGGGAAGGGGGCGCCATTTGGCATCTTTGCCCTGGGCGCTGGATGATCTTGTCCCGGCACTGGTTTCTTACACCGGGGCCCTGAAGGTTCTAGTTACCCCTCTGTGTATAGTATTTACTTTACTTTATTTTAAAGGTTTCGTTTTTATATTTTTTAGGTTGGCAATTGTTTACCAAGTTACCCGTTTAATGTCACTTTATGTGAGTGTCTGTAAATGTGTCTCAAGTACCCTGTAAAAAAATGCATAACTTATTCTTTTTTATGTTATTTAATGCATTAAATTGATATTTTCGGCTTGATATAACAGACTGAAACACCCCTTGAGTTTCTTTGAAGGGTCCTCACAGCCACAAAATCTTTTTAAAACTGAACACCGGGTAAACAACTTAATACAGACAAAATAAATAAAAACTATTTATATTGTACTGTATTCACTGTATACTAATATATATATATATATATCTACAGTATCTCACAAAAGTGAGTACACCCCTCACATTTTTGTAAATATTTTATTCTATCTTTTCTTGTGACAACACTGAAGAAATGACACTTTGCTACAATGTAAAGGATGGAAAAAAGGACATCAATTTTATTCGGGTACAGCGTCGCACGACCGCGCAATTGTCAGTTAACGCAGCGCAGTGCCGAATTGCAAAAAAATGGCCTGGTCATTAAGGGGGTAAAACCTTCCGGAGCTGAAGTGGTTAAAGCGAGGTTCCAGCCTCGGAAACTTTTTTTTTGATAAAAATACCCCCGGGACAGTCAGGGCTAGTACATTTTACAATGGATAGCCTCTGATCTGTCCCGGGTTGCACTTACCTTTTAGAAGAAATACTTAAATTGAAAATGTCTTCTCCAGCGCTGCCATCTCAGGTGTGGGGAGCTGAAGCCGGAGCGTCCTCTTCGGTGTCCTCTTCGGTCCCACAATGCCCTGCACCAGCCCCGCCGTCAGTTCCGGTGCAGGTGCGTCATTCCTGCACAGCTCCTGGGCATGCCCAGAAGCTGTTTAGCAGGGAATGACGCGCCTGCACCGTAAGTGACGAGCGGGGCCGGTGCAGGCGCATTGACTCCTGGGAGCGATGACGTTCAGCTCCCAGGAGTCATCGCAAGTGGGAAGTGACGGCGCGGCCCGCGGCCGCAGAGGGAGGAAGTGGAAGAAAGGTAAGTATATTTTCTTCAATAACAAGGTAAGTAAAGAAAAAAAAAATCAGGACTATCCATTTATTTTTCAGGTGATGGTCAGCAAGCGGATGGCCCAAAGTCATTTTTGAGGCCGGAACTCCGCTTTAATGTCTAAACCGCTGGCAACAAAAGTGAGTACACCCAGGGGCAGACTGAGAACCCTCAGGGCCCCCGGGCAAAATAAATCAAGGGCCCCTTCCAGGCCCCACCCATGTTCCACCTCCAGCCACACCCTTGCCATGCCTCCATCCACACCCCGCCTCCAGCCACACCCACAATAAAACAACACAACATAGCTCTCTGATATCTAGGCCAAGTTGGCACCTCTTACCTTAATTACAGTTGCTGGCTGGCAGGCTGTGGTCTTGCTGGCTACCGCTGGCCGGCTGTGGTCTTGCTGGATACTGCTGGCAGGTTGTGGGCCTGTGGCTTAGCACTGGCAGGCTTGCTGGCTGGCTGTGGCTGGCAGGCTGTGGCTTGCTGGCTGTGGCTGGCTCTGGCAGGCTTGCTGGCTGGCTGGCTGGCAGGCTGTGGCTTGCTGGCTGGGCGCTGGCAGGCTGTGGGCCTGTGGCTTGCTGGCTGTGGGCCTGTAGCTGGCACTGGCAGGCTTGCTGACTGTGGCTTGCTGGCTGGCTGGCAGGCTTTGGCTTGCTGGCTGTGGGCCTGTGGTTAGCACTGGCAGGCTGACTGGCTGGCAGGCTGTGGCTTGCTGGCTGGCTGGCAGGCTGTGGCTTGCTGGCTGTGGCTGGCTCTGGCAGGCTTACTAGCTGGCTGGCTGGCAGGCTGTGGCTTGCTGGCTGGGCGCTGGCAGGCTGTGGCTTGCTGGCTGGGTGCTGGCAGGCTGTGGGCCTGTGGCTTGCTGTGGGCCTGTAGCTGGCACTGGCAGGCTTGCTGACTGTGGCTTGCTGGCTGGCTGGCAGGCTTTGGCTTGCTGGCTGTGGGCCTGTGGTTGGCACTGGCAGGCTGACTGGCTGGCAGGCTGTGGCTTGCTGGCTGTGGGCCTGTGGCTGGCACTGGCAGGCTTTCTGGCTGGCTGTGGGCCTATGGCTTGCAGGCTGTGGGCCTGTGGCCAGGGGCAGACTGAGTGGTCGGGCACTTTGGACGTGGTCCAAGGGCCAGGCCGGAAAGGGGGGGGGGGGGGCCCGGCCAGCAAAGGGGCCCGTTGCCCAGTAAAAAATTAACTCACCCGGCGATACGTAGTGGGAGGAGAGGAGGGGCCCAGGCTAGCGCTGGATTTCCATGGTGTCCTGTGTGCGGGGGGCGTGTCGGCGTCGCATACTGAAGATCTCTGGCGGTTTCTGTTTGATTGTGAGTAGTTCTTGTAACATATGGCATCTATGTGATATTCAGCTCAACTCAATGGTCTCTCCTGTGAGGAATAATGTGTACATACATTTGCATTATCCCACACTATTTTAATAAAAATATATGAAAAATATATGATTCATATATTTTTATTAAAATTGTGTGGGATAATGCAAATGCACACATTATTCCTCAGAGGAGAGACCATTGAGTTGAGCTGGATTTCACATAAAGGCCATATGTTACAAGAACTACTAACAATCAAACAGAAACAGGGGATCTGAGGAAGAGGGAACTCCTTTTCAAATTGCAAGGCATCAGCAACTAATCCAGCTCCACTCAATGGTCTCTCCTCTGAGGAATAATGTGTACATTTGCATTATCCCACACAATTTTAATAAAAATATATGAATCATATATTTTTATTAAAACTGTGTGGGATAATGCAAATGTACTATGTACACATCATTCCTCAGAGGAGAGACCATTGAGTGGAGCTGGATTTCAGGCCACAGGGATCGATGGATGAAGGGCTTAAAGAAGACAATCGCAGTCGCAGGAATCCACTGAAGTTTTGTACTGGACCATTATCCGTCTTCGTATGTATCATGCCCTGTGGAGGCGGGGCACGTCGACTTCACGTCAGTATGCGACGCCGACACGCCCCCACACACAGGACACCATCACCAATGGAAATCCAGTGCCAGCCTGAGCCCCTCCTACTCTCAAAGAAGCAGCAATGGCTGCCGGGCCCCTCCCCTCCTCACACAGAAGCAGCGCCTCCACCAGGCCCCTCCCCTCCTCCCACTACTTATCGCCAACCGGGTAAGTTCATTTTTTACTGGGCGGCGGGCCCCCCTTCCTGGCTTCCCGGCCGGGCCCTCGGACCACTTCTGAAGTGCCCGACCGCTCAGTACACCCCTAAGTGGAAATGTCCAAATTGGGCTTAAAGTGTCAATATTTTGTGTGGCCACCATTATTTTCCAGTACTGCCTTAACCCCCTTGGGCATGGAGTTCACCAGAGCTTCACAGGTTGCCACTGGAGTCCTCTTCCACTCCTCCATGATGACATCACGGAGTTGGTGGATGTTAGAGACCTTGCGCTCCTCCACCTTCCGTTTGAGGATGCCCCACAGATGCTCCATAGGGTTTAGGTCTGGAGACATGCTTGTCTTTGTACTCCTCACCTGGTTGCTGCCACACACGCTTGACACCATTTGAACCAAATAAGTTTATCTTGGTCTCATCAGACCACAGGGCATGGTTCTAGTAATCCATGTTCTTAGTCTGCTTGTCTTCACGAAACTGTTTGCGGGCTTTCTTGTGCAGAAGGCTTCCTTCTGGGACGACAGCCATTCAGACCAATTTGATGCAGTGTGCGGCGTATGGTCTGAGCACTGACAGGCTGACCCCCACCCCTTCAACCTCTGCAGCAATGCTGGCAGCACTCATACATCTATTTCCCAAAGACATCCTCTGGATATGACGCTGAGCAACTGCACTCAACTTCTTTGGTCGACCATGGCGAGGCCTGTTCTGAGTGGACCCTGTCCTGTTAAACCGCTGTATGGTCTTGGCCACTGTGCTGCAGCTCAGTTTGAGTGTCTTGGCAAACTTCTTATAGCCTAGGCTATCTTTATGTAGAACAACAATTCTTTTTTTCAGATCCTCAGAGAGTTATTTGCCATTCTTTGCCATGTTGAACTTCCAGTGACCAGTATAAGAGAGTGAGAGTGATAACACTAAATTTAGCACACCTGCTCCCCATTCACACCTGAGACCTTGTAACACTAACGAGTCACATGACACTGGGGAGGGAAAATGGCTAATTGGGCATAATTTGGACATTTTCATGTAGGGGTGTACTCAGTTTTGATGCCAGTAGTTTAGACAATAATGGCTGTGTGTTGAGTTATTTTGAGGGGACAGCAAATTTACACTGTTATACAAGCTGTACACTCACTACTTTACATTGTAGCAAAGTGTCATTTCTTCAGTGTTGTCACATGAAAAGATATAATAAAATATTTACAGTAATGTGAGGGGTGTACTCACTTTTGTGAGATACTGTATATAACATTCCCAATAAATAATAAAAAAAAATGTAAAAATCAAATGTTTTCATAATTTTAGGCCAATTTGTTTTCTGCTACATATTTCTGGTAAAAAAAAAATCGCAATAAGCGTATTTTGATTGGTTTGCACAAAAGTTACTGCGTCTACAAACTAGGGGAAAGATTTATGTCATTTTTTTTTTTTTTTTTTTTTTTTACTAGTAATGGAGGCGATCTGCGATTTTTAGCGGGACAGCGACATTGCGGCGGACAGATCGGACCCCTAACTGACATTTTTGACACTTTTGGGGGGACCAGAGACATTACTACAGTAATCAGTGCTAAAAAATATGCACTGTTACTGTAATAATGATACTGGCAGGAAAGGGGTTAACTCAGGGGTGATCAAAGGGTTAAGTGTGAGCCTAGGGGGTGCTTTATAACTGTGGGTGGGATGGGCATTTGAAATGATCATAGAGACCTGTGATCCTATATAGAAGGATCAAAGGCGCTCTGTGATCATTCCAGAGAGAAGAACGGTCGGCTGTGTTTACAACAGCTGCCCGTCCTTCTCTCTCAGCGGGGAGCGATTGCGGGTCGGAGTTGCCTCGCCCATGCATTGGAGTCCCCACTGCCGAATGGGGGCAGGAGTGCGGCGCGCGCTCGCCCCCTAGCAGCAGGCGCGCAACTGACGTAAGGCTACGTCGGTTAGCGTGGGAGGGGCTGCCTGCCGCAGTAGAACTGCGGCGGGCGGTCCTTAAGTGGTTAATGTTTGTATTCTTCATTCCTCAAAACTAAAATCCTCCAGCCCTGTTTATTGGCTTTGTTGCCCTTCCCGGACTCTCTCCAGTTCCAGCATATCCTTCCTGGGGATTGGTGACCAGACCCGGACGGCATACTGAAGATAAGGCCGGACCAGAGTTTCGTAGTGTTGGAATTATAGTTTTATCTCTGGAGTAAATACCCTTTTTAACCACTTGCTGACCGCGGCAGGCTGACTCAGCTGCATGAAACTACGTAGTACTACGTCGGTCGCGCGCGTGGTGCTGGGGGGCCGATGCACGGGACCGGCGGCCACGATCGCTCCCCGCTGAGAGAGAACGCCGGTCAGCTGTTGTAAAAACAGCTGACCGTTCTTCTCCCTGAAATGATCATAGAGCCCCTGTGATCCTTTTATATAGGAACACAGGTATCTATGGTCATTTCACAAGCCACGCCCTCCCACAGTTAGAAAACACTCCCTAGGCTCATATGTAACCCTTTGATCGCCCCTAGGTTAACCCCTTCCCTGCCAGTGTCATTATTACAGTAACAGTGCATATTTTTAGCACTGATTACTGTAGTAATGTCACTGGTTCCCCCCCCAAAAGTTTCAAAAATGTCAGTTAGGGGTCCGATCTGTGCGCCGCAATGTCACAGTCCCGCTAAAAATCGCAGATCGCCGCTATTACTAGTAAAAAAATAAAAATGACATAAATCTTTTCCCTAGTTTGTAGACGCGATAACTTTTGCACAAACCAATCAATATATGCTTATTGTTTTTTTTTTTTTTTTTTTACCAAAAATATGTAGCAGAATACAAATTGGCCTAAAAAGATGCAAAAATTAGATTTTTAAAAAACATTTATTGGGAATGTTTTAAAGCAGAAAGTAAAAAATATATATTTATTTTTTTTTCAAAATTGTCGCTTTTTTTTTTTGTTTATAGCGCAGAAAATAAAAATTGCACAGGTGATCAAATACCACCAAAGGAAAGCTCTATTTGCTTGTGGGGGGGGGGAAGGACATCAATTGTATTAGGGTACAGTGTCGCATGACAGCGCAATTGTTAGTTAAAATAACGCAGTGCCGAACCGCAAATGATGGCATGGTCATTAACCACTTGCTGACCGTCCATAGTATATTTACAGTTTAGTCAGTCCCTCCTGGGCAAAGCGTCGTAGTACTACGTCGCTCGCTCAGGAGCCTGTAGGGGGTGAACGCACGCCGCCGGAGGCGCGCTCCCGCCCCCGCTCGTTCATGGCCATCCCCATGCGTGTGACCGGCGGGCTCCGATGTCCACCGGCCACTCGCAATCTCCCCATGGAGAGGGAGAAAGGCAGGCGGCTGATGTAAACAATGCCGCCTGTCATTCTCCCTGGTGTAACTGCAGAGATCATACGATCCTGCTATGTAGGATCATATGTCTCTGTGGTTACATCAAAAGTCACGCCCCTTTACAGTTAGAATCACGCCCCTAGGGACACACTTAACCCCTTGATCACTAATAAAGTTAACCCCTACCCTGCCATTGTCATTTTTACAGTAACAGTGCATATGTATAGCACTGATTACTGTAGTAATGTCACTGGTACCCCCAAAAGTGTCAAAAATGTCAGTCAGGGGTCCGATCTATCTGCCGCAATGTCGCAGCCCCGCAAAAAAAACGACAGATCAGACCATTACTACTTAAAAAAAAAAACAATAAAAATTACATAAATCTTTCCCTTAGTTAATAAACGCAATAACTTTTGCGCAAACCAATCAAAATACGCTTATTGCGATTTTTTTTTACCGAAAATATGTAGCAGAAAACAAATTGGCCTAAAATGTTAAAAAATTTTGATTTTTCAATTTTTTTGGGGAATTTCATATAAAAAAAAGTGAAAAATATTGTTATTTTTTCAAAATTGACGCTCTCTTTTTGTGTATAGCGCAAAAAATAAAAATCGCACAGGTGATCAAATACCCCCAAAAGAAAGCTCTGTTTGTGTGGGGAAAAAAGGACATCAATTTCATTTGGGTACATCGTCGCACGACCGCGCAATTGTCCGTTAAAATCACCCAGTGCCAAATCGCAAAATAGGGCCTGGTCTTTGAGCAGCCAAATCCTGTGGGGCTTAAGTGGTTAAGGGGGTAAAACCTTCCGGAGCTGAAGTGGTTAATTATAACTATAAGTTTCATTTTAAAAATCCCCCTGAACCCCCAATTCTAGAAACTCTTCTTGCATTTGACTTTTATAGCAAAAGTGCCAACCTTGCAACTTGACCGCGTTAATCGGCAGAAACCATTTTTTTTTTGTTTTTAAACCCTACTTTGAATCCGTCTGCAGTAAAGCACGTATTTATGGAGCCGACTACCAACTGGTTCGAGGTCTTTATAATTTACAAAGGAAATAATGTTGCCCATTTAATGTAAATATATCTTAATAGAACACGATGCGACTACAGCATTCCATGAAAAACACCATTTACCCACGTAGTTTCCCAGCAGCAGCAAACCCTATTTTCCGAGTTAGCTCCGAAACTTCCACATTAAATAATCATAGAATCTGCAAACAGCCAAATTAAATACAGAGAAATAATGGTTAATGTCGTAATACACTGACAATTTAACCCAGCCAATATTTTTATTGCTTGCTTCTATAAAGGCAGCCGAGCACAACTTGCCTTTGACTGTAGCAAAATAGGTTATGGACCGTCTGGGAATGACCAATTTTTCAAACGCAGCCATACAGTGAGGCTGGAGCCACTAATATAGGTTTTTTTTTTCCTTCGCTCTATTGCTGGTATAATCTTCGGAGAATATTTTGTAACGGCAATAGCGTTTTAAAAATCCGTCTTTACCGGCGTTAATGAGTGGACAGCTGGAGCATTAACTGGCTTTGGCCTTGACTCTGGTCATTAAGTAAGAAACCAGTTGTTAGCAGGTAGCTTACCAACTTTTTCATTTTAGATTTCTTTTTTTTTTTTCCTGTGATAAAATGTCTTAATTGGTACGGGTTCCAATTTTTAAACTCCTCTTGCAGATGTGATAAATATATATAAATATTAAATAGCGGATTGTGACATTCAGAATGTCAATATTGTGGGGGATGGTGATGGAGGTAGATGAAAGAACAACCTATTTTTTACCAGTCCATTTAATGCTGGAGTTCTGTTACTTTAAAAGGGAATACACCCCGTCATGGACCCCTTCTTTCCTGAACCCCCCCCTTCTCTCCTGAACCCCCCCTTCATCAAATTATAAAATAGGAACATGGTACTGTAGCCAGTGCTGTATTTTGGCCTAGGCCAACAAGGCCCAGGCCTAGGGCAGCACTTTGCAGGGGGGCAGCAAAAAAGCCACCCCCTCCACCTGAGACTATTGGCCACTGTTTGCTAGAGCCGCCTCTCTCACCCTCTCTCTCTCACCCCTCCTCTCTCATCCCCCCTCCCCCTCTCTCTCTCTCATCCCCCCTCTCTCTCTCATCCCCCCTCTCTCTCTCACCCCTCTCTCTCTCTCTCCCTCTCTCTCTCACCCCCCCTCTCTCTCTCTCTCTCACATCCCCTCTCTCTCTCTCACCCCCCCCTCTCTCTCTTTCTCTCTCTCTCACACACCCCCCTCTCTCTCTCATCCCCCCTCTCTCTCTCTCTCTCTCTCTCTCTCATCCCCCCTCTCTCACCCCCTCTCTCTCTCACACCCCTCTCTTTCTTTCTCATCCCCCTCTCTCTCATCCCCCCTCTCTCTCATCCGCCTCTCTCTCACTCCCCCTCTCTCTCTTATCCCCCCTCTCTCTCTCTCATCCCCCCTCTCTCTCTCTCATCCCCCCTCTCTCCTCCCCCTCTCTCTCTCATCCCCCTCATCCCCCTCGCGCTCTCATCCCCCCTCTTCCTCTCTCATCCCCCTCTCCCTCCCTCTCTCTTTCTCTCTCTCTCATTCCCCCCTCTCCCTCTCTCTCATCCCCCCTCTCTCCTCCCCCTCTCTCTCTCATCCCCCTCGCGCTCTCATCCCCCCTCTTCCTCTCTCATCCCCCTCTCCCTCCCTCTCTCTTTCTCTCTCTCTCATCCCCCCCTCTCCCTCTCTCTCATCCCCCCTCTCTCATCCCCCCTCTCTCTCTCTCTCATCCCCCCTCTCTCCTCCCCCTCTCTCTCTCATTCCCCTCGCGCTCTCATCCCCCCTCTTCCTCTCTCATCCCCCTCTCCCTCCCTCTCTCTTTCTCTCTCTCTCATCCCCCCTCTCCCTCTCTCTCATCCCCCCTCTCTCATCCCCCTCTCCCTCTCTCTCACCCCCCCCTCCCCCTCATCCCCCTCTCTCTCTCTCTCGTCCCCCTCTCTCTCTCTCCTTCAATTTTGGAGGGAGTCACATCCGTTAAAAAAGGAGTGATGCAAATTTACATGGGGGGGGGGGGCAATTTTAGTCTTGCCTAGGGCAGCACAAAACCAAAATACACCACTGACTGTAGCACCCTCCCAGATATGGGCTAGGTAAACACATTTTGGTGGCTCTTTCTGCTTATCAGGAGAGCCTGATCTGTTAGTATAGCCTGTCACTTGTTTCTAGGTGTGATTCATTGGGTCTAAGGGAGTCTCCCCACTGTATCTAATAAGGGAGCTTGTTGGACAGTGGAGGAAACCTAACCAATAGCGCACCAGGGTTTATGATTGTCCCAGTGGGCGGGCATTGCTGCAATGCATCCTGGGAGCATGTGATAGACATAGAATTTACTAAAACTGGAGCATTCAGAATCTGGTGCAGCTGTGCATGAAAGCCAATCAACTTCTAAGTTCAGCTTGTTCAATTAGGCTTTGACAATAAAATCGGGAAGCTGATTGGTTTCTTTGCAGAGCTGCACCAGATTTTGCACTCTCCGGTTTTAGTAAATTTCCCCCAGAGTGTCTTTTGGCGGGAGCAAAGTCCCAGGAGGAGGTGGACGGCTGTCTTTCCTCCTGCAGGTTTGAGGAAGGTGGTCCAGATAGTCGGCCTAGGAACCAGGAGTGGAGCTGGGCTGCAGAGGATCCAGTGTGTTGACCAGTGGAGAAGTTGGTCAGAAGTCTTTGGGAAAAACAGTATTGTGAGTACCGAGGGATCTGCCCAAGGGTCTGCCTAAGAGAGGGGACCACTCCAGAGAAGTCAGGGGATCAAGGAGCCAGCTCACACGGAGTGTAACAGGAAAGGGGTGCCAAGTAGTTGACCCTGAAGGTTAGGGGTAAAGGGGGCACTAGGAAGGGCCCTGAAGTTGTTCAGCAGTACAGTCTACCTCAGGAAGCTTAACCACATAAGCCCCGGAAGATTTTACCCCCTTCCTGACCAGGGCCTATTTTGCGATTCGTGAATTTAATGGACAATTGCGCGGTCGTGCGACGCTGTACCTAAACGAATTTGACGTCCTTTTTTTCCCACAAACAGAGCTTTCTTTTAGTGGTATTTGATCACCTGTGCGATTTTTTGATCATGAGCTATAAACAAAAAAATAGCGTCAATTTTGCAAAAATAACAATATTTTTCACATTTTTTTATATGAAATTCCCCCCCCCCCCAAAAAAAAATGTAAAAATCTAATTTTTTTAACATTTTGGGCCAATTTTTTTTTTTTACCATATGTTTGGTAAAAAAAAAACGCAAAACGCGTATTTTGATTGGTTTGCGCAAAAGTTATTGCGTTTACTAGCAAAGGGAAAGATTTTTGTCATTTTTGTTGGTTTTTTTTTTACGCGTAATGGCGGCGATCTGCGATTTTTTTTGCAGGACTGCAACATTGCGGTGGACGGATCGGACCCTTGACTGACATTTTTGACACTTTTGGGGGTACCAGTGACATTACTACAGTAATCAGTGCTATACATATGCACTGTTACTGTAAAAATGACACTGGCAGGGAAGGGGTTAACTTTATTGGAGAGGGAGGGGTTAAGTGTGTCCCTAGGGGCGTGATTCTAACTGTGATTGGATGTGGCTACTAGTGTAAGAACAGTGATCAACGGTCCTACATAGTAGAACCGCATGATCTCCATTCTTACACAGGGAAGAATGACAGGCGGCTTTGTTTACATTAGCCGCCTGCCTTTCTTCCGGCGTAACGGAAGATTGCGAGTGCCCGGCGGACATCGGGGTCCGCCGGGCACAGGCGCTGGGGGGGGGGGGTCTGTGACCGCGTGGGAGCGGGAGCGCGCCTCCAGCGGCGCGCGCTCGCTCCCTAGAGCCTCACAGGCTAGCGACGTAGCCCTACGCCGCTTTGCCTGTGAGGGGCTGACTGCCGACGTAAATAGTCGTGCGGCGGTCGGCAATCGGTTAAGTAACTCCTTTCACAGCCAAGGGCAAAGTGAAGCAGCGGCCTAGCCGCGAGTAGCTCAACACAGCGTTACTCAGCGTTTACCAGCATTATTCAAGTCACCCCTGCCTATTGTGCATAGTTCTGTTCAGTTGTAGTATACCTCTCATCCCTTCTCCTATCCAAGTTCCTAATAAAACATGAAAACCAAAGAAACTGGACTGGTCCTTATCTGAGGCAAAACACTCACCTGACCCACGGTCCAGCGATGCGCCGTCTTCTCCATCTCTGCTCTGCGGCGCCGGCATCACTGATGCGGGCACCCGGCTGTGACAGTTTGCGGCTTCACAGCCGGGTACACACTGCGCATGCGCGAGTTGCGCTATGCGTCATGATTGGCCGGCAATCTTCTGGGACCTCTGACATGTCCCAGAAGATTGCAGGGAGGGAGGTAGAGAGGAGAACTTCCGCTCAGGGCGCCGCGGCACTCCGAGCGGAAGTGGGAGCGGGTACCTGTCAAAACTAGGTACCCGCTCCCCCCCCAAAAAAAAATGACATGCCAAATGTGGCATGTCAGGGGGTTAGGACTATTTAAAGCAGAAGTTCCACTTTTGGGTGGAACTCCGCTTTAAGTCACCTGAAAATTCAGGAGTCGAGCATGCTTTATACCCTTCACCCAATCACTCTATTCATAAGAATAATTATTCATAAGTTATACTGAACAAAATTATAAACGCAACACTTTTGTTTTTGCCCCCATTTTTCATGAGCTGAACTCAAAGATCTAAGACTTTGGTATGGGCAGGCGTATGTTATGGACAACGAACATAGGAGCGTTTTATTGATGACATTTTGAATGCACAGAGATACTGTGATGAGATCCTGAGGCCCATTGTTGTGCCATTCATCCACGACCATCACCTCATGTTGCAGCATGATAATGCGCGGCCCCATGGTGCAAGGATCTGTACACAATTCCTGGAAGCTGAAAACATCCCAGCTCTTGCCAGCATACTGTTTGTTTAACCGCTTGCCGACCGCCGCACGACTATTTACGTCGGCAGCCAGCCCCTCACAGGCAGAGCGACGTAGGGCTACGCTAGCCTGTGAGGGTCTAGGGAGCGAGCACACGCCGCTGGAGGTGTGCTACCGCGTGGTCACGGACCCCCCGCGCGTGTGCCCGGAGGACCCGATGTCCGCCGGTCACTCGCGATCGTCCGTTAGAGCAGGAGAAAGGCAGGCGGCTAATGTAAACACAGCCGCCTGTCATTCTCCCCTGTGTAGGAATGGTGATCATACGGTTCTACTATGTAGGACCGTTGATCACTGTTCCTACACCTCAAGCCACAGCCAATCACAGTTAGAAGCACACCCCTAGGGACACACATAACCCCTCCCTCTCAAAAAAAGTTAACCCCTTCACTGCCAGTGTAATTTTACAGTAACAGTGCATATGTATAGCACTGATTACTGTAGTAATGTCACTGGTAACCTCAAAAGCGTCAAAAATGTCAGTCAAGGGTCTGATCTGTCCGCCGCAATGTCGCAGTATCGCAAAAAAAAATGCAGATCGCCGCCATTACGCGTTAAAAAAAAACAACAAAAATGACAAAAATCCCTTAGTTAGTAAACGCAATAACTTTTGCGCAAACCAATCAAAATACACTTTTTGATTGGATTTTTTTTTACCAAACATATGTAGCATAAAACAAATTGGCCTAAAATGTTAAAAAATTTTGATTTTTACATTTTTTTGGGGGGAATTTCATATAAAAAAATGTGAAAAATATTGTTATTTTTGCAAAATTGATGCTTTATTTTTTTGTTTATAGCGCAAAAAGTAAAAATCGCACAGGTGATCAAATACCACCAAAAGAAGGCTCTATTTGTGGGAAAAAAAGGACGTCAAATTAATTTGGGTACAGCGTCGCATGACCGCGCATTCGTCCGTTAAAGTCACGCAGTGCCGAATCGCAAAATAGGCCCTGGTCAGGAAGGGGGTAAAATCTTCCGGGGCTTAAGTGGTTAATATGAGTGATTTGTTTTATCTTTAGGTTTTTGTTTTTTTCCACAACCACCTTTACTGTGGACCCCTTGTGTGAGGTCTTAGGCTGTGCATCTACTGCCTACTACCTTGGGTATGGTTACGTTTTGCTAAAATTGCTGTCTTGTCTGAGAACTTTAAAATGAGCGACTTGTCATGTCTGAAGGCTTCCCCTTCTTCAACCACAGTTACTATAGAACCCTTGTGTGTAGTCTTGGGCCATGCAGCTACATACTGGGTATGTTTAAACTTGCCTAAGAGTGCTGCTTTGTCTAATATGAGTGATTTGTTGTATCTGTAGGCCTTTTCTTCTACAACCACCTTTACTGTATACCCCTTGTGTGAGGTATTGGGTTGTGCATCTACTGCCTGCTGCCATATGTATGTTTAATGCTTGCCTAAGATTGCTAGCTTCTCTGAGAACTATAATATGAGTGACCTGATATATTTGAAGACCTCTCCGTTTTCAACCACCTTTACTTTAGACTCCTTGTGTGTGTTCTTGGCCTGCACAGATACAACCTGCCACTATAAGTATGGTTATGCTTGCCTAAGAGTGTTACCTGTCCAAATACTTTAAGATGAGTGAACTGACTTATGTCTGAAGGCCTCATCTTTTCCAACTATTCTGACCATTGACCCTTTGTGTGTGGTTACAAGAGAAATACAAAGGCTGACCTAGCCTTCTAAAACTGCTAGTTGTTTGGCTGTCATGCTGATCCATTTGTTTCCAGTTACTGAACCGACACGAGGATGTAGAAAAGATTTTCTCTTCTTACTTGCTGCATGCTTGTTTGGGGGTCAGTAACATAAAGTTGTGAAGCCAGGGACATCAGTAAACTAGTCCCTAGTGAAGCCAGGGACATCAGTAAACTAGCATGTATAGAAGGATCTTTGGCAATGGCAGCCCGTGTATTACTCCCAGGATTAAATGATTTGTTCTCCTAAAATTTATATTTTCTATGTAGCACTGCCCCCTAGAGGACTGCTGGATATAACACTTTCTGGATTCCCCTGGGTTACCGTAGCAAAAACTGCTTGCAGAAACTTATCACTTTAAAGCGGAGTTCCACCCTAAAATAATACTTACCTCCATCTTCTCGCTCCGGGTGACCTGAAAAATAAATGGATAATCGCAATTTTTTTTTTTTATTTACCTGGTTTAGAAGAAAATATACTTACCTTACTTCCTCTTCCTCCCCTCGGCGGCCACGGCGATTCGTCACTTGCTGGCTTTGCGATGATTCCTGGGAGCTGAACGTCATCGCTCCCAGGAATCAATGCGCCTGCACCGGCCCCGACGTCAGTTCCGGTGCAGGCGCCATCATACCTTGCTAAACAGCTTCTGGGCTTGCACAGAAGCTGTGCAGGGATGACGCTGAGGAACCGGAAGTGACGGCGGGGCCGGTGCAGTGCATCGTGGGACCGAAGAAGACGGAAGAGGACGCAGAAGAGGATCGCGCTGGCTTCAAGCTGCCCACACCTGAGATGGCAGCGCTGGACAATACATTTTCAAGGTAAGTATTTCTTCTAAAAGGTAAGTGTAACCCGGGACAGATCAGAGGCTAGCCATTGTGGAATGTACTAGCCCTGACTGTCCAGGGGTATTTTTATTTAAAGAAAATTTCCCAGGGTGGAACTCCGCTTTAAGTACTTGGCTCAGTCAATGATCAGTCCAGGGGATGTTGTTTTGTAGTTTTATTTAGAACTGGGATAGAAGAAGGGATGAGTGGGATACTCCAACTAGTAACTATTCACAGTATTGAGGACATCTGACTTGAGGATGCGGCAAGGCCACTGCTTTATTCTGCCACTGGAATGAAAGTAATTTAAGTGTTCCTGCTTGTCATTATCTTCAGGGTTTTAACTTGGCACCCCCTTTCTCTCTCTGTGTGCTGACACCCGTCCACTGACTCTACACTCTAGAGTGTTTCCCTTCCTGGGCAGACCCCGGGCAAGTTCCTCTGTACTCACGGACACTCTTTTTCCAGAGTCACCGATGCCCCCAACTCCTCCAGTCAGCTTCTCTTGGACCTCCAAATTCAGCCACACACTCTGGTTCACCAGGCCAACCACCTGTGACCACCATCCACTGCTGCAGAAGAGGAGACACCCGTCACCCTCCTTCTGGGACCTGGCTTCCCGACAAAAGACCCCCTGCTTCATGTGCCCCTGGCTTTTATACCCTATCCTATAATGCACCACTCTCTGTGCCAAACCCATGGGATAGTATCAAAGCCTGTGTGTCATTGGCTGGGTTTCCTCCACTGTCCAACGTGCCTCCCCATTGGACACAATGGGGACACTCCCTCAGCCCAAATGCATCACACACTAAGCACCTAACTATGAACCATGCTCCCCTGTTAGGATGAGTGCATCTATGTTTTGCCTGCTGCTCTCCTGATAAGCAGGCAGAGCCAAAACTACTCTCCCTACCTAGCTCCTATCTAGGAGGGTGCTACACCTTTATAGGTGGAGTCAACCCCCTGGATTCTTATATGCGTTGGAAACTCCAACTTCGAGATCCCTTTACAAAAATTTCTAACTGTTCATCTGGGAATTTTGGGCCTCCCTACCCACCTTTGTGTGCTGCAGCTCCTCCTGTTACATTATAAAATAAATTAAAATCCCTTGAAGGTGGTAGGGGCCCCTCATAATGGACACAGCAAGTGTGTAGACCCGTAAATTCAGCACGAAGAAATTCTTCATAATAGGCACAGTAAGTGTTTAGGCCTGGGAACCCAGTGCAGAAATGGGGGGGAGACCCTTATATTGTGCATAGTGGGTGTTTAGACCCAATAACTCAGTGCAGGAAGGGTGGGGAGCCCTCATAATAGGCACAGCAGGTATGCAGACTCTGGACCTAAGCACTGGATTGATGAAAGCCCATCATAAAGGGCAAGGCAGGTGTGCAGTCAGACCCAGAAGCTCAGGGCAAGGGTGGCGGGAGCTCCTCATAATGGGCACAGCAGGTGTGCAGACCCAGTAACCCACACAGAGATCTCACTAATAGTTCTAATGCTTGGTTCACACCTATGCAGGTTGAAGTTAAAGCGGAGTTCCGCCCTCAAAATCGAAAAAATCGATTTTGGGCCGTCCTCTTGCTGAGGGTCATCTGAAAAAGAAATGGATGCTCCCAATTTTTTTTTTTTGTTCACTTACCTTGTTTGTGAATAAAATATACTCACCTTCCTTCCATTTTCTCCCTCTGCGGACGGCCCGCGCCGTCTCTTCCGGCTTGCGATGACTCCTGGGAGCTGAACGTCATCACTCCCAGGAGTCAATGCATCTGCACCGGCCCCAAAGTCACTTCCAGTACAGGCGCGGCATTCACTGCTAAACAGCTTTTGGGCATTCCCAGAAGCTGAGCAGCGATGCCGCGCCTGCACCGGAAGTGGCGAGCGGGGCCGGTGAAGGGCATTCTGGGACTCCGACATCACAGAAGAGGACACCGAAGAGGATGCGCTGGCTTCAGCTGCCCACACCTGAGATGGCAGCGCTGGAAAATAAATTTTAAAGGTAAGTATTTCTTCTAAAAGGTAAGTGTGACCCGGGACAGTTCAGAGGCTATCCATTGTGGAATGTACTAGCCCTGACTGTCCCGGGGGTATTTTTATCTAAAATTCACCCCGAGGCCGGAACTCCGCTTTAATGAATATTCCAGGTGCATTTTGCGTCTTTTGATCCATTGAAGTCTATGGAACCCAAAACACAATCTGCTTGTCCCTGGCCCTTTCCATAAAATGCACACATGTGAACGTGACCCATAGGAAACCATGTTAAATGGATTGCAGTGTTTTTCCTCAAAACTAAAAACGCACTAAAAAAAATGCATAAGTGTGAACCAGGGGTAGCACCCTTCTAGATAGGTGCTAGGTTAAAAGCATTGTTACGCTCCCTCTGCTTATCAGGGGAGCCTGATCTGTTAGTTATGCCTGTTACATGTGTCCAGGTGTGAGTCATTTGGTCTGAGGTAGTGTCCCCACTGTATCCAATAGGGGGACCTGTTGGACAGTGGAGGAAACCTGGCCAGTGGCAAACTGGCTTTTGTGGCAGTCCCATTGGGAGGGCACCATTGCAGTGCATCCTGGGATTGACCATAAAAGCTGAGGGCACATGTGACAGGGCATCTTTTGTGGGAAGCAGAGTCCCAGGAGGAGGGTGACGGCTGTCTCTCCTCCTGCAGTCTGAGGAAGGTGGTCACAGGCAGACCCTGGTGGTCCAGGTGTAGAGCTGAGCCTTGAGGGCCCTGGAAAGCTGATGGTAAAGCTGCAGGCAGAGTTAACTTGGAAAAACAGTGTCCGTGAGTACCAGGGGGGCTTGCCAAGGGGTCTGCCCAGGAAGGGGGATCACTCCAGTGAAGTCAGAGGACAGAAGGTCAGCTCACACAGTTAGCAAGAGTAAAGGGGGTGCCAAGAAGAAACCCTGAAGAGTAAGAGTAAAGGGGGTGCCAAGTGGGGCCCTGAAGAGTAAGAGTAAAGGGGGTGCCAAGTAGAACCCTGAAGAGTAAGAGTAAAGGGGGTGCCAAGTGGGGCCCTGAAGAGTAATTCACTACAGAGTTCCTTTATTAGATACTTCACTTCAGTGGCAAGGTGAACAATGCCATCTTAAGAGCATTAAAGGGCCCCGGGCAATGCAGTGCACTGGGGCCCTGCCTACACAATCACCCACGAGAATAAAAATGCAAATTATTGATAAGGTGATATTTTTTGGTACAGCAGTTCCAGGCTAATAACAGCTTCCAAGTTGGGTGGCTGGGTCCGGAGAACACACACACGGACGGGAGTCAGACTTGACTGTCCTGTGTGTTCCTGTTCCTGTGGAGGTGGACAGGCATTTCTGCAGTTGTGGGCTCCACCTCCACTGCCCAAGTGGCCTGACAGCAGCATGGGGCCGACAGGTGCTTGCCACCTGCTAAGTTCGGCGGCGGGATGCACACGAGAATCAAGACTAATGCTTGGCTGGGGCTGGGCCCCTGGGCAAGTGGGGCCCCCAGGCAACTGCCCAGCGCGCCCATTTGGTAAGATGGCCCTAAAGGTGAAGCAGTGGCCTTGCCAAAATCAATTCAGCTAGAAGTCCTTCAGTTGTGCTATAGTTCATCAAGTTGGAGTATCCCAATCATCCCTCCTTCCATCCCAAGTTCTAATAAAATCCCCAAAAAATCAAATTCTCTGGACTGTTTCCTGACTGAGCCAAACATTTAAAGAATTTATAAGTTGTTGCTATGGGTAACCCGGGGGGGGGGGGTCCCTTTTTAAGCAGCTCCCGAGGGAGTAGTGCTACACAGGCCTAAGAGATAGAAGAAACTGTCAGAGGGTTAACTCTCCATTAACAGCCAAACACTAAACTATTATTTTTGGGTGGACTCTTTCTCAAAGCGCAGTTTATTTTATTCCAGCCTGCCATGCTATAATGTTGAAGTGTAAAATAAGATTGAATGGGAGAAAAAAAAAGTTAAATAAAAAGGAAGACATTTAGGAATAAAAATGAAATGCAGCAAAAAGACCAAAAAAATAAAAATAAAATGTATTTATGTCACCTCGAGGTAAGTTCCTTCACCAGTTCTCCTCCTTTGAAGATAATAAATTAAAGTAGATTTAGGGTCCCATAAATTTTGCGGGAAAAAAAAAAGACAGAATGTCTTTATAGGTTGGTGAGGCAAATTAACATCAATGTTCAATTTTTTAAACAGATTAAAAATGTTTTTTTTCCCTCTTCTTTGCGCACATAAATAGCGATAATGTATAACTGCTCCATGATTAACTGACACCCGTCTTTGGCACATCTCATTTACAGCCTGACAAATCTGGTACCGTAAGACGGAGCAGAAAAATAATCTGCTCAGTAAATTGTGTTTATTGCCGCAGATGAGTGAAGTTTTTAAAACTTGCTCCGTTAGCGGGACGCTCGATCGATGCGCGGCTTGTGTCCCAGGGACAGCGAGGTTGCTGCAACCACTAAGTGCGTTGGTGAAACAATGGACCTATTACAGCATGGGAGAAAATGCAACATTTCCTGGATTTTGGAGATTTTTTTTTTCAAATCACCACTTCAGCCCTGAAAGGTTTTGCCCCCTTAAAGCGAAGTTCCGGCCTCAAAATCCACTTTGGGCCACCCGCTTGCTCAGTGTCACCTAAAAAAGAAATGGATAGTCCAGATTTTTTTTTCAATTACTTACCTTCATATTGAAGAAAATATACTCACCTTTCTTCCACTTCCTCCCTCTGCGGCCGCGAAAGTTTGTAGACGCGATAACATTTTTGCGCAAACCAATCAAAATACGCTTATTGCGATTTTCTTTTGATTAGACACAGCGGGAGCCAGACCGCGGGAGGAGCGGGCGTGACCGCCGCTGGCCTCCTGCTATCTTCGGGGAAACTGACAGGAGAGCCGCCTGCCTATGTAAACAAAGCAGGCGACTCTCCTGTCAGACAGGGCACAGAGAGATCGTGTGTCTCAGCTCAGCTCAGATCTATGTGTGCCTGTCACAGAGCCCCTCCCCCCACAGGCAGTAAGCCCAATTAGGCTCACACTTAACCCCTTGATCACCCCCAGTATTAACCCCTTCCCTGCCAGTGTCCTTTATACAGTAACAGTGCATATTATTTAGCACAGATCACTGTATTGGTGTCAATAGTCCCCAAAAAGTGTCACGGGTAGTGCCAGATTTGTCCGCCGCAATGTCGCAGTTCCGCTAAAAATCGCTGATCGCCGCCATTACTGATAAAATAAATAAAAAAGTCATAAATCTATCCCATAATTTGTAAACGCTATAACTTTTGCGCAAACCAATTAAAATTCGCTTTTTGGGATTTTTTTAACCAAAAATATGTATATATATATAAATATGTATAAAAATATGTATAAAAATATGTATAATGTATAAAAAATATGTATAAAATATGAATATATATATATAAAACTATGTATATAAAATATGTATAAAAATATGTATAATGCATGTATAATGTATAAAAATATTTATAAAATATGAATATATATATATATATATATATATATATATATATATATATATAAAAATATATATAAAAATATGTATAATGTATAAAAAATATGTATAAAAATGTGTATAATGTATAAAAAATATGTATAAAATATGAATATATATATATATATATATATATATATATATATATATATATAAAACTATGTATAAAAAATATGTATAATGCATGAATAATGTATAAAAATATGTATAATGTATAAAAAATATGTATAAAAATATGTATAATGTATAAAAAAATATGTATAAAATATGAATATATATATATATATATATATAAAACTATGTATAAAAAATATTTATAATGCATGTATAATGTATAAAAATATGAATACAAATTGGCCTAAACTGATTAAAAACAAAAAATACACCTATCAAGTTGTTTCGATGGGGCAGACGGGAATCCCCGGAATGCCCAAGATGCCGACAAACATCAGCCTATCTTCTACATTTGTTGGGGAGATGTCCTAAATTATTTAGGTATTGGAGCGATCTGGTGAACACAATAAATAGTGTACTTGGAACCCCGCTTTCGCTGGACCCCAAAATGTGTCTTTTGAGCGTCTTTCCAGACGACTCATTATCACCTATGGTCGAAACATTACTTAATAGGTTGTTATTTATTGCAGGAAATAATATAGCTGCTAAATGGTCATCCCCGGCCCTATCCCGCCCTCTAAGGGCTCTTTCACACGGGCGGTCCGATCAGATCGGCCTGTCAGTTTTTTAGGCGGATCTGATCGGATGCCCCGTTCAGCCCTATGGAGCAGCGGATGTCAGCGGTGACATGTCCGCTGACACCCGCTGCCATCCGCATCCGATCCTGTCCGTGAAATCCGGACGGATGGAAACCCTATTTTCCATCCGTCCTGGGGATCGGATCGGATGGGATCGAATGAGAGCGGACAGGCGGTCCGCTCTCATCCGATTCCCCATAGAGAGCAGTGGGGGCTGTGACACCTCCCTCTCCGCACTACAAGCGGAGACTGAGCTGTCATCCGCCGGCTCAGCGGGGATCGCGGATCGATCCCCGCTGACCAGCACTGATCCGCCTACGGAGGCGGACCGTGTGAAAGAGCCCTAAGGAGGATTGGAGATTTCAAGTAAACAATGCTTTTACTCAGAGAACAACAAATATATAAGAATAAAAATAATTCAATTTTTTTTTTTTTAAATTGGGAGCCCTGGTTAAATTACCCTGATATGATCCCATCTTTTTCCTATTATCAGTTAGATAGGGCTAATTGAGATTTTTGGTAATGGAAGATGGAAATAATGTCATTATATACGATGTGCTTATACTGCCCGAGAGGGGGATGGAGTACTATTACACTTTTTTTTTTTTTTTTGGGGGGGGGGGGGGGGGGGTTTAAGTTAAAGCTAATAAATATAATAAGTTTTAACTGATAAAGAAAAATGTGATTTTTTTTTTTTACATTTTTTTTATTGGGAATGTTTTATAGCAGAAAGTAAAAAATATTGTGTTTTTTTTTTTTTTTTTTTTTTTTCAAAATTGTTGCTCGTTTTGTTTATAGTGCAAAATCTAAAAACTGCAGAGGTGATCAAATACCACCAAAAGAAAGCTCTGTATGTAGGATAAAAAAGACATCAATTGTATTTGGGTACAGCATCCAGAGGCGTGCAAAGGGGGTGTGCCGGATGTGCCTGGGCACACCCTAATCTCCCTGTGCGGCACAGATTGTCCTTGCTGATATTTCACCAAAGCCCTAAAAAAAAAAGTTGTAAAAAATAATAAAGAATGAAATAATAAAAATAAAAAATACTGACACCGTCCACTGCCCTACTGAGAACTCCACTGCTCTACTGACAAAATCCACTGCTCTACTGACACCAATTAATGTTTTAAAACATTTGGCTGCACCCCCTAATGCAATAGGCTGCGCACACTTATGAGAGCATCACAAGAGCGCGCAATTGTCCGTTAAAGTAACGCAGTGCCGAATCCCAAAAAAAGGCCTGGTCATTAAGGGGGTTAAAACCTTCCGGAGCTGAATTGGTTAAACAGAAAGGGCGGCGGTATATATTAAACGCGTGTCACCCCCGGCATTTATAGGGAGGTCTTCCTGTGCCGCAAGGATGAGACGGAGCAGAAGGTTTGCCATTTGTTTTGTCATTTACTTTATAATGTCAGGTAATATGAGCCAGATGTCATAAAAGTTGGTCCCCGGCCATTTCATTACACTTCAGATGCTTTCAGCTAATTTATGACACAGAAGATGCGGGGATCCGACATACAGCACCAACCCTTTACAGCACGCGGGGCGAGGGATCATATTTTCTAAGGAGGACTTATAGAGTGTCTTTAGTGAGAATCCTCGTACCTTTCACACCTTTAAATGCTTGCTGTGCCGTATTTCCATTTCTGTATAACAAATGCAGATATTTTGATTCTTTCTCAATTGGCTACTTTTTGTTTCGCTGTCATGGCTCTGCCTCCCATCCTAAGCACCTCCGGACCGGAAGGATTTACCCCCTTAATGACCAGGCCCTATTTTGCAATTCGGCACTGCATTACTTTAACGGACAATTGCGCAGTCGTGCGATGCTGTACCCAAATAAAATTGGTCTTTTTTTTCCCCCACAAAAAGAGCTTTCTTTTGGTGGAATTTGATCACCTCTGCAAATTTAAATATAAGCAAAAAAAAGAGTGACAATTCTGAAAAAAAAAAAAAATATTTTTCACTTTGATCAATTTGATCCCCCCCCCCCCCGTTAAATACTAAATTGATCACTGTCTATAGGTTACAGTTTTTATAGGAGCAGCATTAGGGATAAATATTGGACTTTTATTTCTTCCAAGACAGCGCAGGGACCACACCAATTTATTTGATTTATATATTTTTCACATTCTGCTATATAACATTCCCAAAATTTAAAATCTAAATTTTTCATCCGTTTACGCCAATTCGTATCCTGCTACATATTTTTGGTAAAAAAAAAATTGCAATAAGCGTATTTTGATTGGTTTGTTTAAAAGTTATCGCGTCTACAAACTAGGGGAAAGATTTATGTCATTTTAATTAATTTTTTTTTTAACTAGTAATGGTGGCGATCTGCGATTTTTAGCGGGACTGTGACATTGGGGCGGACAGATCAGACCCCTAACTGATGTTTTTGATATTTTTGTGTGAAAAATTGCAAATGTGTATATTGATTGTTTTGCACAAAAGTTATCGCGTCTACAAACTAGGGGAAAGATTTATGTCATTTTTATAAATTTTTATTTTTTACTAGGAATGGCAACCATTAAAGATTTTTAACATTCCCAAAAAATAAAAAAATTTAAAAATCAAACTTTTTTAACATTTTAGGCCAATTTGTTTTCTGATACATATTTTTGGTAAAAAAAATCATAATAAGGGTATTTTGATTGGTTTGCGCAAAAGTTATCGCGTCTACTAAATACGGGAAAGATTTATGTCATTTTTAATAATTTTTCTTTTTTACTAGGAATGGTGGCGATCTCCGATTTTTAGCGGGACTGTGACATTGCGGCAGACAGATCAGACCCCTAACTGACATTTTTGTGTTTTTGTGTGAAAAATTGCAATAAGTGTATATTGATTGGTTTGCACAAAAGTTATCTCGTCTACAAACTATATTAATTTTTCTTTTTTTACTAAGAATGGCGGCCATTAACAATTTTTAGCGGGACTGCGACATTGCGGCGGACAGATCGGACACCTAACTGATATTTTTTACATTTTTGGGGGGACCAGTGACATTACTACAGTAATCAGTGCTACAAATATGCATTGTTACTGTAATAATGACACTGGCAGGGAAGGGGTAACACCAGGGGCGATCAAAGGTTTAGGTGTATGCCTAGGGGGTGTTTTCTAGCTGTTGGGGGGATAGGCTTGTGGAATCGACACAGGGACCTGTGTTCCTAAATAGGAGGAAAACAGGCGCTCTGTGTTAAATCCTGATTTGCAGTTAACTTGCCTTATAGACTGAATAACAGAATAACATTTCTATTATTATTGTAATGTAGTAAACATAGCGAGAAACTTGCAGGTAACAGGTGACGATGGCCATCTTGGTACACCCCGCACTGCTCAGCGACAAACTGATTATATAGTGAAATAGACTATTTCACTCGGCCGCGGTGAAATTGTCTATTTCAGTATTTAAGGTGAGTTTATGTAAAATTCAAGACTTGTGTGGGTGTAAGAAGATGTCCGCCTCTGCTTCGTGTTCTGTCACATTAGGAAACCTATTGGAACGCATAGTGGCCATGTTGGAATGCATGGCGCATGCGCAGTAAGTTGTTCTTGTCCGAACGTCACTTCCGGTTGCAGAATCTGATAGGTAGCGGTATTCTGAGCAAAAGAAAGCAATCTCTCATGCAGTCCAGTAAAAGCTGTTTCTCCTCTCCTCCTCTTCCTCTGTGTTTTTTGGGAACTGTAGTGCACAGGGTCCTTTAGTCTCATTCTGTGGTTGGGGTCCTGGACTTCAATTCCCATGATCCTCAGCCTTCTGCATGGAAGTCCATAGGCTTTCCTTGCTATAGTTCTCCCCCTGCTGACTGGAGGGGATAGTGCAGCATAACATCCAGCATATCAGTGGAAAGTGAGTGCAATCTTTACTTCTCCATGTTTCCGTAGTCCAGTGTCTACAGTTGAAAGACAAACGTGTCAGTCTCTTGATTTTCCTTTGTCCAGCCTCATACTGGGAATGGGGACCTGGCTATGTTTCTTATCAGAAGCTGTGTGGCAGGGGTGTGTACATTTTCTGAAATGTATGGATGGAAGTACACATCGCTTGAAAGGGATTTGGGTTTATTTAGGTGTTTGCCTGGAGCTATATAGTTAATTCACCATACAGTCCTATAGAAACCTTCAGTGGCACCACCCATACAGGAGTCGCTGGACTATATGGGCCCCCTTGCCTTTCTTCCAGTGATGTCCCAAGCTTGTACTTGGTCCTGGAAACACCAACACACACACCTGAACATTTTAATTGGCCCTATTGAAGGAGTAAAAGCCCTGCAAAGAAAGTATTAAACAACACAATACAATTGTAATACAAATAGCATTTCCCATAAAAAATACTGGCACAGGCAAACTTCAAATACAACACGATATGCAGGAGGCTGGCCTATCTATATGCAAGAGGTCCTGTCTCCAGCACTGGCCAGTAGGGTAAAAACTGTCCTGTCGGCGTTGGGGCCCTTATAGTGGTGCACTTATTTTGTAATTCACTGCATAAGGAAAAACACAGTCCTCTCCTGGCAGAACCTCCAAATCAAAGCTATCCCATGCAGGCCAACAAAAGGGTCTCTTTCTTGAGCTGGTATCAAGTAGCTGTAATAGGCGGTCCTCTCACAATAGAATACCTGAACAGCAGGAAACTGGAACTTTGAAACACTGGAACAAGTGGACACGGGAACAACAGGATACTGGAACAACAGGACACAGGAACAACAGGACACAGGAACAACAGGACACAGGAACAACAGGACACGGGAACAACTGGACACAGGAACAACAGGATACTGGAACAACAGGACACGGAAACAACTACACACAGGAACAACAGGATACTGGAACAACTGGACACAGGGCAACAGGACACGGGAACAACTGGACACTGGAATAACTGGATACAGGAACAACAGGACACAAGAACAACTGGAAACAGGAACAACAGGACACAGGAACAACTGGACACAGGAACAACAGGACACGGGAACAACTGGACACTGGAACAACAGAACACGGAAACAACTACACACAGGAACAACAGGATACTGGAACAACTGGACACCGGAACAACAGGGCACAAGAAAAATTGTGCACGGGAACAACAGGATACTGGAACAACAGGACACAGGGAAAACAGGATACTGGAACAACAGGACACGGGAAGAAAAATATACTGGTACAACAGGACACAGGGAGAACAGGATAGTGGAACAACAGGACACGGGAAGAACAGGATACTGGAAGAACAGTACACAGGAATACAAGACACAGGAACAACTGGACAAAGGAAGAACACAAGAACACTGGAACAACAGGGCATGGGAGCAACAGGGCACGGGAACAACAGGACATGGGAACAACTGGACAGTGGAAAAACAGGACATGAGAACAACAGAATACTGGAACAACAGGACACGAGAACAACATGATACTGGAACAACAGTACACCGGAACAACAGGACATGGAAACAACAGGATACTGAAACAACAGGAAATGGGAACAACTGGACACAGGAACAGCTGGACACAGGAACAACTGGACACGGAAACAACAGGACACAGGAACCACTGGACATCAGAAAAACAGGATACTGGAACAACAGGACACAGGAACAATTGGACATCGGAACAACAGGATACTGGAACAACAGAACACAAGAACAACTGGACATCGGAACAACAGGATGCTGGAACAACAGGACACAGGAACAACAGTACACGGGTACAATGGACACGGGAACAGCAGGACATAGGAACAAGTGGACTAAGGAACAACAGGACAGAACAACTGAGTACTTAAACAACAGGACACGGAAACAACTTGACATGGGCACACTTGGACACAGGAACAACTGGACACATGAATAACTGGATACTGGAACAACAGGATGCTGGAACAACAGGATATGGGAAGCAGTGGATGGTGTCAGTAGGGCAGTGGATGGTGTCAGTAGGGCAGAGATTGGTGTCAGTAGAGCAGTGGATGGTGTCAGAAAAGCAGTGGATGATGTCAGTAGGGCAGTGGATGGCGTCAGTAGAGCAGTGGATGGTGTCAGTAGGGCAGTGGAAGGTGTCAGTAGAGCAGTGGAGGGTGTCAGTAGGGCAGTAAATGGTGTCAGTAGAGCAGTGGACGGTGTCAGTAGAGCAGAGGGCGGTGTCAGTAGAGCAGAGGACGGTGTCAATAGGGCAGTGGATGGTGTCAGTAGAGCAGGGGATGGTGTCAGTAGGGCAGTGGATGGTGTCAGTAGAGCAAAGATTGGTGTCAGTAGGGCAGTGGACAGTGTCAGTAGAGCAGTGGACGGTGTCAGTAGAGAAGAGGATGGTGTCAGTAGAGCAGTGGATGTTGTCAGTAGAGCAGTGGATGGTGTCAGTACAGCAGTGGACGGTGTCAGTAGAGCGGTGAACGGTGTCAGTAAAGCAGTGGACAGTGTCAGTAGAGCAGTGGATGGTGCGAGTAGGGCAGTGGACGGTGTCAATAGAGCAGTGGACGGTGTCAGTAGGGCAGTGGACAGTGTCAGTAGGGCAGTAAATGGTGTCAGTAGAGCAGTGGACGGTGTCAGTAGAGCAGAGGACGGTGTCAGTAGAGCAGAGGATGGTGTCAGTAGAGCAGAGGACGGTGTCAGTAGGGCAGTGGAAGGTGTCAGTAGAGCGGGGGGACGGTGTCAGTAGGGTAGTGGATGGTGTCAGTAAAGCAAAGATTGGTGTCAGTAGAGCAGTGGATGGTGTGAGTAGGGCAGTGGACGGTGTCAATAGAGCAGTGGATGGTGTCAGTAGAGCAGTGGATGGTGTCAGTAGAGCAGTGGATGGTGTCAGTAGGGCAGTGACAGTGTCAGTAGGGCAGTGGGTGGTGTCAGTAGAGCAGTGGATGGTGTCAGTAGAGCAAAGGATGGTGTCAGTAGGGCAGTAGATGGTGTCAGTAGAGCAGTGGACAGTGTCAGTAGAGAAGTGGATGGTGTCAGTAGAGCAGTGGATGGTGTCAGTAGAGCAAAGGATGGTGTCAGTAGGGCAGTGTATGGTGTCAGTAGAGCAGGGGACGGTGTCAGTAGAGAAGTGGATGGTGTCAGTAGAGCAGTGGACGGTGTCAGTAGGGCAGAGATTGGTGTCAGTAGGGCAGTGGATGGTGTCAGTAGTTTTATTGTATCATTTTTTAGGAGCCCGTTTAGGGGCGTTTGGTGAAAAATCAGGGTTTTAAACAGGGGGAATCTGCACCACACGGGGTGATTAGGGTGTGCCCAGCCACACCTGACACAACCTGTGTGCACGCCTATGGAGATACGGGTGGAAACATGCAATGATTTTTGTGCTTGCCTGGAATTCTTGATGAAAAGGGAATTTCCAGCGAAGCAGATATGACGCAGAGGACAGGTAGCTCCTCGGATTTCCCAGAATTGGAAGAAGAGGGCCCAGGGGCGCACTAACCGCCTGAGCTCGGACGTCTGATTCCTACTGTGCCGTTATCGGTGTCTATTGCTCGCTCTGAGCACCACGCCAACTCAAGTCATCGGGAATTACAGTAACAATGGCCGCGCCAGCCAGTAATGAAGCTTGATAAATCGTCCCCAAAGGGCGGATTCACAAACCTCTGGAATCGCAGCTTATTCGGCGTTAACTGCCATTCAAACCCATTACAGGAGCTTTGTGTATCCCCTACTGAGACGGCTGCCAAAAGACCTCTGAAGTGGTTCTGTCATGCATCTCAAATGAGACAAGTCCTCGCTCGGATGATAAAAGTTTTAATGCGTGTTTGTTTTAGAACGATACGTTGTCATTACCCGCATGGAGGAAGAGAAAAAAGTACAACCTGAGCAGGGAGTGCTTGCAGCTAAATTCCGGGGTTCCAAAAACCTTCATTGAAATATATTCCTCACTATCCGCTTACGGTCTAAATCCACTTTGTGTGCATCAAATGCCTTTGCAAACCCAGAGATTACCTTGTAATGTAAGCAGTGACATCATCACAGTGCTGTACATAGACTATGAATGATTGATATGCATATTGAGACACGACTGAAACCTTTAACCACTTCCCGGACCGGAAGGATTTACCCCCTTAATGACCAGGCCCTTTTTTGTGATTCGGCACTGCGTTATTTTAACGGAAAATTGCGCGGTCGTGCGAAGCTGTACCCAAATACAATTGATGTCCTGTTTTTCCCCCACAAACAGAGCTTTCTTTTGGTGGTATTTGATCACCTGTGCGATTTTATTTTTTTCGCTATAAACAAAAAAAGAGCGAGAATTCTGAAAAAATAAACAATATTTTTCACATTCTGTTATATAACATTCCCAAAAAAAAAGTAAAAATCTAAATTTTTTAACATTTTAGGCCAATTTGTTTTCTGCTACATATTTTTGGTAAAAAAAAAAAAAATCGCAATAAGCGTATTTTGATTGGTTTGCGCAAAAGTTATTGCGTTTACTAACTACGGGAAAGATTTATGTCATTTTTATTGTTTTTTTTTAATTTACTAGTAATGGCGGCGATCTGCGATTTTTAGCGGGACTGCGACATTGTGGCGGATAAATCGGACCCCTAACTGACATTTTTGAAACTTTTCGGGGGACCAGTGACATTACTACAATAATCAGTGCTAAGAATATGCACTGTTACTGTAATAATGACACCGCCAGGGAAGGGGTTAACACTGTGGGTGATCAAGTGATTAAATGTGAGCCTAGGGGAGCGATTCTAACTGTGTGGGGGGGCGTGGCTTGTGAAATGATCATATAGACCTGTGATCTTATATAGAAGGATCACAGGAGCTCTGTGATCATTCCAGGGAGAAGAACGGTCAGCTGTGATTACAACTCTCACGCGCTCTCACCCCCTAAAGTCTCCTGAGCGAGCGACGTAGGGCTACGTCCCTTTGCCCAGCAGCGGCTGAGTGCCGCAGTAAAAGTACGGTGGGCGGGGCGCTGAAGTGTTTAATATAAAACCAAAATCAAGAACACGGGGACATGACTTCAAACTAACTGGAGGGAAAGTTCAAGGCCAGTTATTTTGCACAAGGGAAGAGAGCAGAGCTGTGGGAGGGCAAAGCTGGCTCCACCCACTACAGGCTGCCTGCAGTGAAAACTACAGGAGGGGGTGGAGACAAGACCAGTCGCCCTGCAAAAGGACAGAGTGCAGCAGTGATCGGTCTTTATTACAGGAAGTCTCACACCGGATTACTGCACAGATCTTGGAGAAAAACATAGAGGACACCGAGATTCAAGAATAATCCACATAATGGATTGATTTACACAATATTTGCTGATGCCGGAGTACAGCTTTAAATGGCAGGTAATCCCACAGTTTAAAGGGGAACTTTCAGTAGCAAGTCTGCAGAAATACATTGTTGACATGTTAGAATACCGTATCTATCTATCTATCTATCTATCTATCTATCTATCTATCTATCTATCTATCTATCTATCTATCTATCTATCTATCTATCTATCTATCTATCTATCTATCTATCATCTATCTATCTATCTATCTATCTATCTATCTATCTATCTATCTATCTATCTATCTATCTATCTATCTATCTATCTATCTATCTATCATCTATCTATCTATCTTTCTGTCATTATCAAATGAAATCTCTCTCTCTCTCTCTCTCTTCTATATATATATATATACAGTGCATTGCGAAAGTATTCGGCCCCCTTGATCTTTGCGAACTTTTGTCACATTTCAGGCTTCAAACATAAAGATATAAAACTGTAATTTTTTGTGAAGAATCAACAACAAGTGGGACACAATCATGAAGTGGAACGAAATTTATTGGATATTTCAAACTTTGTTAACAAATAAAAAACTGAAAAATTGGGCGTGCAAAATTATTCAGCCCCTTTACTTTCAGTGCAGCAAACTCTCTCCAGAAGTTCAGTGAGGATCTCTGAATGATCCAATGTTGACCTAAATGACTAATGATGATAAATAGAATCCACCTGTGTGTAATCAAGTCTCCGTATAAATGCACCTGCACTGTGATAGTCTCAGAGGTCAGTTTAAAGCGCAGAGAGCATCATGAAGAACAAGGAACACACCAGGCAGGTCCGGGATACTGTTGTGGAGAAGTTTAAAGCCGGATCTGGATACAAAAAGATTTCCCAAGCTTTAAACATCCCAAGGAGCGCTGTGCAAGCCATAATATTGAAATGGAAGGAGTATCAGACCACTGCAAATCTACGAAGACCTGGCCGTCCCTCTAAACTTTCAGCTCATACAAGGAGAAGACTGATCAGAGATGCAGCCAAGAGGCCCATGATCACTCTGGATGAACTACAGAGATCTACAGCTGAGGTGGGAGACTCTGTCCATAGGACAACAATCAGTAGTATACTGCACAAATCTGGCCTTTATGGAAGAGTGGCAAGAAGAAAGTCATTTCTTAAAGATATCCATAAAAAGTGTCATTTAAAGTTTGCCACAAGCCACCTGGGAGACCAAACATGTGGAAGAAGGTGCTCTCGTCAGATGAAACCAAAATCAAACTTTTTGGCAACAATGCAAAACGTTATGTTTGGCGTAAAAGCAACACAGCTCATCACCCTGAACACACCATCCCCACTGTCAAACATGGTGGTGGCAGCATCAGGGTTTGGGCCTGCTTTTCTTCAGCAGGGACAGGGAAGATGGTTAAAATTGATGGGAAGATGGATGGAGCCAAATACAGGACCATTCTGGAAGAAAACCTGATGGAGTCTGCAAAAGACCTGAGACTGGGACGGAGATTTGTCTTCCAACAAGACAATGATCCAAAACATAAAGCAAAATCTACAATGGAATGGTTCACAAATAAACATATCCAGGTGTTAGAATGGCCAAGTCAAAGTCCAGACCTGAATCCAATTGAGAATCTGTGGAAAGAACTGAAAACTGCTGTTCACAAACGCTCTCCATCCAACCTCACTGAGCTCGAGCTGTTTTGCAAGGAGGAATGGGCAAAAATTTCAGTCTCTCGATGTGTAAAACTGATAGAGACATACCCCGAGCGACTTACAGCTGTAATCGCAGCAAAAGGTGGCGCTACAAAGTATTAACTTAAGGGGGCTGAATAATTTTGCACGCCCAATTTTTCAGTTTTTTTATTTGTTAAAAAAGTTTGAAATATCCAATAAATTTCGTTCCACTTCATGATTGTGTCCCACTTGTTGATTCTTCACAAAAAATTACAGTTTTATATCTTTATGTTTGAAGCCTGAAATGTGGCAAAAGGTCGAAAAGTTCAAGGGGGCCGAATACTTTCGCAATGCACTGTATATATATATATATTTATATATATATATATATATATTTCCATATATATTTACTTCTATATACATTTTCCTGTATATAAATAAATAAATATATATATATATATATATATATATTTATATATATTTATATATACACACAAAGTATATATATATATATGTATATATATATATATATATATATATATACACGTCTTTTTATAAGTATGAAGATCTACTAAAACCTCATAACCTCATATTATCTTTAAATATCAATGTCAAAGGTTGATATTAATTGTTTTTCAATCTTCAGCACTCAATAAAATAATCACTGGTGATCCTGCCATAAAGGTCTTTGCTCAGGTACTTTCTGTTATGGAGTGACAACGCTCTATCCCTGTCTGTTGTCACCCTCTCCTATGGGCTTCTGATGGGCACTACAAGCAGCCGGCACACATTGCAAAGGGAAGATCCACCATTTTCAGCCAACACTGGCCCAACTGCACATAGACAAGCATTGGCTTAAAGAGTCTAGAGGAGATGAGCAAGGCTCTGTCCCTGTCTACCAGCTGTGCCTATACAAAGTTCCCTCAGTTGCACAGGCTTCCATAGAAGACTACAACTCTCTTTTGATAAAAAAAATATTTCCTGGTGATCCTGCCATGGAGGCCCTTGGCTCGGGCACTTACTATTATAAGGGGGGAACACTCAGTCCCTGTTTCCCAGCACATGTCAACACACATTGCACAGTCATGGTCCACTGTTGCCACCATCAGGACACCTGCCCTGAGATATCCCAAGCAGCTATTGCAGGAGATTTGCAGCACTGAGCTACAAGAAAGGGTAAACAAATGGTGAAAACAAGTATTTCATTTTAATTAACAAACTAAATGGTGTTCATATAGTGTTCACGTCTCTTTTAACCCTTGGGGATCTCAGGAGGGGATTGGATGACTGTAGGCTCAGGTGAGTGTGTGTCAGCTGTCCTCAGGAAGGGAGGACATTTCTCTAACAGAAGACCTGGTTTCTTTGCTCAAGCACATCATTCAATACAGCAAAAAAAAAAAAATTAGTCGAAAATGCAGAAGCGTTCCCATGTAGTGATTTCAGTTAATGACCCTGAATATATCCTGCAGTTATATATAGATCATTTACTGACATTTCACTATGACCGACATCTACAGTCTGCCAGAAGCCCTAATGCTTTGCACCTGTCACCAGCTAATGACCACATGCAAACATTATTTACATTCTGCTATTCCATTAATTGGATGGACCGATATTAATACAAACTGCTACAAGATTACTGAATTGAGCATCTGGCTGAGACAAATGTGTGAAAAGAGTAAGTCTTGCCTAATTGCTTTTGGAGCAATCTAATAAAATGCTATATAAATAATTTGTCATCTTTGTTCCTACAACACACATAACAAGTATTTCCTTCCTTTCTTCCTTTTTCCTCTTACCCTTCCTTTTTTCCTTTCTTCCTTTGTTTTTCCTTATTCGCTCACTCCTTCCCTCCCTTGTTTCCTTACTCCCTCACTGTCATCTTCCTTCCTTCCTTCCTTCCTTCCTTCCTTCCTTCCTTCCTTCCTTCCTTCCTTCCTTCCTTCCTTCCTTCCTTCCTTTTTGCCTTTCTTCTTTCCTTTTCTCCTTATCCTCCCTCCCTTTCTTTCTTGCTCCATCACTTTCATTTCATCTTCCTTCCTTCCTGCTTTTTATCCAGTCCTTCCTTTATCACTCCCACATTCCCCCTCTGTTCTTCCTCTTTCTTTCCTCCTTTCTTTCTGCCTCTTTTCCTCCCTCACTTTCATCCCATCTATTCTTCCTTCCTTGGTTCCTCCCTTCCTCCCTTTCTTCCTGCCTTTTTCCTCTCACCCTTCCTTTTTGCCTTTATTCTTTTCCTTTTTTTTCCTTATCCTCCCTCCCTTTCTTTCTTGCTCCGTCACTTTCATTTCA
>NC_138777.1:222526560-222536560 GCF_965119305.1 Pelophylax lessonae
TTAGAGACCTTGCGCTCCTCCACCTTACGTTTGAGGATGCCCCACAGATGCTCAATAATATTTAAGCCTGGAGACATGCTTGGCCAGTTTATCACCTTTACCCTCAGCTTCTTTAGCAAGGCAGTGGTCATCTTGGAGGTGTGTTTGGGGCCATTCTCATGTTGGAATACTGCCCTGCGGCCCAGTCTCCAAAGGGAGGGGATCATGCTCTGCTTAGGTACGTCCCAGTACATGTTAGCATTCATGGTTCCCTCAATGAACTGTAGCTCCCCAGTGCTGGCAGCACTCATGCAGCCCCAGACCATGACAATCCCACCACCAGACTTACTTGTCTTTGTACTCCTTACCTGGTTGCCACCACATACACTTGACACCATCTGAACCAAATAAGTTTATCTTGGTCTCATTAGACCACAGGACATGGTTCCAGTAATCCTTGTCCTTAGTCTGCTTGTCTTCAGCAAACTGTTTGCAGGCTTTCTTGTGCATCATCTTTAGAAGAGGCTTCCTTCTGGGATAACAGCCATGCAGACCAATTTGATGCAGTGTGCGGCGTATGGTCTGACAGGCACTGACAGGCTGACCCTCCCCCACCCCTTCAACCTCTGCAGCAATGCTGGCAGCACTCATACGTCTATTTCCCAAAGACAACCTCTGGATATGACGCTGAACACGTGCACTCAACTTCTTTGGTCAACCATGGTGAGGCCTGGTCTGAGTGGAACCTGTCCTGTTATACCGCTGTATGGTCTTGACCACCGTGCTGCAGCTCAGTTTCAGAGTCTTGGCAATCTTCTTATAGCCTAGGGCCTAGGCCATCTTTATATAGAACAACATTTTTTTTCAGATCCTCAGAGAGTTCTTTGCCATGAGGTGCCGTGTTGAATTTCCAGTGACCAGTATGAGAGAGTGAGAGCGATAACACCAAATTTACCACACCTGCTCCCCATTCACACCTGAGACCTTGTAACACTAACGAGTCACATGACACCAGGAAGGGAAAATGGCTAATTGGGCCCAATTTGGACATTTTCACTTAGGGGTGTACTCAATTTGTTGCCAGCAGTTTAGACATTAATGGCTGTGTGTTGAGTTATTTTGAGGGGACAGCACATTTACACTGTTATACAAGCTGTACACTCACTACTTTACATTGTAGCAAAGTGTAATTTCTTCAGTGTTGTCACATGAAAAGATAGAATAAAATATTTACAAAAATGTGAGGGGTGTACTCACTTTCGTGAGATGCTGTATATATATATATATATATAATAGAAGAAGGGAAGGAGATAATCCCTGGGTAAAAGACAACCACCCAGTGTAAATGATGGCGGGAGTATGACACCAATGTTTTCATACCCTACGGTAGTTTAACCGGTGAGCCAAGCAACTAAATACTATACTGTACATCAAAAATATATATACTGTATATAGTATGTATGAATATTTATAAGTATTAAATCTATCTATCTATCTATCTGTCTGTCTGTCTGTCTGTCTGTCTGTCTGTCTGTCTGTCTGTCTGTCTGTCTGTCTGTCTGTCTGTCTATCTATCTATCTATCTATCTATCTATCTATCTATCTATCTATCTATCTATCTATCTATCTACCCTGTCTATATGAATATTTATATATTTTTCTTTTTCATTTTTAATTATTTCTTTTACTGTTCAGGTATTAGGAATGATATTTATATAAATATATTTATATATGATGATATTTAGATAAATGTATTTATATTGTACTGAACAGGTCATGTTTATTCTCTAGATAGAACCCCATCAACACTGACATTTTTTAGTCTCTTAGGTGTTTTAAATGTCCTCCATGTATATACTGTATATATATTTATATATAAAATATATAAATATATAAAGTACAGTATATATAAACACACATGCACAAATGAACACATATAAATGCATGCACAGCTTTGTACAAACATACAAAATGCAGACGTTAGAACATACATGTATAAAAAGAATGACACACAGCGCACACATATATCCAGATATTTATCTATATAATGATCCTTGTCTGCAGGCAGCTCTATATTAATAATTTGATGCAGTGTTTTTTTGCTCTACAATAATCATTTCATGTTTTCTAGACCTGTCTCGGAAAATAAAACCCATGAATGTCTGATCAGCTCTTAGATAAATAGGAAAGGCGATATTGAGGAGCGATAGGACGCAGCCAGGAAAAGATGGCCTCCCCCCACACAGGAATCCTCCAGACAGACAGATAATCTGAAAGGTAATAAGTACAGATGCCAGTGTCGAGAGCGGCTGAAGAATGGGAAATAATGTAACCAGATCATGCACGGGCGCAATGTTTCCTGCTCCTTAAAGAGGTAATTTGAATATTTAGTGGACAAACACACAGGCAATCTCGGTGACAATAGCTCTGACACTCGTCTTGTTTATCCGAGTTCTTGGTGAGCTTTTTGACGAAGCAGCGAAAAGAGCAACAAAACACACTGGGAACCTCTTTCCACACTCCATCGTAATACAGTTTTAAAAAAATGATTACTGAACGCTAAACTTTGCTGGCTTTCAGCCCCGGAGAAACGCTCTTAGAAAGGGGCATTCTATTACGAATCCAAGCTTATTTCAAAGCGCCGAGTGCCAGAACTAATGTGTTATCAAATCTGGGTAAAGCCCAAGTCTTGCCAAAAATGGTATTGGTTAGGTGAATTACCCTCAAGGCTTTGCGTTTCCCCAGTGATTCAATTTTTCCACAACCCTTTCTCCTTTAGTGGATCATGGTAGACCAACCATTTGTTCATGAATGGGAGGAACCCAGAACCAAATGCTCAATGAAAAGTACATATATCCTTAATTCTTGACATCAAAGTCACAACCAAGGAAGTATCCAATGTGTTTCGGGGGTGAAAGCATCCCCTTTCCTCAGAGACTAGGCTTCGTTGCCAAAAATCCAATGGACTGTGGTTTGACCTCGCAGATGGATATCTCAATTCAGTGGCTGTATAGTAGCTTTGGTTACTTTCTTTCTACTGGCGGTGATTTTGTTGTCAACAATAAAGGACATATGGACTTTTAATTGCTCATCTGGAGCTTGGTTTTCTCCATTCGTGAACAAATGGTGTGTCCACCATAGCCTTACTAGAGGAGAAAGGCATGTGGAAAAGTGGACTTTTGATTTGGATGTTTGGCACTTTTTTCCTTCTATTTACTAAAACTCGAGTTGGGTAGGCCGACTCCCATGGGACCATTCCCGACTTTGTGTCTCCTGAACAGCCGAGATCCATTTGACAAGAACCACTGTCAACCAGCATTTGAAGAAAAAAGCTAAGCTCCAAATCCAGCACTTCTATCTCACGTCTTGTATTGTTCTAATACCATTTGTGCAGCTGTGCAGGTGCAAAAGGCCCTAAAGGATTTAGAAACCCATTAGCATGAGATATGGGTTGGGCAGGTGCTAGAACCAGATCCCACGGTCACATAGACCTGAACAGTACTCATTTCCAGGGTGGTGATGATGTTCTAACTGTGCTCCTTGTTTTGTAATATACAAGGAATATTGGGCAAAAGCTCCTCCTTCACCATCTACCTTAGGATCCATGTTGATCGACGTTCTAGTTAAACACAGCATTTTCCATTCCAACCAGTACTGGGACATGCAGGATCCTTTTTTCTTGACAACATTTGGGCAGGAAGTGGAGGGGAGTTTTGATGTCCATCCCCCTTTTTGTAATCCTGACCAGGAGAAAATTCAGGGCCACACTTGACTAGTATCTATCTATCTTTCTTTTTTTTTTTTTCATTTTGGATAGAGTAAGGGAGGGTTATAACCCCTGTTTTTTTTTTTTTTTTGTCATCTGTGTCCCATTGTGGATATTTCACTTCACTTCCCGTCTCATAGCTAAATAGGAAATGAGAGGAAATCCCTGCAAATTAGGAGAAATTTTTCGGGGACCACCAGGTCACCAGAACTAGTGTCCCCGTGGGAAGATTACACCTCTATTGCTTTTCTGGGGACAAACCAAAATTTAGGATTTTCTTTAACTTTCACTTTCAATGATAATGGAAAACAGGACAAATAGAGAGGGGAAATCTCCTTAACGGTGGCACAGACAGCAATGAAAACTGACAAATGTTCCAAATCCCTCTGCACTCTATCGAAAACTAAAAAAAAAACTAAAAAATAAAAAAATGTTTGCCTTTAGTTATACTATAATAAATTATTGCATTTGGGTATCAATTGAATGTGTGTAGGTTTGGGGGGGGGGGGGGGGGGGGACAATAATTCTCCTAGCAAAGCAGCTATTAAATGATTATGTCTTCCATTGGCTCTATCCCATTTATTTGCTCATCCTACATTAGGGAGAATCCATCTGAAAAGTATAGCACACTAATTGAATCAAAGCTTTGGAGGTAGTTTCTCTCTGCAGGAGTTCCTAGACTGATTTTAGATTGAGCATTTTTTTTTTTTTTTTTTAGGATAGGCTGGTCAGGTTGATGCCAAAACCCCCCAAAAAATTGGTATATCATTTTGGGGTCTGCGCATTAATGTATGTTGTTCCATCCCTCAAAAGGTCCCATCCTCCTTGTCTTTTCATTCTTTAGATTACTTTTCCATCCTTTAGATCCCCAAGATCTTTCCCATAACTCGCTTGGCACAAGGGAAGGTCCTAATTATTGGTGTTCCAACTTGCCAGGTCACAAAGCTATCAGTATGTCCCTATGGTGGTTAATGTGTGAAACCATCATAGAGGTACCCACCTCCATGTCCAAGATGGCCTTTCTGCCTCAGTTCAGCCTGGTATTCCATTACTGTCGGTCATCTGTACATCTACTGGGGCCATTGAATGTCTATGTCTGCCACTGGCTCTATCCCATTCATTTGTTCACCCCACATTGGGGAGAATCCATTGGAATAGTACACACTCATTTGCCATTTTAAAGCGGAGTTCCAGTCCCTCCCCAATTCTTTTTTCAGTACCCTGCCCGATTTGGTCCACTTTAAATGCAAAATTTAGATAATGATATTATTAAAATAAAGTGTACATCAAGAAACACCAACTGCGCACACTCCGTGTAACAGGTGAAAATATCAATAAATTGATAAATAAATCAATAAATGTGCAATAAGTGATAAATATCAATAAATTAATATATGATAAATTATAATATTAAATTATATTATTGTTGTCCTTTTAGTTAATGTTTAAACGGTTAAAAACAAACCTGATCTTGGAAGCATGCAGGGTCCATATCTGCTGTGGGCATCTGAGACCCTCCTGTATTTATTTCCGGGATTCGGTTCAGCTGGCTATCCAGCATGCACCTCCCGCTCTTTTGTCCTGACACGTTGCTATAAAAATGGTGGCATCGGCGGAAATTCCCACCCCATTGCTATAGCAACCTGTCAATTAAAGAAAATTCCTGTGCGGAAATTGCACGAGATTTCAGTATTAGGCGATTCCGAAGGACCCCTGGGATAGATGGCACGCATATCCCAGGAGTCCATGAGAATCACCCAGTTACGTCATCGCCTAGGCTGCCAGAGACGAAAATGCTCCATACTATAAGAAAAAAAGGTATTAAAAAAAAAAAAAAAAATATATATATATATATATATATATATATATATATATATATATATATATATATATATATATTTACCATTTTTAATACAGAGGAGGATGGGCATCAAATTGATCCCAAGTTAAAAATAAAAAGGGGGGGAACTTCGCTTTAATGCCCATCACCATGGGTTGTAAAGGGGCTTTCTCTCTGAAGGAGCCCCTAGGCCAGTGATGGTGACCCTTGGCACCCCAGATGTTTTGGAACTATATTTCCCATGATGCCCAACTACACTGCAGAGTGCATGAGCATCATGGGAAATGTAGTTCCAAAACATCTGGGGTGCCAAGGTTTGCCAACACTGCCCTAGGCTGTATTTAGAAGAACCTTTCTTTTAACCACTTAAGCCCCGGAGGATTTGGCTGCTAAACGACCAGGGGGTATTTTGCGATTCGGCACTGCGTGACTTTAACGGACAATTGCGCGGTCGTGCGACGCTGTACCTAAACAAATTTGGCGTCCTTTTTTTCCCACAAACAGAGCTTTCTTTTGGCGGTATTTGATCACCTGTGCAATTTTTTGATCACGCGCTATAAACAAAAAAAGAGCGTAAATTTTGCAAAAATTATTTGCAATATTTTTCCCTTTTTTTTATATGAAATTCCCCCCAAAAAAATGTAAAAATCAAAATTTTTTAACATTTTCGGCCAATTTGTTTTATGCTACCTATGTTTGGTAAAAAAAATCGCAAAAAGCGTATTTTGATTGGTTTGCGCAAAAGTTATTGCGTTTACTAACTAAGGGAAAGATTTTTGTCATTTTTGTTGTTTTTTTTTTAACGCGTAATGGCGGCGATCTGCGATTTTTTTTGCGGTACTGCGACATTGCGGCGGACAGATCGGACCCTTGACTGACATTTTTGACACTTTTGGGGTTACCAGTGACATTTCTACAGTAATCAGTGCTATATATATGCACTGTTACTGTAAAAATACACTGGTAGTGAAGGGGTTAACTTTATTTGAGAGGGAGGGGCTGTGTGTGTCCCTAGGGGCGTGATTCTAACTGTGATTGGCTGTGGCTTCAGCTGTATGCAGAGTGATCAACGGATCTACATAGTAGATCCATATGATCATCTCTCATACAGAGGGGAGAATGACAGGCAGCTTGTTTACACAAGCTGCCTGACTTTCTCCCTCTCCCCCGCCGATCACAGAGTGGCCGGCGGACATCGGGTACGCCGGTCACACGCGCGGGGGGGTCCGTGACCACGCGGGAGCGGGAGCGTGCCTCCGGCGGCGCGCGCTCGCTCCCTAGACCCTCACAAGCTAGTGACGTAGCCCTACGTCACTTTGCCTGTGAGGGGCTGACCGCCGCCGTAGATAGTCGTGCGGCGGTCGGCAAGTGGTTAAGATAGCTGGTTTGCAGAAAGGAAAGTCTTAATTATTGGTGCTCTAACTTGCCAAGTCACAAAACTATTATTAGGTTATTATGGTGGTTAGTGTGTGAAACCATCATACAAGTATCCATCTCCATGTACCAACATGGTCTTGCTGCTTCGGTTGAGGAAAAGTCTGGTATTCCATCACTGCCAATTATCTGCACATCTATAGAGTGTTTGTAATGACTCCTAAAAGTGAACATAAAAACAAAACTTTTATTTTGCTAGTTTGTAGAGGAAGCATTTCCTAAATCCTAAATTACAACCACTTTACCATATAAAGAGAGATTTTGTTGCCCTCAAAACATGTTGGATCTCTTACCTTGTCCATTTTCCCTATAATAAACTATTCTGGACACTTGATGTGGCACCCCTATACTGTAGCTATCCACTCAATGTCACAATAGTTACATATACATAGTTACATAGTTTGTGAGGTTGAAAAAAGACACCAGTCAATCCAGTTCAACCTATGATGTGTGTGTGTCTTTGCTGCTAACCGTACATTGTATACCCCTGTATGTTGTACATTGTATACCCCTGTATGTTGTACATTGTATACCACTGTATGTTGTACATTGTATACCCCTGTATGTTGTGGTCTTTAAGGTGCCCATCTAATAGTTTTTTAAACTATCGATGCTCCCTGCTGATACCACTGCCTGTGGAAGAGAATTCCACATCCTTACTACTCTTACAGTGAAGAACCCCTTACGTATTTTAAGGTTAAACCTTTTCTCCTCTAGTTTTAGTGAGTGGCCACGTGTCTTATTGTATTCCCTTTCTCTGAATAGTTTGTTCCTTATGCTAGGGTCGCCAGTACAGTATTTGTACATTGATATCATATCCCCCCTTAGTCGTCTCTTCTCCAGAGAGAATAGGTTCAGTGCTTGTAGTCTTTCCTCATAGCCAGGCCTGCCATCAGGGGGGTACAGCCCATAGAGATGTAGGGGGCCCAGGCGTCCCGAGGGGTCCAGTCCCGAGGGATGCCCAAGTTCCAAGTTGACGCCTCCCCTTTTTTCCTTTCCTCCCCTACACTGGCAACTGGTCCCTACTCTCGCTGGTGCCACCCGTTGCACTGGCTCCTGACTCCCTGCCTCTCCCTGGCCGCCGCTGTCAAAATGATTGGTTGCTAGGACCCCCTGGTGTCCTTGCATTAAATCAAATGCATTCACAGGCCCAGGCAGAATAGGAGGATGTAACTTGATGGTCAGGCCCAGGGGGCCCAGGCCTAAAGCTGTGTAAGGGGCCCCAAAATTTCTGATGGCTGCCCTGCTCATAGCTGATGCCCTCCATTCCCCTAATTATTTTTGTTGCCCTTCTCTGGACTCTCTCCAGTTCCAGCACATCCTTCCTGAGGACCGGTGCCCAGAACTGGACAGCATACTCCAGATGTGGCCGGACCAGAGTCTTGTAGAGCGGGAGAATAATCTCTTTATTTCTGGAGTGAATCCCCTTTTTTATACATCCCAGTATTCTGTTGGCTTTGCTTGCAGTGGCTTGGCATTGCATGCCACTGCCAAGCTTGTTGTCTACCAGTACCCCCAAGTCCTTTTACACCCTAGACTCACCCAGAGGTTCCCCCCCTAGTGAGTAGCTTGCTTTCTGGTTTCTGGCACCCAAGTGCATTACTTTACATTTTTCAACATTAAATCTCATCTGCCAAGTAGTTGCCCACCCCATAATTTTGTTCAGGTCTGCTTGCAAGGTTTCCACATCCTGCACAATACAAAACATATTTATTTATTTTTTTTTTAATACAAAAGGATAATAAACTCAACCTTTCGCTTCATCCTAGTGACTTTGCCTAGGCTGAGATGATGCCATCAGTCTTCTGTAGACTAGAGAAATCAGTCTCCTCTCTCCAGTGATCACTCAGACTGCAGTGCTTTAAGTGGCCCAAAAGAGGTGCCAGTGCTCTATTTTAGCCTATAACTTTTGTCGCCCCCCCCCCCCACCCCACATCAGGGTCCCTATAGAGCACCCCCCCTGGCCTGGGCTGGGACTCCAAGGCAGGGGGACTCACTGGTGGTGACTGGTCTGGCTCTGGAGTGGGAAATATTCTTGGGGGGGGGCAATTGAGGGGGCACAGATGTCCAAAATGAGAGTACTGGTACGCTAAGGCGCACGGAGAGGTGGCGGTATGCTCAAGAGCCATATTTGGAATTAGCGGTACTGAGTACCAGTGCATACAAGCCCACTTAAAGCACTGTCAGACTGTACAATGAAACTTTGTAGCAAGTCACAAGGAGAGAGGTTAAAGCAGGGGCTGATCTGTGTCGGACATTTGTAGATATGAACTACGCAGCCACCAGGAATTACATGATGTATCTCGGAGCAGGCATCTCAGTCTAGAAAGTAAATGGTGTCCCTGGATAATGTCTGAACAAAGATGGTTTTATCCTCTAGGAGAGATGAAGGCATCGTCGGGGGGGTGGGGGGCTGTACTGTGATCTCCATGAGAGGTAATAAATACCTGGAAGTGTTACACATTACTGCACATGCATGCACTGAACAAGAATATATGATGTTAGGTCCACTTTAAACTGTAGTAACAACCAATATAAATGTGTTTTCCTTTGAGAACGGACATTAAACACAACCAAGAGGGGTCGCATCTCGTCCATTTGTCTGGAAACAATGTTACACACAAATCTCAATCCGCACTCCAAGAGAACGAGTGTATTAAAATGTGAAATGGTTCCAAACCTTCCGGGGTATTGAGAACCTCTTTTCTAAGACACCCCACCGAGGAGTCATATTCGGGTATAACACAGCCTCCAGACATAACTTTATTATTCTCAATATGAAAAAAGTCTAATCAATGTAAACTTATTTCATATCAATCGAGTGCCAATTAATGAGAATGTGCATGCCCTCGAACACCCAGACGAGGCTCTAATGCTCTAATAATTTCACATTGATATGCAGCGCTGATACCCGCTTTAATTTATTGAAGCCGAACACTTTACCATTTTAAGTGCTTACGTTTAAAAAAAGATCGGTTTGG
>NC_138777.1:222539060-222614060 GCF_965119305.1 Pelophylax lessonae
AGAAAGAAAGAAAGAAAGAAAGAAAGAAAGAAAGAAAGAAAGAAAGAAAGAAAGAAAGAAAGAATTAAAGGGAAAGGAAAAGAAACAAAAGGTTGGATGAAAGTGAGGAAGGAAGGAGGATAGGGAAGAAATGAAAAGAGTAGAGGAAGGAAGTAAGGAGGGAAGGGAGAAGAAATGGAAGTGAAAGAAAGAAAGGGAGGATGGGGAAGAAAGAAAGAAAAAAAAAAGAAAGAACAGAGAACGGAAGGGAAGCTAAGGAAAAGTGATAACAAAGAAAGAAAAAAGAAAGAGAGGTGGGAAAAGAAAGAAAGAAAGAAAGAAAGAAAGAAAGAAAGAAAGAAAGAAAGAAAGAAAGAAAGAAAGAAAGAAAGAAAGAAAGAAAGAAAGAAAGAAAGAAAGAAAGAAAGAAAGAAAGAAAAAGAGAAAGGAGGACAAATGGATAAGTAGCAAGGAAGGAAGGAAGGAAGAAAAGAAGAGAGGCGAGGAAATGAAAGGAAAGGTGATGAATGAAGGACGAAAGAGAGATGATTTGGATGAAAGTGAGGAAGGATGGAGGATAGTAAGAAGAAGAAGAAGAAAGCAGAGAAGGAAGGAGGGAAAGAAGATGCAATGGAAGTGAAAGAAAGAAATAAATAAAGAGAAGGTGGGGAAGAAAGGAAGGAAGAAAGAAAGAAAAGGAAAGGACAGGGAAGGGAAAGAAAGGAAAGAAAAAGTGATAACGAAGAAAGAAAAAAAGAAAGAGAAGGGAGGCGAGGAAAGGAAAGGAATCAAAAGGAAGGAAAGGAAGGGAAATGAAAGGAAAGGAAAGAAAAGAAAAGAAAAGAAAAGGAAAGAAAGAAAGAAAGAAAAGGAAAGAAAGAAAGAAAGAAAGAAAGAAAGAAAGAAAGAAAGAAAGAAAGAAAGAAAGAAAGAAAGAAAGAAAGAAAGAATTGGATAAGTAGCAAGGAAGGAGGGAAGGAAAGAAGAGAGGTTAGGAAATTAAAGGAAATGTGATGAATGAAGGAGGAAAGAAAGATTGGATGAAAGTGAAGAAGGATGGAGGATAGTAGGGAGAAGAAGAAAGCAGAGAAGGAAGGAAGGAGGGAAGTAAGATGCAATGGAAGTGAAAGCAAGAAAGGGAGGGTGTAAGGAAAAAAGTAAAGAAGTGGGTCAAGAAAGAAGGGTGAGAGGGAAGGAAGGAAAGGAGGAAGGAAAGGATAAAAGTGGAGTAAAGAAATATAGGAAGAATAAGGATATGAAGGAAGGGTGAAAGGAAAGGAAGGAAGGATGGAAGGAAGGAAGGAAGGAAGGAAGGAAGGAAGGAAGGAAGGAAGGAAGGAAGGAAGGAAGGAAGGAAGGAAGGAAGGGAGGGAGGAAGGAAGGAAGGAAGGAAGGAAGGGAGGAAGGGGGGAAGGAAGTGAGGAAAGGAGGAGGGTAGTAAAAAAAGACAGAAAGAGAGAAAGAAAAGAAGAGAGGAGAAGGAGAGTCAATGCTAGAAAAAGATAGGAAAGGAAAGGAAAGGAAAGGAAAGGAAAGGAAAGGAAAGGAAAAACAGGAGAATTAAGTAAAAGTAGGGAAGGAAACATTGAAATAGGGCAGAAAGAAGATGGGAAGAAATGAAGGGCAAAAAAAGGAAGGTGGAGTAGAAGGAAAAAAGAAAGATGAGGTGGAAGTGAGACAGAAAGAATGAAGGAAGGAAATAGTTGGAAAGGAAAAAGGAAGAAAACTGCTAGGGAAGGAAGATGGGATGATATGAGGAAAAGAGGAAGTAATTATGGAAGGAAGGACCAAAGTGGGGTTTAAGGGAGGAATGAAGGTCAGAGGAGAAGGAAGGAATGCTGGAAGGAAGACGGGGGGAAGAAAGGAAGGAATGGAGATTGGAAGGTGAGTTGGAAAGAAGAAATTAATGAAGAAAAGAAGGAAGGAGGGAAGGAAGGAAAACAACGTAATCTATTATGGGGCACAAAAAAATAAAGAGCAGGATCTAATTGTTGCTGTTATCCACAGCCTTGACTATGCAACTCACAGAAGATCACAGAAATGATATGTTGCTCTCTCATAACAACAGATAACTTTGTTGCATTGTTTCTACTACTAACTGTTGAGTTGAGAAATGAGCCATACATAGGCGTGCGCACAGGGTGTGCCGGGTGTGCCTGGGCACACCCTAATCACCTAGGGCACATTAGCATTATCGCTCTGTTTGCCAGTGAGGAGATGGGAAAGATCTACCTCTGACCTGCTCTGCCATAAGAGATGTGCCACACACTTCTATTTCACTTTGCCAGCAGGGAGAGTAATGTACCGGGGCCATATACATGTAGGCAAACACATGCATGTGTATTTAAACTTTGGGGTGCACACCCTAATGCAATAGGCTGCGCACACCTATGGAGCCATACTGCATAGTTCGAGCCTGCAGCCCACCAACATGCAGGAATAATAAAAAAACACTGGAACTTCAGAGTGAGGGATAGCATAAAAACCCTAATAATATGGGGTATGGCCCCTCAAGGAGGGATAATATTGTGTCATCTAGACAAACGCCTTCATTTACACAAGAAAGGGAATAAATAATATATACCAAACTAACAGTTCTGCTGTTCTGCTTTATAATCCAATACACCTATTTTTCTAATCCAGCCGAATACCGTGTGTCTTTATGGAGAATTACAGCTATACAAATTTCATTTTTTTTCTCAGTAAGACCAGTAAAGGTCATATTATTATTTTTTTATTAAGCGGTGTCATCTGCATTAACAGCGCTGAGTGCGGCGGACGGGGAGGTGTATAGATATTCATAGAGGTCTATATAATTTCTGCATAGAGACGGTTCTTCTAATCCCCCCCGTCACCTCCATTTCTGCCCGAGTTTATCAGCCATCGGAGATCATTTGGAACACTTTACATTTTTATACTTTCATTAATAGCCTCATAATCAAGGTCAAGTGTATTCAGAACAGAAAGGCAGGAATTGGGATGTACGTGCTTTTCAACGGAAATCTTTGTCAGGCTTAAAGTGACACTGCAATCAAGTGACAGTAAACCTCTCTAGCAATTTTGATGTCCACCTTTTTACAAGGAAATTTTCTTATTTTTAAGAAGCCGGGTTGGATCTGCTAAATTAAGACTTCTGCCAAAACTTTTTAAAATTCTGGAAAGAGTGGGGAAGAGTTAAAGCAGAACTTCAGCCAACAATGACAAGCTAAAAATAAAAAATTGTAAAAAAATGTTGCAATATTCACTTTCAATCTAGAGATTCCACCGACAGTACTTTTTCTACCACTAGATGTCTTCAGCCTGATAGCCAGCATCATCTAATATACTTCCTTTGAACCTTTGGTCATCCTGGACTCGTTCCCAGTCAGTGACTGGACAGTGAAAAGAGGAGCAGCACAGCGATGAGCCCATCTCTCTGTCAAAGCCGGGGCATAACTACAGTGGTTGCAGGGGTTGCAATTGCAACCAGACCCCATGCTCCAGAGGGCCTGTGCGGCTCCCCTGTACACCTGGATAGGAGGGGTGGCGGGGGCAGCATGTAGAGAAATCACTGTCCTCCTTTTTCCTCCTGTAGCTGCAGGAGGAAAATGGAGGAGATTGGTTCCTCTGTATGCTGCCCCCGCCACCAGTGGCGTCACTGTGGCGTCACTATGTGGGGGCGGTGGGTGCGGTCCACACCAGGTGACACCCTCCAGAGGGGTGACACGGCCACCACTCCTCCTATCCAATTGTTTTCTGCTGTCTTTGGGCCCCTGTGTGCTCCCCTGGTCCCCCATCCCAACTGTGCTCCCTCCCCTCTGCAGGGGATGTGTCACAATAGAGAACCAGGAAGGGGTCAGTAAATATGTAATTTACCATCTCCTTCCTTTTCTGAATGGACAGAGTCATAGTCAGTGACATTGTAAAAAAAATAAAAAGAAATTATAAAAAATAATACAATTAAAATCCCAAAAAATAAAAACTACTGACACCAGTGGGTGAACTTCCAGGATCACAAAGGTCACACTTGCGACCCGTTCCGGGCATTCCACCACCGTGGGGAGGCCCCAAGATGGCAGGAAGGGGGCCCACTGCACTTAGTAAATGAGGTAAAGCTTCCGTTGCAAAGAATACCTAATGACAAGCAAGACAAATAAAAAAACTGCATTTTTGCTTGTACTTGATTGGATGATGGAAGTCAGCAGAGCTTCTGCTCATGTACTAAGCTCTGGAGCAACTGCACTTGCAGAGTGCAACTGTACTTTGCAAAGTGCCAGGGGCGTAACTATAGGGGTTGCAGGGGTTGCAATTGCAACTGGTCCCCATGCTCCAGGGGGCCTGTGTGGCTCCCCTGTACACCTGGATAGGAGGGGCAGCGGGGGCAGCATGTAGAGAAATCACTGTCCTCCTTTTTCCTCCTGTAGCTGCAGGAGGAAAATGGAGGAGATTGGTTCCTCTGTATGCTGCCCCCACCGCTCCTCCTATCCAGTTCACTTGTGTTCTGCTGTCTCTGGGCCCCTGTGTGCTCCCCTGGTCCCTCCCCTCTCCTGCCGGCTGCTGCAGGGGATGTCACAATAGAGAACCAGGAAGGGGGTCAGTAAATATGTAATTTACCAGCTCCTTCCTTTTCTGAATGGACAGAGTCATAGTCAGTGACATTTTAAAAAAATAAAATAAAATTATAAAAAATAATACAATTAAAATCCCCAAAAATAAAAACTACTGACGCCAGTGGGTGAACTTCCAGGATCACAAAGGTTACACTTGCGACCCGTCCCTGGCATTCCACCACCGTGGGGAGGCCCCAAGATGCCAGAAAGGGGGCCCACTGCAGAACTTGTGAAAGGGTCCCGCTGCGGGACCGTAATAAAAGGCCCCGCAATGAGAGTAAAGGGCTCCAGGATCAGTGGGAAGAGCCCCAGGCTTGAAGGGAAGGGCCCTGGCCAGGGGTCCGGGGGGGCCTTTATGGTTTCTTGCACCAGGGCCCTGAAGGTTCTAGTTACGCCTCTGTGTCAAACTGCTCTTTCTTGCTATCAGCATGCAAACTTGTACTGCTTCTTCTGAGCCCTGGTCTGTGGCTGGACAGTGGCCTTTTATCATCGTACTCTAGTAACCACATGAACTGATTGGCTCCTTGTGCTGCTTCTTCCTCTCACACTTCAACCCTGCTGTACAGGGAATGCAAGAGGCTATGTCAGGTCACATAAAGCTACTTTCCCTGCTTGCCTAAAAAATACATTTAATTGCGTGCAGTTTTAAGGCTGTGAGTAGACAGTGGAGGAACAGCAGGTCACTAATTAATTAATATCTGTGCCCTGCAAACTCAGCAAACACAATTTCAACCTGTGACTGGACAGTGAAAGGAGAAGCTGCACATTGCGGAGCCCAACTCCTTTTCACCCTGTGCTCTCCTCCAATCAGCATGCTCCTTGTTGGCACATGAATGTATAGGCTCCTTGTACTGCTTCTTTTGTGCCCAGGTCCTTGTGGACCCTCCCCAGTCTGTGATTGGACAGTGAAAGGAGAAGCAGCATAGTAATGAGCCCATCTCTTTGTCACTTTGCTCTCTCCTCCTATCAGCATGCATGCTCCTTGGCAGCCTATTAGTCGATTGGCTCTTTGTGTTGCTTCTTCCTCTCACACTCCAGCCATGCTATACAGGGAATGACTTAAAGTGTATGTGTAGTCAACAATTTGGTTTTTTTTCGATAGGGTATGGTAGGGTTGAAACCCCTATGTGTCTTTTTTTATTTATGTTTTTCTTTTTTTGCTGCCTGTGTTCAGTTGGGGGGCTTTCCCTTCATTTCCTATCCCAAGGACGCAACAGAAAGTGATGGAAAATCGCTACAAGAATAAGGAGGTGTGACCCTTGTAGGCAGTGGCGTCTGGTAAAGTTCTAAAATGGTGGGGCGCAAGACCCCGCCCTTCCATTTTGACCCCTCCCATTTCTCAGAAGCCCCACCCCTTATCGACTCCACCCATTTTGTCCCCTGTATTTTGCTTGCGTGAACAAATTCTCCCAATATATCACATACAGTATTAAGGGGTCCATCAGTACTAGTATATCCCATAATAGGGAACAGGGGCCCTATTATGGGATATACTGTGAGAGACACCCTATTATGGGATACACTGACTGAGAGTGGCACAAACCCCACAGTACAGACCCCCCCAGCACAAATCCCTCAAGCACAAACCCCACACAAACCCCTCAAGCACAAACCCCCTAGCACAAACCCCACAGTACAGGCCCCCTAGCACAAACCCCACAGTACAGACTCCCTAGCACTAATTCCACAGTACAGACCCCCTAGCCCAAACCCCACAGTACAGACCCCCTAGCACAAACCCCACAGTACAGGCCCCCTAGCACAAACCCCACAGTACAGACCCCCTAGCACAAACCCCACAGTACAGGCCCCCTAGCACTAATCCCACAGTACAGACCCCCTAGCACTAATCCCACAGTACAGACCCCCTAGCACAAACCCCACTGTACAGGCCCCCTAGCACAAACCCTACAGTACAGACCCCCTAGCACTAATCCCACAGTACAGGCCCCCTAGCACAAACCCCACAGTACAGACCCCCTAGCACTAATCCCACAGTACAGGCCCCCTAGCACAAACCCCACAGTACAGGCCCCCTTTCAATGCAGTGACCAGCGTACATGCCCCCTTTCAATGTAGTGACCAGTATAAATGCCCCCTTTCAATGCAAAGACCAGTATACATGCCCCCTTTCAATGTAGTGACCAGCATACATGCCCCTTTCAATGTAGTGACCAGTATACATGCCCCCAATGCAGAGATCAGCGTGCGTGCCCCCAATGTAGTGACCAGCATACGTGCCCCCAATGCAGAGATCAGCGCGCGTGCCCCCAATGTAGTGACCAGCCAACATGATTGATACCCCCAATGCAGAGATCAGCGTGCGTGCGTGCCCCCTTCAAAGCTGTCAGTGACAGTGTGTTGGCCGGGCGGGCCCCCCCGGGCCCCCCCTGAGGCATCACAAACTTACCTCACGACACTGACACTCACGGACGGACCAGACGGATGGTGACCTGCAGCAGTGCTTCTTCTGCGACTGCGAACTTCCCAGTCCTGACCACTCCGACTCATCACACGGGCGTGGCGGTGGCTCTCCTCTCTCCGGCGGGCGGGAAGGTGATCACGTGACGCCGGGGCAGCGCACCGCCCCCATGTTTCACGTCACCAGATCCCGGGAGGTCCTCCTGTGATTGGTCCAGGCTGGAGTCTGGACCAATCACAGCCAGGACATCAGTAAAGTGGGGAGTGTCGGGACGCATTGCTCTGTGCCCCGATGACCCCCAGAAGGCTGCCAATCGGCGCCTCTGCCCGCCACACGTGCGGTGGAAAACCTCACTCCCCCCATACCCACCACTAGGTCCTGCGCCCCTAGTGGACTAAAAATTGAATTTTTTTTTTTTTTTAATCTTTTTTTTTTTCTTCTTTTTTTTGGGGGGGCGGCGCCCCTGCGCCCCCTATGGACAGGCCGCCACTGATCAGAAGTGATTTTGAGCCCCCACCCCTCGTGCATTGTTATGCATGCACAGACTGTATAAACATCATCCACTATTTTACTACTGATCTCACAAGCGCTGGTCTAAGATTTTGTTTGACAAACTGGTCAAGGACAGAGACTTCTTGGTGCTTTAGGGAGTAGGTGGCATTGGAACCTTGTGTTGATATTGGATGTTGTCATTATAGTGCTAAAATGTTTGCCAATGCTATGCTAATGGTTTCAATGTGGGGTACCTGGATGATAGGCAGGCAGCTTCCATGCAACAAAGCATTATCACAATTTTATTAATTTTATTTATTTCAGGTACAATCACCTCGGGTTGTGAAGGATATATTTCAACATGGAACTTTAGCACCACACTGAAATGTCTGTGTCCATAAAGAAGTTTATTCCAAACATTAATTGGGTACAAAACTAATGCATTTCAGGACCAAACAACACCCCCTTCATTGGGGCTAAAACTTGATATAGAAGGTGGAAAATAAAATTGTGGTACTTCAATTCTAGATTCAAACAGGGGCCCCTTGGGGACTATGTCCACCCCTGTGTATGGAGGAAGGGAGGAATTACTGTGAAATAATGGGCGTTGGCAAATCGCAGACTTTTCCCTTTATTCCTGACAAGTTTTGTAGAAAGGAGTTTGCAGGTAAATTCCATTTTAGGAAGTCACGGAAATCGCTCCTCTCTCCCTGCGCCCTATTACATCTCATTCATCACAACAAACACAGCCCCGGCTCTGGTAAGTCAATGCAGTTTAGACATTCTCGATTTCCACGTGTCACAACTATCACAGCGCCCGGATCGTCTCTCGACTGGCAAATTGCAGTTGACCAGGCCAGGCTACAGACACCGATGGCCTCCCGTCTTCACATTCGGATCCGTTGCTCATAAGGCTCATATTGTTATTTAGCATAATGAGCCTATCTGGATGACTGAGGACAGATGTCACTGCTGAGAGCCTGCGACCATTAATTCCTCAAGGCCTCATCTGCCGTAGAAAAAAAAAAAAGAAAAAAAAATTGGCCTGGCAGTTATTAACAATAATAAAAGCGACTGACCTATAATTTCATTGGATGGACCCTCGGCACGTCCTGACATCCTAAACAATCAAATAAGCAGCGAAAATACGGGGAACGTTCTTCAAGCTGCAAGTGTATTGGTTGTGTGATTAGAATAATTACCGTATCCTTATAATGTGCCGCAATAATAAATCCCGCTTGCTTAAAGGGATAGTACAGCCTATACAGTATTGGGCCCCAAGCTTCCGACTCTGATGTTGCACGCACAAAGCAACATATCAAGGTGCTTGAGCAATCAAAATGGGAATAGTTGCAAGAGGGATTTGCTTGTTCAAGGGCTCATTCACACTAGTGGGCTGCAGCAACGTGCAACGCTAAAGCCTGCTCCATGTGTGCTGCGTTACATAGTTACATAGTTGGTGAGGTTGAAAAAAGACATCAGTCCATTCAGTTCAACCTATGATCAGTGTGTGAGTGTTTGCTGCTAACCGTACTTTGTGTATGGGTTTATGTTGTGGTCTTTAAGGTGCCCATCTAATAGTTTTTTGAAGCTATCGATGCTCCCCGCTGATACCACTGCTTGTGGAAGAGAATTCCACATCCTTACTGCTCTGACAGTGAAGAACCCCTTACGTATTTTAAGGTTAAACCATTTTTCCTCTAGTTTTAGTGAGTGGCCACGTGTCTTATTGTATTCCCTTTCTCTGAAAAGTTTGTTCCTTACACTAGGGTCACCAGTACAGTATTTGTACATTGATATCATATCCCCCCTCAATCGTCTCTTCTCCAGAGAGAATAAGTTCAGTGCTTGTAGTCTTTCCTCATAGCTGATGTCCTCCATTCCCCTAATTATTTTTGTTGCCCTTCTCTGGACTCTCTTCAGTTCATAGTTACATAGTTAGTGAGGTTGAAAAAAGACATCATTCCATCCAGTTCAACCTATGATGTGTGTGTGTTTGCTGTTAACCGTACATTGTATACCCCCTGTATGTTGTACATTGTATACCCCTGTATGTTGTGGTCTCTAAGGTGCCCATCTAATAGTTTTTTGAAACTATCAATGCTTCCTGCTGATACGACTGCTTGTGGAAGAGAATTCCACATCTTTACTGCTCTGACAGTGAAGAACCCCTTACGTATTTTAAGGTTAAACCATTTTTCCTCTAGTTTTAGTGAGTGGTCCCGTGTCTTATTGTATTCCCTTTCTCTGAATAGTTTGTTCCTTATGCTCGGGTCACCAGTACAGTATTTGTACATTGATATCATATCCCCCCTCAATCGTCTCTTCTCCAGAGAGAATAGGTTCAGTGCTTGTAGTCTTTCCTCATAGCTGATGTCCTCCATTCCCCTAATTGTTTTTGTTGCCCTTCTCTTGACTCTTTCCAATTCCAGTACATCCTTCCTGAGGACCGGTGCCCAGAACTGGACAGCATACTCCAGATGTGGCCGGACCAGAGTCTTGTAGAGCGGGAGAATAATCTCTTTATTTCTGGAGTGAATCCCCTTTTTTATACATGCCAGTATTCTGTTGGCTTTGCTTGCAGCAGCTTGGCATTGCATGCCACTGCCAAGCCTGTTGTCCACCAGTACCCCCAAGTCCTTTTCCATCCTAGATTCCCCCAGAGGTTCCCCCCAGTGAGTAGCTTGCTTTCGTATTTCTGACGCCCAAGTGCATTGCTTTACATTTTTCAACATTAAATCTCATCTGCCATGTAGTTGCCCATCTCCTTATTTTGTTCAGGTCCACTTGTAAGGTTTCCACATCCTGCATAGAAGATATTGGCATGCTTAGTTTAGTATCATCTGCAAATACTGAGATTGTACTAGATATCCCCTCCTCTAGATCATTTATGAATAAATTAAACAGGATTGGCCCCAGGACAGAACCCTGGGGGACCCCACTTTCCACACCCGCCCAATCCGAGTACTCCCCATTAATCACCACCCTCTGGACTCTCCCCTGGAGCCAGTTCTCTATCCAGGTACTCACCCTATGGTCCATACCTACCTTCCTTAGTTTGTACTGTAAGCGTTTGTGGGGAACGGTGTCAAAGGCCTTTGCAGAGTCCAGATACACCACATCCACAGGCTTACCTTTATCTAGATGACAACTCACTTCATCGTAGAAGGTTAATAGATTGGTTTGGCATGAACAATTTTTCATGAATCCATGCTGATTACTACTAATAATACCGTTTTCATTACTAAAATCTTGTATGTGGTCCCTTGACATCCCCTCCAAAATCATTGCAGACTACTGATGTTAGGCTGACCGGCCTATAGTTACCCAGGATATATCTCGGCCCTTGCAGTGGAATTTGTCTTGGAAGGCACCCCATTGTACTGCAAAAGCCTATTGTACCATGCAACCCACTACAACGCACTTAGACCTCATTCACTCTTGCAAATGGGGCTGTCTGTGAACATTTACCTGCGGATGATTGGCTCAGAGGGGTTAATTTACTAAAACTGGACAGTGGAAAATCTGGTGCAGTTGTGCATGATAGCCAAACAGTTTCTACCTTGAGCTTGTTCAATTAAAGTGGTAGTAAACCGCATAAAAAAAAAGAAATGGGGCCCCCGGACAGTTTAAGTCATAATGTGCTAGTATGCATTGCATACTAGCACATTATGACACACTTACCTGCCAAGGAAGCATTCCAGCGGTGCGCTGTCACCGCTGAAGGAGCTTCCATCTTCACTCGGTCTTCTTTCCGGGTTTGCAGGCTTCAGCAATATGAATAGCCATGCCGGCGATGATGTCACTCCTGCGCATGTGCCTGAGAGTAGCTGTTTATGGCTGAATACGGGTATGCCGTTCCTTCAAATCGCATGCACTGGTAATGTCATCAGCTGCATCTAAAGTAAATTTCTCCTAAACTGTGCAAGTTTAGGAGATATTTACAATAACTATAGGTAAACCTTATTATAAACATGAAAGAAAGGAGGCGCAAGCACCTAGTGCATTACCCTTGGACACCTTTATAATGTATTTAGAATGCCAAATACATACTCACAAACACGAAGAGTAAAAATTGCATAGAATAAGTCCACCTTGATGTGGAATAGGCATATCCCTATGTAAGGACCGCTGACACGTTTCGGGAGACACTCTTCCTTCCTCAGGGCCTGAGGAAGTCTTTGGAGTTTCCCCATCTGAGGAGAGCAGCACGCCTAAAACTCCAGTTGGAGTGAGTGCTTGGGTCATTCAGTTGTTTGAAGAAGCCTTATTATAGGCTTACCTATAGGTAAAACCATACAAGGGATTTTACTCCCACTTTAAACTTTGACAAGAAAAAAAAAAAGGAAGCTGATTGGTTTCTATGCAGAGATGCACCAGAGTTTGCACTCTACAGTAAATCTATCTCTCTAGTAAATCAACCCCAGACTGTCTGTACTCAGGGCCGACCATCCGTAGGTAATCACTGCATGACCAGATGCATACGAATAGCCAAGGGTAGCTGTGGGCAATGTCAGCCTACTATTGCTTTCAATGGGGCTTCTCGCCTGCAGGTAATCACTCCACACAGTCTCCAGTGAGCCATCGCCAGTGTGCATGGGGCCTTAGGTGACAAGGAGGTGGTAAAAAAAAAGGCAGCTGAGCCGCAGTTTTACCGAACCCCAACTGCGTACCTAAAACATTGAGGAAGGGATTTGTACACATGCTCTGTTTTTGGTATATTTAACTTGGTAGGTTGAGTTTGACAGGCAGCACCACCTGATAAGCTTACCCATTGAAGTTAATGCGGCAAACGTTTGGCTCGCAGTTTTGCATTGTTACAGGGATGGCCCGTCCATTGGGGGCACAGGGGCGCCGCCCCCCCAAATCAGCCGCCACTGCATTGGTATACCATAGCTCCCAACTGTCCCTGATTTTGAGGGACTGTCCCTGATTTTGAGGGACTGTCCCTGATTTGGAACAAAGTCCCTCTGTCCTTCTTCCCTCCTCACTTGTCCTTCATTTTGGTTTGATTTATATAGTTGTATATAAAATGCACTTTTCATCTTTCAAAAAGTAATTCCCAGTGCTAAACCGTTCTACAATTTCTAAAGTGCTGCATTTGTAAATTTCAAAATCCAGTATAAAGTAATAGTAGTGGTAATAAAAAAAAAAAAAAGAGAAAAAAAAAAACACACAGTACAATGGGGTGCCTTCCAAGACAAATGCCACTGCAAGGGCCGAGATATATCCCGGGTAACCTTTTTTTTTTGTATAATTCTCTTTTGAGGGGTCGTGGCAGGGGGTGTATCCTATGCCTACATACTTTTGCTAATAGGTGTCCCCATGTTATGCATTAATGATTAAAATTAAGATTTTACCACCTTCCTGCATTTTGATGCACCTATTGCCTTGTTCCCCCAACTTTTGGTGTTACTGTATCCCATGATTTTCCAAATGAATGAAATGTCATACCAGGATGGGACTCCATGGGAGTTTCCCCAGACAGCTGGTTATATTCATATTGGATGCTGGTGACAAGTGTATGGCTTGTTTCTAATTGATTTTATTACTTTTCATCTATGTGTGTGTAGTGCCCTCACAGATAGGCTGCTAGGTTTGGTTAGGATCATTTAGATCTGTGGCTCTCCTGAAATCAGCAAAGTAGCATGTGATTATTTTGGGTTTTGCAGGCTGCAAGTTTGATTGCTCCCCCTGTCTTATGGAAGCTTCAAATGAGTCAAATGAGCAGCCTGAATATTTATGCAACTCCAGCCAATCCCTGGAAAGGTGTGCCCAGATGGTGGTTGGGGAGTGTATAAATAGTTTAGAGACTCAGAAAGCAGGGTTCTTCTTCCCCAGGTGGAGAGTTTCCCAGCCCTTCCTGGCAGTCCAGCTGACGTTCTTGCCTGTCATATCAAGGTCCAAGCAGTGCATAGCTGGGGGGCTATCCTACTGATAATTCTTTGAGAGCTGAAAGAGGGGTTTAATTGAGGCTGTGGCATATTGTAGCTTTCCCCAGCCACACATCAGGATGGGAGGTGTTACAGTTGTGGAACCACCCAATTCTGGTAACATAATCCCATCCTTGGTGTCTGTGCAGGTGTTAATCCTCTGAGCCACACAGTGCAATGTGTGAAATGTTTTCAAATTGCCAAGGCCTCCATCACTGGAACCACCCAGTTACAGAGTCCAATCCTTGGTGTCAGGAAGTCTGTATATGTGTAAATTCTTTGACTCACATTCAAAGATGTTAATTGTTGGCAAATCACCAGGGTAGAGATGGCAATATGGTATTAAATGTGAAAGACAGATGGCCATCACCTTTGATGGTTGTTCCAGTCTGGTGTAGATGGCCTCTTTCACGACTTTTTCTAAACCAGTTGTCCTCTCTGTCCAACATATTCACCTTCTACACTTCCCTGTTCTTGGACAATCAGCATCTTCCTTGTCACGTTTCATAGTGATTGGATTAAATTGCATTCTATGCATTAAGATAAAAAGCCTTCTGTGTCCAGCAGCCCCTCTCAGCCCCCCTAATACTTACCTGAACTCATCTCTATCCAGTGATGTTGCAGGAGTGTCTCAGCGCCCGAGGCTCTCCCTCCTCATTTGCTGAGACAGCAGCGTGGAGCCATTTGCTCCAGCTGCTGTCCATCAAATTCAGTGAGCCAATGAGGAGAGAGAGGGGTGGGCCAGGTCGGGGGTCCGTGTCTGAATGGACACAGGGAGCTGCTGCTTGGCTCGGGTGCCTCCATAGCAAGCGGCTTGCTGTGGGGTCACTCAATAAGAAAAGGGGGCCAGGAGGGCCGAACAGGGACCCAAGAAGAGGAGGACCTGGGCCACTCTGTGCAAAACCACTTTGCAGAGCAGGTAAGTATGACATGTTTGTTATTTTTAACCAAAAAAAAAGACAAGACTTTACAATCACTTTATGGTGCTGGTGCCCTTGTTTGGTTATAAATGATTTAGTATCTTCCCGAAACACATTAGAAATGAAAAAGTGTCTTGAAGTAGCTATGAAACATCTTCAATATTACAGAACAAGTCAAGTTGAATGGAACTGAATACTCCTAGATCCGTGCATTATATTTTCCCATTGGGATTGTGTAGGCGTTTGTCTCTTAGATATATATACATTTTTTTTTTGTATTTATAAATAAGGATTATTCTTTTGTATATTTTCTATACATTTCATGGTGCTGATATCCTTCATTGTTAGACATTCTTTTGTGGATCTCTTGACTGTTCTCCTTCCTTTGCATTATATTACTAATATATACCCGTCACAGGTTTGAATCCTTCCACACTCTTCAAAGACGAGTATCTTTGGGCTGCCTCTGTCTCCTTACTTCCTCTCTGCCTAACCCATGTTACCAAGGTGGGGGGGGGGGGGGGGGTCAATGACAACAAAAACCTGGCAGAGGTCCCTAATCTTTCCTACTCTTTCCAAGACAAAAATTAAATTTTGTTACAGCAGTTGATTTCTCTTTTGTTAGTTTCGACCTATTCAACTATGGAAGCAGTGACCACATACAGGAACAAAAATTCAAACCTATATGTTTCCAAAATGTTAAAGTTGAATACTAAGCCAAAAGATTTTCTTTTCGTTTTGGATAGACTATGGAGGATTAGAACCTCTCTCAGGTTTAGATTGCTATACGGGGCTCAGATAGAAAGATTTCCCCACTTAGACCAATGTAACTATGTATGTACCATACCTGGCTGATCCTCCTGGAATCTGGAAATCACTGAAGTAGGCACAGATACTACAGTGATCTCCAGGGTGGCTACATCCCTACATACAGGTGGACCAAGACAGGGTGGCTACGTTCCTACATACAGTGGAACAAAGACAGGTAAGCTATGTTCCTACATACAGTGGAATCAAGTGAGGGTGGCAATGTTCCTACATACAGTGGAACCAAGACAGGGTGGCTACATTCCTACATACAGTGGAATCAAGTGATTGTGGCAATGTTCCTACATACAGTGGAACCAAGACAGGATGGCTACATTCCTACATACAGTGAAACCAAGAACGGATGGCAACATTCCTACATACAGTTGAACCAAGTGAGGGTGGCAATGTTTCTACATACAGTGGAACCAAGACAGGGTGGCTGTGTTCCTACATACAGTGGAACCAAGAGAAAATGGCTACGTACCTTCATACAGTTGGACCAAAACAAGGTGGCACCGTTCCTACATACAGTGGAACCAAGACAGGGTGGCTATGTTTCTACATACAGTGGAACCATAAGAGGGTGGCAACGTTCCTACATACAGTGGGACGAAAACAAGGTGGCTACATTCCTACATACAGTGGAACCAAGGCAGGGTGGCTATGTTCCTACATACAGTGGAACCAAGACAAGATGGCTACGTTCCTACATACAGTAAAACCAAGTCAGAATGGCTATATTCCTACATATAGTAGAACCAAGACAGGATGGCTACATTCCTACATACAGTGGAACCAAGACAGGGTGGCTACATTCCTACATAGAGTGGAACTAAGACAGGGTGGCTATGTTCCTATATAGAGTGGAACCAAGAGAGGGTGGCTACATTTCCACATACAGTGGCGCCAAAACAAGGTGGCTACATTCCTACATACAGTGGACCCAAGACAGTGTGGCAATGTTCCTACATACAGTGGAACCAAGACAGGGTTGCAACGGTTCTACATACAGTAGAACCAAGACAGGGTGGCTACATTCCTACATACAGTGGGACCAAGACAGGGTGACAATGTTCCTATATACAGTGGGACCATGGAGAACAAATGCAGATGCCCTCTAACAGGAAGGCGGATCACAGTAGCAACAAGGAATCTGTAGATTTGGAGAAGGCTGAAAACATTAGAAGCAACTTTTTGAGTAAAGAATATATATAGTTAAACATTTTTTATAACAGAATTTAGTGTCTATAGTCTTTAAGCCAAGATTGCTGTTCTGGAAACCTCCAAAGCATTCTTCTGTGTCTTTTACAATGTTCAGTACAAGTGACTGGGCAGTATAGGAACCATTCACCATCACTCGTTGGTTGTGGGATTTTCCTGTGACTAGCAATAACCATCTGAGGTTCATTCATTGTTGCCCAGCCGTTAACCCCTACACTTCCCATTTATGGTAATTGATGCCCAGATGGGTCGCATGGTTGGCAATTATCAAACTGTTTAAATATTAATTTAGTAGATTGTGTAGACAACTTACATCAGCTGCTAGAGCACTGTAAATCCCAGCATGCCTTGCCGTCCTGCGTGCCCAGCAGGCCTGCACTGAAATCTAACACTGCCCCCCATGCCAAATGTAATATGCCCCCGTCTGGTCCTGTGAGTGAAAAGACAGCGAGTGTCGCTGGGTATCTGCAGCAAAGAATGCCAACATATGGTGCAGATGGAAAATGTTGGACTATGGGTTGGCACTTGCATGCCTTGAGCTGGTGGGGACGGGATGTGGCTCACAGATGGCATGTTACGTCTCGAGGGAGCCAGATCACTGGATCGAAGGAAAATCCCCATGCAAATTTCCCAGATATCAGGCAAATTTCACATGCTCCTTCTAGATGGTTAACCATGGGCAGAGAGAGTCAATATGAAAAACTGGTGTCTGGCAGCTAGAAAATGTGACAATTTTATTAATATAAATGATACAACAAAAATAGATACAAAGAGACAGATACATAGACAGCAAGAAAAAAAAAAGAAAGAAAGAAAGAAAGAAAGAAAGAAAGAAAGAAAGAAAGAAAGAAAGAAAGAAAGAAAGAAAGAAAGAAAGAAAGAAAGAATTATAAACACATTGAGAAAAAAAAAGCGATAACTGCTAGATTTGTAATAAAAAGGTTGACATCAATAATATAGGCTAGGCAATATACATATGTTTGAAATATAAGATGATGTAATTTTGTAAAAAATTGTAATTTTATTTTATATATATATATATATATATATATATATATATATATATAGACACACACACACACATATATATATATATATATATATATATATATATACTTTATATTATAATATATATATATATATATATATATATATATATATATATATATATATATATATATATATATATATATATATATATATATACATTTATACTTTATATATATATATATATACATATATATATATATATATATATATTTATTCTTTACTACAGTATATATACTATATGCAGTGTAAATAATGATGTATATTGCAATACACACCAGAATGTATGTACGTGGAGTTGTAGAGATAGATAGATAGATAGATAGATAGATAGATAGATAGATAGATAGATAGATAGATAGATAGATAGATAGATAGATAGATAGATAGATAGATAGATAGATAGATAGATAGATAGATAGATAGATAGATAGATAGATAGATAGATAGATAGATAGCAGAACTCCAGCCAAAAATAAAAAGATAATGAATACCCTATTAAAAGATAACATAACAAAACCATCTTTTGCTGCAACATTCATCTTCATTTCTGAGATTTCTCCTGCAAATATTTTTGCTCTGTGGCTACAGACCCTCAGCCTGATGGCCAGCATCAATCAACCCACTTCCTCAGAGCCCAGGTCATCCTGAAGAAGAGACAACCCCCTCAGCCTGTGAATGAATAGTGAAAAGAAAAAGCAGCTCAGTGATAAGCTCATCTTTCTGTCATTCTGCTCTCTCCACCTATCAGCATGCTTCTTATCATCACAAGAATTGGTTGGCTTCTTGTGCTGTGTCTTCCTCTCATACTCCATCCCTGCTGTATATGGACCACAAGAGGCTAATACCAGGTTATATTTAGTACTTGCGCTGCTTGCATTCACACAAATGCATTTATTAATGTATTGAGGAATCGGATGACAGAGTTACATTCATTTGTGTCTCTTAAAGAGGTTGTAAACTCGTTAAAAGTTTTTTTTTTTCTTTTGCAACCTGCAAGAGAAAGACATATTGAGCTAGTATGCATCGCATACTAGCTCATTATGAAATACTTACCTTAGAACGAGCCCCCGCCGTGCCGCTCTCTTACCTGTATGACGAGCGACATGTTCAGTCGCCCGTCTTCCGGGATCGTGGCATCCGGCCATCTGATTGGCCGGAGCCGCGGTGACGTCACTCCTGCGCACGCGCGCGGGAGCCGACGGTCACGGCACGGGGCTCTGAAGGAACGGCACGATCAGCCGTTCCTTCAGAGCGCATGCGCCAGTGACGTCACTGGCTGCATTAAAGGTAAATATCTCCTAAACCGTACATGTTTAGGAGATATTTACAGTACCTATAGGTAAGCCTTATCATAGGCTTACCTATAGGTACAAGTGTCAGAGGAGGGTTTACTTCCTCTTTAAATTTGCCTAAACAGATGAATATTGCAAATCTATTAGATAGATAGATTGATAGATAGATAGATAGATAGATAGATAGATAGATAGATAGATAGATAGATAGATAGATAGATAGATAGATAGATAGATAGATAGATAGATAGATAGATAGATAGATAGCTATAGATAGATAGATAGATAGATAGATAGATAGATAGATAGATAGATAGATAGATAGATAGATAGATAGATAGATAGATAGATAGATAGATAGATAGATAGATAGATCTTCCTCTATTTTATCTACCCTATTGTTATCTATCTATCTATCCACCCTACTTCTATTTTATCCACCCATTTCTGTTGTATTAATCCTGCCATTATCTATCTATCTATCTATCTATCTATCTATCTATCTATCTATCTATCTATCTATCTATCTATCTATCTATCTATCTATCTATCTATCTATCTATCCAGACAGACAGACAGACAGACAGACCGATAGACAGATAGATAGATAGATAGATAGATAGATAGATAGATAGATAGATAGATAGATAGATAGATAGATAGATAGATAGACAGACAGACAGACAGACAGACAGACAGACAGACCAATCGATCGATCGATAGATAGATAGATAGACAGACAGACAGACAGACAGGCAGACAGACAGGTAGATAGATAGATAGATAGATAGATAGATAGATAGATAGATAGATAGATAGATAGATAGATAGATAGATAGATAGATAGATAGATAGATAGATAGATAGATAGATAGATGGATAGATGGATAGATGGATAGATGGATAGATAGATAGATAGATAGATAGATAGATAGATAGATAGATAGATAGATAGATAGATAGATAGATAGATAGATAGATAGATAGATAGATAGATAGATAGATAGATAGATAGATAGAAACGGGAAAGAAGAAGGAAAGAAGAATTTCAGCACACGTTTTCCAATCAAGCCTTGACCCCTCGACGTTTCATTATTTATCACGAGTTATCAGATTAAGAATGAATTCCAGCAACCATTGTTTTAAAAATGTGGTTGCCTATAAAATAGGATAAATTGAAGGGCTCTCTCCAGCTCGGAATCTTTTGAAAGCGGAATGGAAATAGCTATGGATGGCAAGGAATAATAACGACACTACAATCAGCCCATCCAATGTAGAAACAAAGAGTCATAGAATTGTGAACATTGCTGCCGATGAAGACCCGTTCTCTCCTACATTTTACTTTTGGATTCGAAACGCATTAGGTGAAGGATACTTTTGCCCATTTGTTGTTCTCCAGCGTATTAACTCTTTGTACTCTCTATCAGAAACATGTTAATTGTTCCAGGTTTTTTTCTTTCTTTTTTTTTTTCTTTTAATGTTCATTTTTCTTTTTCTATAAATAGCCTGTCAAGCTTTATTCAAAAAAGAAAATTGAACTGCAAAACATCCTTACCACAAGCCATTTTAAAGAGGACCTGTCACGTTCTAGATAATATTTATGAATATAATTTATATAATATTATAATATATTTACGAAATATGTATCTGCCTCAATTGGTATATATAAACTATATATATATATATATATATATATACACAGTATCTCACAAAAGTGAGTACACCCCTTATATTTTTGTAAATATTTTATTATATCTTTTTTACGTGACAACACTGAAGAAATGACACTTTGACAAAATGTAAAGTAGTGATTGTACAGCTTTTATAACAGTGTAAATTTGCCTCAACGGTGTCATGTGACTCATTAGTGTTACAAGGTCTCAGGTGTGAATGGAGAGCAGGTGTGTTAAATTTGGTGTTATCGCTCTCACTCTCTCATACTGGTCACTGGAAGTTCAACATGGGACCTCATGGCAAAGAACACTTTGAGGATCTGAAAAAAAGAAGTTGTTGCTCTACATAAAGATGGCCTAGGCTATAAGAAGATTGCCAAGACCATGAAACTGATCTGCAGCACGGTGGCCAAGACCATACAGCAGTTTAACAGGACAGGTTACACTCAGAACAGGCCTCGCTATGGTTGACTAAAGAAGTTGAGTGCACGTGCTCAGCGTCATATCCAGAGATTGTCTTTGAGACGTATGAGTGCTGCCAGCATTGCTGCAGAGGTTGAAGGGGTGGGGGGTTAGCCTGTCAGTAAAGGAAGCCTCTTCCAAAGATGATGCACAAGAAAGCCTGCGAACAGTTTCCTGAAGACAAGCAGACTAAGGACATGGATTACTGGAACCATGTCCTGTGGTCTGATGAGACCAAGATAAACTTATTTGGTTTAGATGGTGTCAAGCATGTGTGTCGGCAACCAGGTGAGGAGTACAAAGATAAGTGTGTCTTGCCTACAGTCAAGAATGGTGGTGGGAGTGTCATGGACTGGGGCTGCATGAGTGCTGCCGGCACTGGGGAGCTACAGTTCATTGAGGGAACCATGAATGCCAACATGTACTGTGACATACTGAAGCAGAGCATGACCCCCTCCCTTCAGAGACTGAGCCGCAGGACAATATTCCATCATGATAACGACACCAAACACACCTCCAAGGTGGCCACTGCCTTGCTAAAGAAGCTGAGGGTAAAGATGATGGACTGGCCAAGCATGTCTCCAGACCTAAACCCCTATTGAGAATCTGTGGGGCATCCTCAAACAGAAGGTGGAGGAGCGCAAGGTCTCTAACATCCACCAGCTCCGTGATGTCATCATGGAGGAGTGGAAGAGGACTCCAGTGGCAACCTGTGAAGCTCTGGTGAACTCCATGCCCAAGAGGGTTAAGGCAGTGTTGGAAAATAATGGTGGCCACACATAATATTGACACTTTGGGCACAATTTGGACATTTCCACTTAGGGGTGTACTCACTTTTTTTGCCAGCGGTTTAGACATTAATGGCTGTGTGTTGAGTTATTTTGAGGGGACAGCAAATTTACACTGTTATACAAGCTGTACACTCACTACTTTACATTGTAGCAAAGTGTCATTTCTTCAGTGTTGTCACTTGAAAAGATATAATAAAATATTTACAAAAATGTGAGGGGTGTACTCACTTTTTAGAGATACTGCATATATATATATATATATATGGAATCAACCGGTTATCAGCAAAGCCGATATATCGGGGGCCGATATGCACTTTCCCCGATATATCGGAATCGGCCCGAGCTTACCGATATTGCCGATATTTCGGAAAGTGCTTGAACCGGAGTGATGTCTGCAGCTAGAGGCATCACCCCGGAACCGGCATCCATAGCCGATGGTCGGCTGTCTTGTAATGACAACCGATGCAGCTGAGAAGCCTCTCGGCTGTCATTACAAGGTGCGGGAGGGGACATCCCCCCCTCCTGCCGCCTTCCGCGGCTCTTCCGGGTCTCCCATCCCACCGGGAGACCGGGGCAACCAGCCTGCATGGTCGCTGAAGACCCGATCAAAGCTGCATTCGGCTCTAATCGTGTTTCCATGTACAAACCCGGAAGTGATGTCATGACATCACTTCGGGGTACTCAGCACCAGATTAAAAAAATAGAAAGCATTCAAAACAGCCAAACTTGGCGTTTTGAATGCTTTTAAGTGCAGAGGAGGGGTTTGGGGTATTTTAGACCCCCAGAACCCTCCACAACAGTACCTGTCAAGTGCTAAAAATAAAAAATAAAAATGTACGAAAATATCAGCCAATATCAGCCGATACCGATATGTGATGACCAAAATATCGGTATCAGTATCGGTAACGAAAAACCGATATGGGTCGATAACTAATACAGTACATGGCTGGCTATACACTAGAAGAATTTTGTTCAAAAATTCTTGTCTTAGGAAGGTTTGGCCAATTTTCTAATTATTAGTGGGGTCAAACTGGCTTTTGTTTATAATCAGAGTAACAAAAAAATTTGCAGGACAAAAACTTTTTTCTCAAACAAACAAATTTCTAATCGAGTTAGATGTGGTTTTCATTCAGAAAAATGCATTCATTCCAAAATCAAATGTTAACAGCAAATAAAATTGTTACGTGAACATTTGTCAAGTAATCGGATGTCCGAGGGAAGGTTTGTACAAATGTTCGTATGAATGTTCCTTTCAAAAGCTGCCAGTGTATGGATTTAGTGTTAGGGTTACAGGGAGGGTCAGTCTTAGGGTTACATGGAGGGTTAGTATTAGGGTTACAGTGAGTGTTAGTTTTAGGGTTACAGGGAGGGTTACTATTAGGGTTACAGGGAGGTTACAGGGAGGGTTAGTGTTAGGGTTAAAGTGAGTGTTACTTTTAGGGTAACAGGGAGGGTTAGTATTAGGGTTACAGGGAGGGTTAGTTTTAGGGTTACAGTGAGTGTTAGTATTAGAGTTACAGCAAGTGTTAGTTTTAGGGTTACAGGGAAGGTTAGTATTAGGGTTACAGCGAGGGTTAGTATAAGGGTTACAGGGAAGGTTAGAGTTAGGGTTACAGGGAGGGTTAGTATTAGGGTTACAGGGAAGGTTAGTGTTAGGGTTACAGGGAGGGTTAGTATTAGGGTTACAGTGAGTGTTAGTATTAGAGTTACAGCAAGTGTTAGTTTTAGAGTTACAGGGAGGGTTAGTGTTAGGGTTACAGGGAAGGTTAGTATTAGGGTTACAGGGAGGGTTAGTATTAGGGTTACAGGGTGTGTTAATATTATAGTTACAGTAAGTGTTAGTATTAGGGTTACAGGGAGGGTTCGTGTTAGGGTTACAGGGAGGGTTAGTATTAGGGTTACAGGGAGGGTTAGTATTAGGGTTAAAGGGAGGGTTAATATTATAGTTACAGTAAGTGTTAGTATTAGGGTTACAGGGTGTGTTGATATTAGAGTTACAGCAAGTGATTGTATTAGGGTTACAGGGAAGGGTTAGTATTAGGGTTACAGTGAGAGTTCGTATTAGGGTTACAGGGAGGGTTCGTGTTAGGGTTACAGGGAGGGTTAGTATTAGGGTTACAGGGAGGGTTCGTGTTAGGGTTACAGGGAGGGTTAGTGTTAGGGTTACAGGGAAGGTTCGTGTTAGGGTTACAGGGAGGGTTAGTATTAGGGTTACAGGGAGGGTTCGTGTTAGGGTTACAGGGAGGGTTAGTATTAGGGTTACAGGGAGGGTTTGTGTTAGGGTTACAGGGAGGGTTAGTATTAGGGTTACAGGGAGGGTTAGTTTTAGGGTTACAGGGAGGGTTAGTGTTAGGGTTACAGGGAGGGTTAGTATTAGGGTTACAGGGAGGGTTAGTTTTAGGGTTACAGGGAGGGTTAGTGTTAGGGTTACAGGGAGGGTTAGTATTAGAGTTACAGGGAGGGTTAGTATTAGGGTTACAGGGAAGGTTAGTATTAGGGTTACAGGGAGGGTTAGTATTAGGGTTACAGGGAGGGTTAGTTTTAGGGTTACAGTGAGTGTTAGTATTAGAGTTACAGCAAGTGTTAGTTTTAGGGTTACAGGGAAGGTTAGTATTAGGGTTAAAGCGAGGGTTAGTATAAGGGTTACAGGGAAGGTTAGAGTTAGGGTTACAGGGAGGGTTAGTATTAGGGTTACAGGGAAGGTTAGTGTTAGGGTTACAGGGAGGGTTAGTATTAGGGTTACAGGGAGGGTTAGTATTAGGGTTACAGCAAGTGTTAGTTTTAGAGTTACAGGGAGGGTTAGTATTAGGGTTACAGGGAAGGTTAGTATTAGGGTTACAGGGAGGGTTAGTATTAGGGTTACAGGGAGGGTTCCTGTTAGGGTTACAGGGAGGGTTAGTATTAGGGTTACAGGGAGGGTTAGTATTAGGGTTACAGGGAGGGTTAGTATTAGGGTTACAGGGTGTGTTAATATTATAGTTACAGTAAGTGTTAGTATTAGGGTTACAGGGTGTGTTGATATTAGAGTTACAGCAAGTGATTGTATTAGGGTTACAGGGAAGGGTTAGTATTAGGGTTACAGTGAGAGTTCGTATTAGGGTTACAGGGAGGGTTCGTGTTAGGGTTACAGGGAGGGTTAGTATTAGGGTTACAGGGAGGGTTCGTGTTAGGGTTACAGGGAAGGTTAGTATTAGGGTTACAGGGAGGGTTAGTATTAGGGTTACAGGGAGGGTTTGTGTTAGGGTTACAGGGAGGGTTAGTGTTAGGGTTACAGGGAAGGTTAGTATTAGGGTTACAGGGAGGGTTAGTATTAGGGTTACAGGGAGGGTTCGTGTTAGGGTTACAGGGAGGGTTAGTATTAGGGTTACAGGGAGGGTTAGTATTAGGGTTACAGGGAAGGGTTAGTATTAGGGTTACAGTGAGAGTTCGTATTAGGGTTACAGGGAGGGTTCGTGTTAGGGTTACAGGGAGGGTTAGTATTAGGGTTACAGGGAAGGTTCGTGTTAGGGTTACAGGGAGGGTTAGTATTAGGGTTACAGGGAGGGTTCGTGTTAGGGTTACAGGGAGGGTTCGTGTTAGGGTTACAGGGAGGGTTAGTATTAGGGTTACAGGGAGGGTTAGTTTTAGGGTTACAGGGAGGGTTAGTATTAGGGTTACAGGGAGGGTTCGTGTTAGGGTTACAGGGAGGGTTAGTATTAGGGTTACAGGGAGGGTTCGTGTTAGGGTTACAGGGAAGGTTAGTATTAGGGTTACAGGGAGGGTTAGTATTAGGGTTACAGGGAGGGTTTGTGTTAGGGTTACAGGGAGGGTTAGTGTTAGGGTTACAGGGAAGGTTAGTATTAGGGTTACAGGGAGGGTTAGTATTAGGGTTACAGGGAGGGTTCGTGTTAGGGTTACAGGGAGGGTTAGTATTAGGGTTACAGGGAGGGTTAGTATTAGGGTTACAGGGAAGGGTTAGTATTAGGGTTACAGTGAGAGTTCGTATTAGGGTTACAGGGAGGGTTCGTGTTAGGGTTACAGGGAGGGTTAGTATTAGGGTTACAGGGAAGGTTCGTGTTAGGGTTACAGGGAGGGTTAGTATTAGGGTTACAGGGAGGGTTCGTGTTAGGGTTACAGGGAGGGTTCGTGTTAGGGTTACAGGGAGGGTTAGTATTAGGGTTACAGGGAGGGTTAGTTTTAGGGTTACAGGGAGGGTTAGTATTAGGGTTACAGGGAGGGTTCGTGTTAGGGTTACAGGGAGGGTTAGTATTAGGGTTACAGGGAGGGTTAGTTTTAGGGTTACAGGGAGGGTTAGTTTTAGGGTTACAGGGAGGGTTAGTGTTAGGGTTACAGGAAGTGTTAGTATTAGAGTTACATTGATTGTTTAGTTCATGACTAATGGGGATAAACTCTTATACCCAGTGATAGTTCCTCTTTGCTTTCCTCCATGGTTGCCCCTTTCATACCTCCCTACAGCCTGGGAAGATATCACTATTCCTCTCTCTGCATGTGTCATGTGTGGTTTTGTATGCGTTGATATTAATGTCAGGGTTCCACAGTGTAACTATCATCTTGTTATTTATACTCCTAACTAAAAGGGTAGTGGGGATTCCTAGAGGAAAATAAGTACATTATACCCAGTCCCCAGTATGGGGCCGTGTCAGGGTTCTACATAGAGTCAGTGTACCCATCCTGGGGGATTGGGCCCCCTATCCCCTCCCATGAGTGCCCAGGTGATATTTCCACTCCGACTCTGCCCCTCCTTGTTATTTATACTCCTAACTATAAGGGAGGTGGGGACCCCCAGAGAAAACCAAATACATCAAACCCCAGGGGGGCCATGTCAAGGTTCTACATAGAATTAGCGTACCCATTGGGGGGGGGGGGGGTTTGGGCCACCTATCCCCTCCCATGAGTGCCCAGGTGATATAGACTCCAAGTCCTCCCCTCCTTGTAATTCTTGTAATTTATACTCCTAACTAAAAAGGAAGTGGGGACCCCTAGAGGAAACCAAGTATATTACACCGTAGTCCCCAGTATAGGGCAATGTCAGGGTTCTACATAGAGTCAGTGTTCTGGGGGCTCGGACCACCAACTCAGTGCAGAAAATAAATCCCACATGGTTGCTTGGTACTCAAACAAACCTGGCAACCAACAAGCCCTAAAAAAAAAAAAAAAAAATCACCATCTTTTTTCCTGAGGAATATTTTCTTTTATCTCATCTAGAAGTTGCCGGTTCTGTAAATGTCGGTGTACATATCCTGGGGCGCCCAAGTGTTTTTTCCGCTCAAACTCCACCCCTCCTTGTTATTTATACTCCTAACTAAATGGGAAGACAGGATCCCTAGAGAAAACCAAGTACATTACTCCCCAGTCCGCAAAATGGGGCCTTGTCAGTGTACCCATCATGGGGGATTCTGGCCACCTACCCCCTCCTATGAGTGCCCAGGTGATATTTCCACTCAGACTCCACCCCTCCTTGTAATTTATACTCTTAACTAAAAAGGAAGTGGGGACCCCTAAAGGAAACCATGTACATTATACCCCAGTCCCCAGTAAGGGGCCATGTCAGAGTTCTACATAGAGTCAGTGTACCCATCATCTTGTAATTTATACTCCTAACTAAAAAGGAAGTGGGAAACCCTAGCGGAAAACTATTACATTACACCCCAGTCCCCAGTAAGGGACCATGTCAGGGTTCTACATAGAGTCAGTGTACCCATTCTGGGGGTTAGGGCCACCTACCACCACCCATGAGTGCCCAGGTGATACTTCAACTTCAGCTCCTCCCCTCATTATTATTTATACTCCTAACTAAAAAGGGAAGTGGGGAGGGAACCAAGTACATTTCCCCCCCAGTATGGGGTCATGTCAGGGTTCTACATAGAGTTAGTGCACCCATCATGGGGGGTTCGGACCACCTACACCCTCCCATGAGTGCCCAGGTGATATACACTCCAACTCCGCCCCTCCTTGTAATTCTTGTAATGTATGTAGTATACCCATCATGGGGGGTTCAGACCACCTACACCCTCCCATGAGTGCCCAGGTGATATTTCCACTCCAACTCCGCCCCTCCTTGTAGTTTATACTCCTAACTAAAGAAGGAAGTGGGGACCCCTAGAGGAAACCAAGTACATTACACCCTAGTCCCCAGTAGAGTTGCCACCACATCCCTTTAGTCCAGGACACATATTAATTACACAGGTTCTGAGGCTGATATAATGCACATAAAGCACCAGGTGAGTTTAATTACCACTATAATCAGCCACAGAACCTGTGTAATTAATGTGTGTCCTGGTTTAAAGGGATGAGGTGGCCACCCTAGTCCCCAGTAAGGCTCTACATAGAGTCAGTGTACCCACCCTGGGGGTTCGGACCACCAACTGCAGAAAATAAATCTCACATGGTGGCTTGGTACTCAAACAAACCTGGCAACCAACAAACCCTAAAAAAAAAAAATCAACATCTTTTATCCTGAGGAATATTTTCTTTTGTCTTGTCTAGAAGTTGCCGGTTCTGTAAACGGCAAGCTTAGTGTACTCCCCAAAGCTAACAAATTTTTCCTGTCACCCTCGATCTGGACTTTAAGATCAGCGGGGAAAGAATGTTTGATTTCCACCGCAATAGCCTGTGTCATGAAAACAATATTAACTTAAGCAATAAGGCCTGCGAGAATGTGTTAAAACTGTGGGAGTATTTGTATTCCTTGTGCAAACAGCGAGGTGACACATCCACCATGCAGAGCCAGAAGAAATATATTATTGCGGTAATAAACATAGATTTAAAACTATCGAGTTGCCAAAGCCATAACTTAAGTAAAATTCTTCGCGAGTCCTAATTCAATATGTAGCAGAGAATGGAATGGGGAGCTTGGTAATAATGTGATCACCTTTGAAGTATAATTCAGCATCTGGTATTTACATAAATGGAAGACGAGTCCTTGGACAAAATGAACATGTCGTTTTTGAAGGTGCGGAGCCCTCGCTAAACATGACCATCGGGGGTGGGATGGGAAATTGAAAATCTTCATGTGGTAGGCGGCTATGGAGGAAAGAGAAGGATAATAGTTCAATAAAGATACCTGTTCTGGTGACAACTTGCCAGCCGACCGCCCGCCGCAGATATGGCGCTTTCCCACTGCATGGAACCGAACGGTTCGGTTAGCATATTGGCACTTTTCCACTGCAAGTACCGGCTCGGCTCCACTCGGCCCTGCTTGGCTCGGTTTGGTTTTCCACTGCATGGTATCGCATGGTACGGTGTTGGAACGGTTCGGTACGGTACGGCGGCTCTTTTCCACTGCATGGAACCGAACGGTACGGCTCGCTTAAACAGTACCACCTCGGTTGTGGTTCCAAGAGAGCCGTACCGGTACCATATCCCACAATCCTTTGCATGCAGCCTTGACTGTTTGTCACTACTAGCCACTGATTGGTCAGAGAATCGTTGTTATCCCACCCACTTACTACTTTAGTGGAAAAGCAAACCGTACCGAACCGTTCTAACACCGTACCGAACCACTCCAACACCGTACCATGTGGTACCATGCAGTGGAAAACCAAACCGAGCCAAGCAGGGCCGAGTGGAGCCGAGCCGGTACTTGCAGTGGAAAAGTGCCAATATACTGCGGCTGGCTGGCTCTGCTGCGTGAACTGCAGGACCTGTACGGCGGTTTGTGGGAGCGCTCCCCCCATTAGGAAGCGGGGAAGCTGATCCACGGAACCGGCTGCACTGATTGCCACTGGGCACCCCCGATCGCTCCCCACTGAGAGAGAACAGCGGTCTGCTGTTGTAAACACAGCAGACCTTTGTTCTCTCTGGAGTGAACACAGAGAGCCTGTGGTCCTTCTATATAGGATCACAGGTCTCTGTGTTGATTCCAGAAGTACCTCCCCCCTACAGTTAGAAATCACCCCTTAGGCTCACACTTAACCATTTGATCGCCCCTGAGTTCGCTCCTGGGGGAGCGCGCCCCCATTAGCCAGTGGAGAAGATGAATCACGGGCACCCACGATCGCTCCCCGTGGAGGGAGAACGGCGGTCTGCTGTTGTAAACAAAGGTGTGGTTATGAGTAAGCGATTATCTATATCGTGAAACGCGTCAACCTGGCATGTCTCTTATTGCACTGTCTGTATGGATTCGTTTTTGAGGAATAAAAGACATCTTTGATTTCATATTTTCCGAGTGCGGTCCAACTTTCTTTGTTTGTACTAGGCCATTGTTCTCTCTGGAATCAATACAGAGCTCCTGTGATTCTCCTATTTAGGATCACAGGTCTCTGTGTTGATTCCACAAGTCCCTCCCCCATAAAGTTAGAAATCACTCCCCTAGGGCTCTCATTTAACCTTTTGATCGCCCCTGGGTGAACCCCTTCCCTGCCAGTGTCATTTTACAGTAACAGTGCATATTTTTAGCACTGATTACTGTAGTAATGTCACTGGTCCCCCCAAAAGTGTCAAAAATGTCAGTTAGGGGTCTGATCTGTCCACGTAATTTTGCAGTCCCGCTAAAAATCACTGATCGCGCCATTACTAGAAGAAAAAAAAATAAACAAAAATGACATAAATCTTTCCGCTAGAAATCTTTCCGCTAGAAACCAGGCACCGCTCATCACCTGACCAATGCCATCCCTACAGTGAAGCATTGTGTTGGCAGCATCATGCTGTGGGAATGTTTTTCAGCGTTAGGAACTGGGAGACTAGTCAGGATTGAGGGAAAGATACAGTATATGCAGCAATGTACAGAGACATCCTTGATGAAAACCTGCTCCAGAGCACTCTGGACCTCAAACTGGGAGGAAGGTATATATTGCAACAGGACAACGACCTTAAGCACACAGCCAAGATAACAAAGGAGTGGTTACGGTACATCTCTGTGAATGGCCCAGCCAAAGCCCAGACTTGAACTCGATTTGAACATCTTGTTTATTATATTCAGTGCAATTTACAACCTAACTCGTCCTGATGAATCTATATCTATGGGGAAACTCGTTGACAATCTGGATTTGGAGCAACATTTGGGCCCCTAATAGCAATGTACTATGTGTATCGTTAGTATGATATCCAAATGTCAGGTTAGCCCTAGTCCACTCCAGAGTCCTATTGTTGCTCCAAATCCAGGTTGTCATCGAGTTTCCCTATAGATATAGCTTCTTCAGGACAAGTTAGGTTGTAAATTGCACTGAATACACTTAACAGGGCATATTAGACAGTGTTCAAAACAGGCCTTGCTTATTGTATTCAGTGCAATTCACAACCCAACTTGTCCTGAGGAAGCTATATCTATAGGTAAACTCGTTGACAACCTGGATTTGGAGCAACATTTGGACACCTATTCCCCAGCAATGTACTATGTGTATCATCAGTATGATATCTAATTGACAGGGTAGCCCTAGTCCACTCCGGAGCCCAAATGCTGCTCCAAATTTAAGTTGTTAATATGTTGGGCTATAGATAACGTTGGTTTGTGAATGTCACTGAATACAATAAACAAGGCATAAACAAACCCTTGTTTGTGTTGGTTCCATGCCGCTGGCCACTGCCACAGCTCCCGGAGAGGAGTCCCCCACCATGTCTTCGGCTTCCAGCACCTCATTTGGAACCTTTAGCTGACCTGTGAGTAACCAGGGGAGGCTCCTCTCTCCCCCTTTTTTACTTTCCTCCCCCTTTTTTGACTTTAATACTAGACTACAAATATACTTTATTTCAGGTACAAGCTTATTTACCCTGCATCGGCTCCTGATGAGTGGAAAGAACCCACGAAACGCGTAGAGCCCTTTTCGATGCTACGCAATTACCAGTATCTAATGTATTACTTGTTCATACAACCATTATTCATCAATGCATCTTGACAGCGAAGTCTAGGTCAATTTATAACACCCACAACACGATGGTGTGGCGATATGTGTATATATATGTACTATGTGCGATTAATGAGCAATACTATTTATTCATTGTATATTGAAACGACACAATATGTGTATATGTACCAATAAACATTTTATACATTGATTTTTTACATCACTTTATAGCTGTGTGCTTCATTCAAAGTCCCAAACCTCCCTCCTCTTTTAATAAACAAGGCATGTTTTGGAAACTATCTAACATTCCCTATTTATTGTATTCAGTGCAATTCCCAACTCAACTTGTCCTGAGGAAGCTATATCTACAGTGAAACGCATTGACAACCTGGATTTGGGGCAACGTTTGGGCTCTGGAGTGGACCGGGGCTACCCTGACAATTAGATATCATACTGGTGATACACATAGTACATTGCTGGAGAATAGGTGCCCAAATGTTGCTCCAAATCCAGGTTGTCAACGTGTTTCCCTTAAGCTTCCTCAGGACAAGTTGGGTTGTGAATATCACTGAATACAATAAACAAGGCATGTTTTGGAAACTATCTAACATGCCCTATTCAGTGCAATTCCCAACTCAACTTGTCCTGAGGAAGCTATATCTACAGTGAAACGCATTGACAACCTGGATTTGGAGCAACATTTGGGCTCTGGAGTCGACTTGGGCTACCCTGACAATTATATATCATGCTGGCGATACACATAGTACATTGCTGGAGAATAGATGCCCAAATGTTGCATTAAATCCAGATTGTCAACGTGTTTCGCTTTAGCTTCCTCAGGACAAGTTGGGTTGTGAATTGCACTGGATACAATAAGCAAAGCATGTTTTGGACACTGTCTAACATGCCTTGTTTATTGTATTAACTGCAATTCACAACCCAACTTGTCCAGAGGAAGCTATATCTTTAGTGAAAGGCATTAACAACCTGGATTTGGAGCAACATTTGGGCACCTATTCCCCAGCAATGTACTAGGTGTATTGTCAGCATAATATCTAATTGCCAGGGTAGCTCTAGTCCACTCCAGAGTTGGGTAATGTTGTCCTATATAAATTCCCCCTTTTGAAGTTTGTGTTTTTATATATATAAATGAAATTGTATTGTTCCTAATAAAACTGTGTGATTATTAATTTGTCTGCCTCCTGTTTTGCCTGAAAAGCCAACAATCAGTTCTTGTTTTCCTTTTGAGATTTGAATGTGGCACGGCGATGGCCTCCAGTTTCTGGATGTCAGTCTACCATGCTTACAGGAGCAGGGGGATAAACTCACCTATGTCCATACAGTAGACTGGAGAAGGAGAAGAATGAGGTAGGACATTTAGGTGGGACATATAACTGAGATGTTGAGTCTTTGTCTGGAGTTCTACTTTAATTGAAAACATTGGAAGGCAGCAAAACTGTGCAGTGAGTTTTTCCATTAAGAAAATATACGGCTTTAATAAAACCTTCATTCAGACATGAAAAAGCATTCCGTTTTTTGCCCAAACAAAAGATTTTGGAGCAAACTCAACGAAGGTCAGCCCAAACTCCGAGTGTCTGCAGGTCTGTACATATCTCCCCAGGCCTGGAGCTAACCTGCCTATTCTGTAGATCTCTTCTCCGCTGCATCACTCACAAATATAAAAACAGACAAGAAATACATCATTATCCTGGAAAGGGAAAGGCAATAATTTCCAGTTTAATTAAGAACATTTGACTTTTTTAATCAATTTTTTTCAGAAGCTGGTGTCTTGCTTGAAATTAACTGATTCAATTTGGAATATGGAAGTGCAAAAAAAAAAAAAAGAAAAGAAAAAAAAAAAGCCCAGAGTATGAAAACAAACTTGTTAATTGCTACAAACTTCGCCACAATATAAAAATGTAACTGAATCTTTCTGGGGCAACAGCCATTTCTGTTTTTGTGTTTTTTGCAGTCTGGGTGCCGTTTGTTTTGGGATCCAAATTGAATTGCTTTGCTGTTGTTCTAGAAGCCCCAAGTACCACTGCTTCATTGTTCCGGGTTCTTAAGTGTCCATTGTTCTAGGACTCTGGAACAATTGTTTTCCAATTGACAATTTCAGGGATTCAATTGTCAGCATGATGTTTTTGGACCCCCGAGTGTCAGTTCGTTTGGGACCCCATGTGTCGTATCAAAATTCTGGTAGTTCAATGGTTAGTGATTCATGGGTTTTCTGCACCAAGTATTAGTGTGTCATTGTTCTGGTAACCCTATGTAGCACCCTACAGGTAGGTGCTAGGTAAATGTATAGTGGACCTTGTCTGCCTAACAGCAGGGCTGTGATTTGTTTAGATAGGGTGTCAGGGCTTCCAGATGTGCCTGCTGAAGGGAGAAGTATCCCCACTGGCTCCTGTGAGAGGCTTCTCATAGGGCAGTGTGGAAAGCCCAATCAGGGGACACATCCCAACTTGTAACTACCCTAGAAGGCAGATTATGCTGCAAAGGATTCTGGGAGTGGGTATAAGTTTGGGGGGAAGTGTGTGGCACGGTGTCTTTGGCGGGAGCAGAGTTCCAGGAAGGAGAGTGCGGCTGTCTCTCCTCCTGTCTGAGGAAAGCGGATAGGCCTGGAAACCTTGCTACATTTGGGGGCTCGTCCGGGATTTTGCCATTAGCTACTGGGCCAGTTGCCCTTGGCAACGGCACAAGAAAAAGTCCAAAAAATAAATTTTTGTGTCCGGAATTGCTACATCAGCATCAGATCAGGTGTGAGGCTGCAACTGCGGGAGGCAGGAAGAGTGGGTTGAGGCTGGAAGCCCACAGAGAAGGATGTTTGTGGTAACGCAAATGCTCCAAGAGAGACTGTAAAGTGACCAAGACTTTTCATATGGATTATGAGATGTATTCTGCTGTCAGTAAGTGGAAAGCAGGAGACAAGTGTGTCAGGATGTGTGAGTGCAGTAACTGCCTGATAGCAAGGAGTCCTAGTGTGGACAGTGAAAATGGCGTTGGGGGTCCAGGGAAGGACAGAGAAATGGACGCCGGAGGTCCTAGTGTGGACAGTGAACATGGAGGCCAGGGGCACGGGAAGAGAGGTGCCAGGGGCCTGTTGGTGGTGCACGCTATGTCAATGTGTCAATGTGTCATTGTTCATAGACCCCAAGTGTCAGTGTGTCATTGGTCTGGGATCTTCAGCATGTTCTAGGTCTGGCACCTTCAGTGTGTCCTTGTCCTGGGGCCTTAAGTGCCAATGCGTCTTTGTTCAGAGACCCCAAGTGTCAGTGTGTCATTGTCCAGAGAACCCAAGCCTTAATGTGTCATTGGTCTGGAAACTTCACTATGTCATTTGTTTGGGACCTTCACCATGTCATTGTTCTGGGCCCTTCAGTGTGTCCTTGTCCTCAGGCCAAAAGTGCCAATGTGTCATTGTTCAGAGACCCCAAGTGTCAGCGTGTCATTGTTCAGAGACCCCAAGTGTCCATGTGTCATTGCTCTGGGGCCTTCACCATGTCATTGGTCTGAGACATTCAGCATGTCATTATTCTGGGCCCTTCAGTGTTTCCTTGTTGTGGGCCTTCAGTGCGACGATTTTTTGGAAACCAATGTCTCAGTGTGTGATTGTTCTGGATTCCAAGTCACAATGTGTCATTGTACTTGGACTCTGAATGTAAGTGTGTCATTGTTCTAGGACTAGGTGTCAGTGTGTTATTGTTCTAAGACTGAGTATCAGTGTGTCTTTGAAATGAGACCCCACATATCAATGCATCACTGTCCTTGACTCTTCACTGTTGATTAGAACGTCCATTCATCCAACTAGGCAACAGATGCTTGTACGTCTAGCACTATAACAATGTATTTATTGCCCACAGAAACTCTTTTTATTTTATTTTCTTATCCGCATTACTAAATGAGCCCCTCATTGTATATGGAATAGCAAGCCCTCATCACAATAGCATACAATGTCTAACCTTCATTTTTAGATCTGCATTAATAAAATAGCAACTTTATGGTTGCTGGAGGAAATAAAGATAATTTTTCTCTTAGATCTTTTGATTAATAAGGTCTATTATTGTAGCATGCAAGTTTACCAGTTTTATGGGCCTGCAAGATGCAGCATTCATTTTTTATGGTACGTATTATTGTGGTGGTGCATTAACCTTTCAGTATGTTTGCTCAGGTCAATGTATCATATTGTAACTGTATTAACAGACACATCTCTATTCTTTATAAGATGGATGCATTATGTATTCATAGATTCATACAGATTTTTACTGTCCCAAATGTAGGGCTGACCAGAAATAGCTCTGGGCATGTCTACTCTACAATATGGTGTGGTCGATTTAGCAAGCGATAGGTCGCACGGATTGTAGTTGTAACATTGTTGTGATGTTGGAATCTGCTAGCAGTCTATAGTCCCTTGTTGGTGTAAGAGTAATTTTCATAAGACAATTCCATTGTCTTCTCTTGCCCTGGAGGATCAGAATTTGCATAACCCGGTCACTGCACAGCATGTAGTAAAGTAGCAGTGTGGCTAATCTGAAGTTGCAAATTATTGAAATAGTAAAAAGTTCCCATGGACCCCTAACAGGTTCACTTCCACCCATAAACTGGGCTGGCAGATAATCTCACCTAATACTGATGACATTGTATTGTGACAGTGTATCCAGAAGTTTGTGAGGAGATGGAGCACCCATTAAGTCATGATGAGATAGTGCACCCAAAATGCTGTGATGAAATGAGATGGTACACCCATTAGATTTTTATGAAACAGCATATCCATAAGGCCATGAGGAGAGTGTGACGGAAACCGGACACCGCGACTGGGTATCTCCGCCAAAAAACCTGCTTCCTAAGGTCTGGACCCCAAGATCCTTGAATCTGACTATAGATACCCCAATAACTCGACAGTACAAGTTTTGGAGTCAAACCAGAATCAAACTGTTTATTCAAAACACATGCACACAGAGATATACAATCTGACAACAACCACTCCCCCTTAGCCACACAAACATACACATCCAATAATAAGCTTACTCAAGGCAGACAGGAACAATAGAACAATGGAATGCTGGTATTCAACAACCACAAACCCCCACCCCACTAGCAAGGGTCTGATTAATGCAGAGCAGACCCGACTGGGGTTCTTGATCACCCTATGCCCCTAATAGACACAGGGTGACTTACACATAAGAAGGACTGGGGAAACTGGACAAGGAGTCTCCCAACCTCCCTAAAGCAATCTGGGTTCCACAAGCCCCCCAACCAAAGTGACTCACGTCACATATCTCCCCTTTCGGCAGAGCGGATAGACCTATTAGGTTATAATGAGTAGATGGTGCACACATGATGAGGTGAAACACACATTGGGTTACAATGAGATGGTATACCCATAAGGTCATGAGGAGATGATACACCTTCTGGGTTATCATTAGATGACACACCCATAAGCTCATGAAGAGATGGTGCACACATAAGGTTTTATGACTTGCCGTCCCTGTATCTCCACACACCTGGGAGCAGAGCTCCATGATAAAGGGGAGTCCATTGAAGTGTTGCTACAATTCATTTATAAAATATATTTTTACTGAGACAAAGCAGTTATGGATTTTTTATTCTTCATTTTTTTCTCCATGGTAAATGCACTGCTGCCTTAATATGTAGCCGTATCATTTAACAAAACTCTTCCTGGATTTCTTTATATCTACTCTATATCACATTTGATGCAAGAAACAGATTGTTTTGCAGCCTCAAATGTGATGATAGGGGATGGTACATTCTTGATTATTACTAATATTGCTACTAGGCATGAGCTGAATGGATTTTCCATTTTCTTGGATTTTGGGCAAAAATTAGGAACTTTTAGTGAAATTTGGCCGTTTTAGTGAAATGCATTAAAGTCAATGAGGGAAGTAAAATCAAAGTGGTTTTGGGTGCAATGGGCTTTAAATGGCTTCTGGGGGTTTCTGGTTTGGGCTGGAGACCTCGCGGGACTGGTTTGACCTGTCACTGATAGTTGGTAGTGAGTAGGCTCTGTGGGGAGCGAGGAAGGGATCACTTCCCATTGGTTAAACCCAAAGGTGAGTGGTGGTGATAGACCCCTCTTGGGGGCTTGGACTGCTACCCCCCCTGGTACGACAATGCAAGAAATACTTGGTTGAAGAGGGATGAGCGCGGTGTCCAGAATATTGCAACTTGAAAAAACAATCTATTCTTCTTTTTCTTTATTTTTTAGGGTCACAGAGGGGCAACATCTTTTAGAGCAATTTAATTTAATCTTTTTTATATTTGTGCTTTTTTCTCTTTTTAATTTATTTAAATACTATTTGTACAATATCTTTTTTTTATGTTTTGTTTTTTATTTTTTAATATTTTTTTTACATAAAATAATGAGAATTATTAGGAGCTTCTGAAAACCTCAGAAGTACCTGTGTGAGGAGGAAGGAGTGCCCAGTGTGCAGAATAATGATGTAGGAATAAAACCGTTTTTTGAAAGTGTAAACCTATAAATTGAGCCAACGTGTTTCAGGGGAATTGCCTCTCCCTTATCCAGGGCTGTTAGTGCATGCTTATGGGGGTGGGTGGGCTCCAAGTGGTTCCTAACTTTCAACTGTAGATTGGCAGAGTGCCAACATTTAGTGATACAGTTTATTTATTTTATTTATTTATTTACTTTTTTATATTTGTGGGTTTTTTTTTCTCTTTTTTTGTGCATTTGATTGTTATTTGTACACTATTTCTTTATTTGTTTTTTATTTAATCTTTTATTACTTATGTAATCTATGTATGTACTTATGTAATGTATTTATTATGTAATGTATGTACTTATGCCAGTATGTACTTATGCCTGCTTGTAGTGATACAGTTTATTTATTTTATTTTATTTTTTTTTTATATTTTTGGGATTTTTTTTCTCTTTTTTTTGTGCATTTGATTGTTATTTGTACACTATTTCTTTATTTGTTTTTTATTTAATCTTTTATTACTTATGTAATCTATGTATGTACTTATGTAATGTATGTAATATGTAATGTATGTACTTATGCCAGTATGTACTTATGCCAGTATGTACTTATGCCAGCTTGTAGTGATACAGTTTATTTATTTTATTTTATTTTTTTTATATTTGTGGGATTTTTTTTTCTCTTTTTTTTGTTCATTTGATTGTTATTTGTACACTATTCGTTTATTTTTTTTATTTTATTTAATCTTTTATTACTTATGTAATCTATGTATGTACTTATGTAATGTATGTATTATGTAATGTATGTACTTATGCCAGTATGTACTTATGCCAGCTTGTAGTGATACCGTTTATTTTTTTTTATTTTTTTATATATATATTTGTGGGATTTTTTTTTCTCTTTTTTTTTTGTGCATTTGATTGTTATTTGTACACTATTTGTTTATTTATTTTTTATTTAATCTTTTATTACTTATGTAATCTATGTATGTACTTATGTAATGTATGTATTATGTAATGTATGTACTTATGCCAGTATGTACTTATGCCAGCTTGTAGTGATACCGTTTATTTTTTTTATTTTTTTATATATATTTGTGGGATTTTTTTTTCTCTTTTTTTTGTGCATTTGATTGTTATTTGTACACTATTTGTTTATTTATTTTTTATTTAATCTTTTATTACTTATGTAATCTATGTATGTACTTATGTAATGTATGTATTATGTAACGTATGTACTTATGCCAGTATGTACTTATGCCAGTATTTACTTATGCCAGCTTGTAGTGATACAGTTTAATTATTTTATTTTATTTTTTTTTTTATATGTGTGGGATTTTTTTTCTCTTTTTTTTTGTGCATTTGATTGTTATTTGTACACTATTTCTTTATTTGTTTTTTATTTAATCTTTTATTACTTATGTAATCTATGTATGTACTTATGTAATGTATGTATTATGTAATGTATGTACTTATGCCAGTATGTACTTATGCCAGCTTGTAGTGATACAGTTTATTTATTTTATTTCTATTTATTTTTTTATATTTGTGGGATATTTTTTCTCTTTTTTTGTGCATTTGATTGCTATTTGTACATTATTTTTTATTTTTTTATTTAATCCTTTATTACTTATGTAATCTATGTATGTACTTATGTAATGTATGTACTTATGCCAGTATGTACTTATGCCAGCTTGTAGTGATACAGTTTATTTATTTTATTTTTTTTATAATTGTGGGATTTTTTTTTCTCTTTTTTGTGCATTTGATTGTTATTTCTATACTATTTGTTTATTTTATTTTTTTAATCCTTTATTACTTATGTAATCTATGTACAGTATGTACTTATGTAATGTATGTACTTATGTAATGTGTGCACTTATGTCTTTTTTTTTTTTAACATGAAAGCTCCTCATCAGCCTCATTATTGCATGCAAAAAAAAAAAAAAATAAGACACAAAAAAGTAAAATAAAAAAAAAGATACAAATAATATTAATGTACACATAATAATCAAATATACGGGGAAAAAAAGCACAAATATAAAAAAAAAGATACAAAAAATAATACATTTTATAAGCCATTCTAGGGCATTAGATGATCATGTTGGTCCCTGGTTTCCTGGCTTGTGGGAAGCTGTGATTTTGGGAGAGGTGGTGAGGTTTAGGGACATGTGCGGGCCAAGGGCTGGTACTGACAGCAGCCTCTGATTATATGGGAATATTCTATATCACACCATGGAAGATGGCAAGCAGCCAGGATTCCTTGTGAGCCCTGGGGGGGCCCCGGCCATATGGCACATCCCCCCGGACATAAGAAAAAAGAAAAAAAAAACAGAGTGCGCTACTCCTGCAGGAATACCTCCATCATCCTTAAATGAGCAAAGAGAGATGAAACGACTTTCCATATATTTTCCTGCAAATGAGAAAGATTTGAATTACCATTATGGTTTATAAACAGGAATCTCCCTGCAATGAAACCATTGTGTGCCTGGAAATAAAGCTGGTATCGACCTTAGCTGAGTGACGTTTAGATTGTTAAAGTACTGCGTATTCACAGATATAGTTAAAAATCGCAGCTCGCCGCCATTACTAGTAAAAAAAAAAAAAAAAGCAATAAAAATGACATAAATCTTTCCGGTAGTTAGTAAACGCAATAACTTTTGCGCAAACCAATCAAAATACGCTTATTGCGATTTTTTTTTTTTTTTTTACCAAACATATGCAGCAGAAAACAAATTGGCCAAAAATGTTAAAAAATTTTGATTTTTTACATTTTTTTTTGAGAATTTCATATATAAAAATGTGAAAAATATAATTTTTTTCAAAATTTTCGCTCTTTTTTTGTTTATAAAAAATGAAAATTGCACAGGTGATCAAATACTTCCAAAAGAAAGCTCTGTTTGTGGGAAAGAAAAGACGTCAATTTTGTTTAGGTACAGCATCGCACGACCGCGCAATTGTCCGTTAAAATAACGCAGTGCCGAATCGCAAAATAGGGCCTGGTCTTTGAGGAGCCAAATCTTCCGGGGCTTAAATGCTTAAATAAAATACTTGTTTTCCCCTTTTATTTTCCTCCATTGCTGCTGATCTCGTGCAGAATCTTTGCAACCGCCTTCTGCCTAAATGCACTGCAGTGATGCCATTTCTCAGGTGACAACAGGTAAAATATAATGCAGGAAAATGCTCACTTGAAGGGAAAATATGCTGGTGACAACAGTGGAGCTTGTCTGCTTTACCACTGTGTGCTGTCACCGCTGAGAGAGCTTCCATCTTCACTCTGTCTTCCTTGCAGGTAGGTGGCCTACATAAGTGGTCGGGGGCGCGATGACGTCAGTCCCGTGCATGCGCGTGGGAGCTGCTGTTTATGGCACGGGCTCTGAATGTCCGGCATGCAGAGTGATGTCACTGGGTGCACGCAGTGCTGGGACAAGGTCATCTAGAGCCCAGGGTGAACATGCCAAACTGCGCCCCTCCTCAAGATATATGAGCATAAATTCCCCCAGTACAAATCCGCCCCCCTCCTGCTGAAATCCCCCCTCCAAGCACAAATCCCCCCCCAAATCCCCCTAATACAAATGCTCCTCCCCAAAAAGAGTCACCCCCTCTAGTACAGATCTTCTACCCCTCAAATTTCCCCTTCCAAGTACACATCCTCTCCCTTCCAATCCAAACCCTTCCTCTTAGCACAAATCCACCCCCCAAATTTCCCCTCCTAGCACAATATCCCCCCAAACAAAAAGTTCCCCTCCCCCTTCACCATATCACCTCTTCTAGCACAAACCTCCCAAATCCCTCTCTTAGCACAAATCCACTTTCCCCATTCCCCCTCCCAACACAAATCCTCCTAAATCATCACTCCTAGCAATTCTTACCCCCTGCCACCCCCCTAAATTGCCCCTCTTAGCACAAATTCCCTCCCCCTCAATTTGCCAACAGCGCCCCTCCACCTCACATAAAACCACAGTGCCCAGGGTAGCCTCCCCTCCAGCCCACCCCTTCTCCCAGGCCTGGGTTTATGCACTCTAAATGCCCCTCCTGCCCACCCCTTCTCCCAGGCCTGGGTTCATGCACTCTAAATATCCCCTAAACAGTGCAAGTTCAGGAGATATTCACAGTGCCTACAGGCAGTGCTGTATCTTGTACCTTGTCGGCCCAGGCCTAGGGCGGCACTTTGCAGGGGGCAGCAAAAAAGCTGCAACCCACACGAAAAAAAAAAAAACAGCCTCCTCCCGGCTCCCACACAAAAAGGGTCCCCGCCTACCTTTTTAGTATAGTGCCAGTCTTATGGGGCAAATTGGGTCGGAGTGCATGGTCCAGGAGGCAAGTCAGTCTGGCACCCCCATAAAGCGGTCACACTGCTACCTGTGGGCAGGGCCGGTGCTTCCACTAGGCAAACTAGGCAGCCGCCTAGGGCGCATTGCCACCTAGGGGCGCATCCATGAGGAAGGGAAGGGAGCCCACCGGAGTGCTGCCTGCATGATGATTCTCTTTGTCTGGAGCTGAGTGGCATAAACCCTGGGCAGGATGTAACACTCTACACTGAGCTGGTGGGCAGCCATTCATTTCCCTGGGACGGTATTAAGCAGGGAGCGGAGGAGAGCTGAACCTGAGCCAGAGCTCGGCACTGGAGGGCGGCACCTTTACTGGAGCAGAAGAGACAAGGCACCGGAATGGTCTAAGGAGGTTGGTGATGAAGGATGTGTGGAGCTCTCTGACTGATGCTTTTCCATCCACCAAGAGCCGGTGGTCCAGGAGAGGAGCATCCTAGAAGAAGGAATCAGAAGAATCATGGTCAAGGAGGGCATAGTGCGGGCCACTCTCTTCATACTGTCCAGTAAGTGTCCCCAGAACAGGGGATCAGGGTCCCTGGGTGTGACATGGAGGATGCCTGGTGTGAAAGAGAATCAGGGTCACCAGGTGTGCCATGGGGAATCGGAGTCACCCGGTGCGACATGGGGGATAGGGGTCAAGAGTGTAACAGGGGTTTGGGGTCACCAGGTGTGCAATGAGGAATTGAGATCCCTGGGTGTGCCATGGGGGATTGAGGTCCCCAGGTGTGACATGGAAGAACATCAGGGTCCCCCAGGTGTGACATGGCGGAACATCAGGGTCCCTTAGGTGTGACATGGAAGAACATCAGGGTCCCCCAGGTGTGACATGGAAAAACATCAGGGTCTCTGGGTATGACATGGAGGAACATCAGGGGCTCCTGGTGTGACATAGAGGAACATTGGGGTCACTGAGTATGACAGCATGACATGGAGAAACACAGGGGTCCCTGGATGTGACATGGTGGAATATCGGGGTCAGTGGGTATGACAGCATGACATGGAGGAATATTGGGGTCCCAGGATGTGACATGGAAAAACATTAGGGTCCCTGGGTGTGATATAGGGGGACATCAGGGTCCCCAGGAGTGACATGGAGGAATATGGGGGTCCCTGGGTATAACAGCATTACATGGAGGAACCATCAGATCAGGGTCACTGGATATGACATAGAGGAGTTTTTAACCCCTTCCCTTTTTATTTATTTGGGGGGGGCGCAAGTAGCTGGTCTTGCCAAGGGTGTAAAATAGTGTAGCACCGGCCCTGCCTGTGGGTATGATAATGGACACTGAGGCAGCACTAATATGCTGCACTGATGGGCACGGGGCAGCACTGATAAGCTTCACTGATAGGGCTGCACTGATATGCTGCCCTAATGAGAAATGACATGTTTCACTGATGGGCACACTGATTGCCACTGATGAGTCTGCGCAGATGGCCTCTGATGAGATGGCACTGATAAGCTGCACTGATAAGGCAGCACTGATGGGCACTGATATGATGCACTGGGGGCCACTGATGGGGCTGTACTGATGGCCTCTGATGAGGCCGTACTGATATGCTGCACTGATGAGGCTGCACTGATGGGCAGTAATGAGGCTGAACTTATGGGCACTGAAAGACTGTGGTTGTGGTCTGTGGTTTATAGATGACAGGGCGGGTCATAAACAGGAAGAGGTGTGGCCTATACATGAATGGGTGTGGCCTATACAGGAATGGGTGTGGCCTATTCAGGTAGGGGTGGTCATATTTAAATTAGGGGGTGCACAAATTTAGTCAGACCTAGGGCAGCACAACACCTAAATACACCACTGCCTACAGGTGAGCCTTATTATAGGATTATCTATAGGTATAAGTGGTAAAACAGAGCTTAAGTTAATTTACTTTCTCATTTTAATTTTCAATTGACTTTCATTTTCTCAGTAATAGTTCATTTCTACTTGTTCCTATTTTCACATTCTTTAAATTGGATCTCCTGGCCCCGCCCACATTTTGGACTATGCTGACCAATCATGAGCGATCAGTAGTCTAAAGATCAGACACAGCAAGCCAATCAGTGGCTCTGCCTGAACCGAGATCCTCCACTTTTGCAGAGATCACATGACCAGAGCTTTGGCATTTGGTCACATGAGCGGCATAGAAGGGACTCTGGAGTATTTTAGTGCATCTTATAAAATGTATCCATTTGAAGGAGCGGGAGGATCCAATAGTGGGTTTTATGTCAGTATAAGTTCACGTTAAAGGAAAACTTTAAAGGCAGTCATTGCTACCCTCTCCAATGAAAATACAAATTCCCTGGCTGTTCTAATGATCCTCTGACTTCAATGCCTTCAGAGGCACGGCCCCGGAACGAGTGTGCAGATATAGGACAATGGACTTTGCACTGAATTTTCCTGGTCTGCATACTTAGGGTCATATTATCAGAAGGAGGTCAGTGATGGAAGACGCCATATTTCTCCCTCTCTTTAAAAAAAAGAAAAGGAGTAGAGGTATAATAAATAAACATAATTTTGTTTAGCGAATTCCCCTGAGACAAATTTGAGAAAAACTGATAAGGGGCTTCTTTAATACAAGCTTCCCCCCTGAGTATTCCAACACTAATGTGATCATTAGTACGGTGTCAGAGGTAATATCATTATAAAGCGTTCCATCACAAGGAGTGTAAAGGAGATGGAGAGTCCAGGATAACTGAGTATGGAAATAAGTATTATTATTATTATTATTAATATTATTATTATTATTATTATTATTATTATTATTATTATTATTAATATTATTATTATTATTATTATCATCAGTGTAATAATAACAATAATATTAATAGCTATTATTTTTATCATTATTATGTGTTATAATATTATAAAGCGTTCACAGGGAGTCCTGGATAACTACCAGTATGTATGAAAACCTTTATTATTATTATCATTACTATTATTATTATTATTATTATTATCATTACTATTGTTATTATTATTATTATTATTATTATGTGTTATATTGTTATAAAGCGCTCTGTCACAAGGTGTGTAAGAGAGACAGGGAATCCTGGATAACCGTGTATGAAAATATTTATTATTATTATTATTATTATTATTTATCTTAACTATTATTATTATTATTATTGTAATAACAATAGTAATAATTTCAATAGCTATTATTTTTCTCATTATTATTTTATTAGCATGTTTATGTGTTATATTAATATAAAGTATTCACATGGTGTGTAAGTGGGACAGGGAGTACTGGATAACTATATATGAAAACATTTATTATTATTATTATTATATTTATTATTACCTGTTATATAATTATAAAGCGCATCGTCACAAGGTGTGTAAGAGAGACAGTGAGCCCTGGATAACTATGTATGAAAACACCTATTATTAAAATACTATATTTATTATTATTATTATTATTATTATTAATATTATTATTTGTTATATTATTATAAAGCGCTCCGTCACAAGGTGTGTAAGTAAAACAGGGAGTCCTGAATAACTATATATGAAAACATAGTTTTCATGCAAGCTCTCGGCTTTCCTTTATCCGGCCCTTGGGGCACCATTCCTTCCAATGAAACCAACAATGGGGCACTCTTCCTCCCAGGGACATCAACAATGGGGTACTCTTTCTCCCAATGACACCAACAGCCAACAGTGGGGCACTCTTCCTCCCAGTGACACCAACAATGGGGCACTCGTCCTCCCAATAACACCATAATTGAGCAATCTTCCTCCCAATGACACCAACAGCCAACAGTGGGGCACTCTTCCTCCCAGGGACATCAACAATGGGGTACTCTTTCTCCCAATGACATCAACAGCCAACAGTGGGGTACTCTTCCTCCCAGTGACACCAACAATGGGGCACTCGTCCTCCCAATAACACCATAATTGAGCAATCTTCCTCCCAATGACACCAACAGCCAACAGTGGGGCACTCTTCCTCCCAATAACAAAAACAATGAAGCACTCTTCTTCCCAATGACACCAACAGTGGGGCACTATTCCTCCCAATGACACCAACAGTGGGGCACTATTCCTCCCAGTGACACCAACAATGTGGTTCTCTTCCTCCCAATCCCATCACAAGGTGTGTAAGAGAGAGAGGGAGTCCTAGATAACTATGTATGAATACATAGTTTTCATGCAAGCCCTCTGCTTGCCTTTATCCTGCCCTTGAGGCACCATTCCTTCCACTGACACCAACAATAGGGCACTCTTCCTCCAAATGACACTAACAATGGGGCACTCTTCCTCCCAATAACACCAACAATGGCGCACACTTCCTTCCAGTGACACCAAAAATGGGGCACTCTTCCTCCTAATGACACCAACAATGGGGCACTCTTCCTCCCAAAAACACCAACAATGGGGCACTCTTCCGCCCAAAAAACACCAACAATAGGGCATTCTTCCTCCCAATGACACCAACAATGGGGCACGATTCCTTCCAAAAAACACCAACAATGGGGCACTCTTCCTCCCAATAGCACCAACAATGGGTCTCTCTTCCTCCCAATGACACCAAGTATGGGGCACTCTTCCTCCCAATAACACCAACAAAGGGAAACTCTTCCTCCCAAAAAACGCCAACAATAGGGAACTCCTCCTCCCAATAACACCAACAATAGGACACTCTTCCTCCAACTATTACTAACAATAGGGGACTTTCCTTCCTCCCAATGACACCAACAGTGGGGCACTCTTCCTCCCAATGACACCAACAATGGGGCACTCTTCCTCCCAATGACACCAACAATGGGGCACTCTTCCTCCCATTAACACCAACAATAGGGCACTCTTCCTCCCAATTACACCAACAATGGGGCATTTTTCCTCCATTACGAATGGCAGGGCACTATTCCCACTTCTACTGACCAGAGGTATGATGTCTTTTTTATTCACTCCACTGACCACCAAGTCAGAGGCATTTTCTACTCCCAGGGGACCAGTCTGGCTCCCCTAATGTCTGAAGGACAATAAATTGGCCCTTTGTTAACAAAGTTTGGAGACCTCTGCTCTAGAGGAGAGGAGAAGCCCTTTAACACACCTGATCCTCCGCTCCCTCAGCAGATGGCGCTCTCCCATTTTTTGGACAGTGGACTGTTCCTCCAAGTCATCATGTCCTCTACAGGACTGTGGATCCTACATTGGTCTTGATGACGTCAAGCCCTTAAACCGCTGGAAACTTTTCAGAGTTGGGTTTTAATGATCAGGTTAGGCTTTACCCATGCAGAGCAAAGCTGCCCCCTGCAGTACCAATACTTACCTTCTCCTCAGTCTCTCCCCATCCCGATCACTAATTACTTATCCTCATCACCTGGAGAAAGGGTAGGATATGGTTGTTGCCCAAGATTATTATCATTATTATTATTATTTGTTATAGTATTAAAAAGCTCACCGTCACAAGGTGTGTAAGAGAGAGAGGGAGTCCTAGATAACTATTTATGAATACATAGTTTTCATGCAAGCCCTCTGCTTGCCTTTATCCTGCCCTTGAGGCACCATTCCTTCCAATGACACCAACAATGGCTCACTCTTCCACCCAATGACACCAACAATGGGGTACTCTTCCTCCCAATGACACCAACAATGGGGTACTCTTCCTCTCAATAACACCAACAATGGGGCACTCTTCCTCCCAATGACTCAAACAATGGGGTACTCTTCCTCCCAATGACACCAACAATGGGATACTCTTCCTCCCAATGACACCAACAGTGGTGCATTCCTCCTCCCAATAACACCAACAATGGGGCACTCTTCCTCCCAATGACACCAACAATGGGGCACTCTTCCTCCCAATGGCACCAACAATGGGGCACTCTTCCTCCCAATAACACCAACAATGGGGCACTCCTCCTCCCAATAACACCAACAATGGGACACTCTTCCTCCCAGTGACACCAACAGTGGTGCACTCATCCTCCCAATAACACCAACAATGGTGCATTCCTCTTCCCAATAACATCACCAATGGGGCACTCATCCTCCCAATGACACAAACAATGGTGCATTCATTCTCTCAATAACACCAACAATGGGGCACTCTTCCTCCCAATAATACCAACAATGGGGCACCCTTCCTCCCAATAACACCAACAATGGGGCACTCTTCCTCCCAATAACACCAACAATGGGGCACTCTTCCTCCCAATAACACCAACAATGGGGCACTCTTCCTACCAATGACACCAACAATGAGGCACTCTTCCTTCCAATAACACCAACAATGGGGCACTGGACCTCCCAATAACACCAGCAATGGGGCACTCTTCCTCCCAATAACACCAACAATGGGGCACTCTTCCTCCCAATAACATTAACAATGGGGCACTCTTCCTCCCAATAACACCAACAATGGGGCACTCTTCCTCCCAATAAGGCCAACAATGAGGTACTCCTTCGTCCAATAACACCAACAATGGGGCACTCTTCCTCCCAATAACACCAACCATTGGGCACTCTTCCTCCCAATGACACCAACAATTGGACACCCTTTCTTCCAATAACACCAACAATGGGGCACTCGTCCTTCCAATAACACCAACAATGAGGCACTCTTCCTCCCAATAACACCAACAATGAGGCACTCTTCCTCCCAATAACACCAACAATGAGGCTCTCTTCCTCCCAATAACACCAACAATGAGGCTCTCTTCCTCCCAATAACACCAACAATGAGGCACTCTTCCTCCCAATAACACCAACAATGAGGCACTCGACCTCCCAATAACACCAACAATGAGGCTCTCTTCCTCCCAATAACACCAACAATGAGGCACTCTTCCTCCCAATAACACCAATAATGGGGCACTCGACCTCCCAATAACACCAACAATGGGGCATTCCTCCTCCCAATAACATCAACAATGGAGCACTCATCTTCCCAATAACCACAACAATGTTTACAAAGTTTGGAGACCCCCTGCTTTGGAGACTTATTACTTATCCTCGTCACCTGGAGGAAGGAATTTGTTGTTGCCCAAGCCGACAAATCAGATTTCGGCTGTCACTCCCAGGCACAGGTTAAATGAGCAAGAAAGAATCTAATTGGCTGGTTTAAGCAACAGGGAACCTTCGAGCTCCTCTAGTGTCTGCAAACCAACGGCGCATCGTCATAGCGTGAAACATCTTTTAAAAGCAGTTGATGTTTAACCTTGTGCGTGTGCATGCTGCGGAGCGTGCCTTTCCCAGGCTGGGAATAAAAATACCTAAATAAAATCTGTCTGCAAATATGCTCTGCACTGATCTCCTGATAGCGCAAATTATTGGATCAACACTTGCGTTCTAACATGACATTAGCTACAGCTACACAGAAACAGAAGGCAATACGCTTGCCGATCACGTGTTTGCATCGCAGCCCCCGTGTGAGGTTGGGTTGTGACAAGCAATGGGAAAGATTGGAGCAAATCCTGAAACGATCAGTTGAGGTGCTCTGCCCAATGGTGGTGGTGTTTGGGGGGGGGGGGGGCGGCTTGCTAATAACTTAAGCTGAACTCTGGGCACAAAACTTTTCCTTTATATAAACCGTATATTCCTTCAACTTCACCTCCAGGAAGATTTACCCCCCTTCATGATCAGGCCATTTTTTGCGATACGGCACTGCATTACCTTGACCACTTGCCAACTGCCCACCGCAGATATACCACGGCAGGCTGCACGAACCAACGTATGGGTACATCGGTTCGCGGGAGCGCTCTTGGGGGCACACGCGGGCCGGTAAGAGGCGCACGCCCGCCCCCTTAGGAAGCGGGGAAGCCGATTCACGCTTGCCGCCGGGCACCCGCGATCGCTCCCCGCTGAGAGAGAATGACGCTCTGCTGTTTTAAACACAGCTGACAGTTGTTCTCTCTGGAATTAACACAGAGCTCCTGTGATCCTCCTATTTAGAAACACAAGTCTCTGTGTTGATTTCACAAACCCCTCCCCCCACAGTTAGAAAACACCCCCTAGTCCAGTGATGGCAAACCTTGGCACTCCAGATGTTTTGGAACTACATTTCCCATGATGCTCCACTACACTGCAGAGTGCATGAGCATCATGGGAAATGTAGTTCCAATACATCTAGGGTGCCAAGGTTTGCCATCACTGCCCTAGGCTCACACTTAACCCTTTGCTCACCCCCGCGCGCCCCCATTAGCCAGTGGGGAAGCTGATTCACGGGCACCCACGATCGCTCCCCGTTGAGGGAGAACGACGGTCTGCTGTTGTAAACACAGCAGACCGTTGTTCTCTCTGGAATCAATACAGAGCTCCTGTGATCCTCCTATTAAGGATCACAGGAGCTCTGTATTGATTCCACAAGTCCCTCTCCCATACAATTAGAAATCACTCCCCTAGGCTCTCATTTAACCTTTTGATCACCCCTGGGTTAACCCCTTCCCTGCCAGTGTCATTATTACAGTGACAGTGCATATTTTTAGCACTGATTAGTTCTTCTCCCTGGAATGATCACAGAGTGCCTGTGATCCTTCTATATAGGAACACAGGCCTCTATGGTAATTTCACAAGTCACATCCCCCACAGTTAGAATCACTCCCCTAGGGTCACATTTAACCCCTTGATCACCCACAGTATATACCCCTTCCCTGCCAGTGTCATTAGTACAGTGACAGTGCATATTTTAGCACTGATTACTGTAGTAACGTCACTGGTCCCCCCAAAAGTGTCAAAAATGTCAGTTAGGGGTCCGAGCTGTCTGCCGCAATGTCGCAGTCCCGCTAAAAATCGCAGAACGCCGCCATTACTAGTAAAAAAAAAACAATAAAAATGACATAAATCTTTACCGCAGTTAGTAGACGCGATGACTTTTGAGCAAACCAATCAAAATAGGCTTGTTGTGATTTTTTTTTTACCAAAAATATGTAGCAGAATACAAATTGGCCTAAAATATTAAAAAATTTTGATTTGTTAACTATTTTTTTGGGGAATGTTATATAGCAGAATGTGAAAATATTGTTTTTTTTTGTTTTTTTTTCAGAATTGTCGCTCTATTTTTGTTTTTATAGCGCAAAAAATAAAAATCGCACAGGTGATCAAATGCCACCAAAAGAAAGCTCTATTTGTGGGGAAAAAAGGACATCAATTTTATTTAGAAACAGCATCGTACGACCGCGCAATTGTCTGTTAAAATAACGCAGTGCCGAATTGCAAAATATGGCCTGGTCATTAAGGGGGCAAATCTTTCCGGTCCAGAAGTGGATAATAAAATGCTTTTAGAGTCAAAATCTATCTAAAGATAGTTTTGTTTTTAAAATACATTAATAATTTAGTTTATTCAGCATGAAATTGAAGTGTCCGCCACAATGTTGCAGTCCCACAAAAAATCGCAGATCGCCGCCATTACTTGTAAAAAATAAATAAAGAAATAAAAATGACATAAATCTTTCCCCTAGTTTGTAGACGCGATAACTTTTGTGCAAACCAATCAAAATACGCTTATTGGGATTTTTTTTTTACCAAAAATATGTAGCAGAATACAAATTGGCCTAAGATGATGAAAAAATTAGATTTTTTAATTTTTTTTTTTTGGGAATGTTATATAGCAGAAAGTTAAAAGAAAATATATATATATTTTTTTTTTTTCAAAATTGAAGGCTCTTTTTTTGTTTATTTTACACTCTTATTTTATTTATTTGTATTAAAAAATTTAGATTTTTACATTTTTTTTTGGGGAATGTTATATAGCAGAATGTGAAAAAATATTTATATTTTTTTTTCAGAATTGTCGCTCTTTTTTTATTTACATTTTTTTTTTGAGAATTTCTCATAAAAAAATGTGAAAAATATTGTTATTTTTTCAAAATTGTCGCTGTTTTTTTGTTTATAGCGCAAAAAATAATAATCTCACAGGTAATCAAATACCACCAAAAGAAAGCTCTAACCAGTGTTTTCTAACTGTGTGGGAGGAGCTTTTAGTAGGGGAAGGCATAGATCCATATCCCTGCTTTGCAGAAACACAGGATCAATGCCTTCCCCAATGACAGAATAGTCTTGTTTACATAGGCAGACCGCCGTTCTATTTGAATTCATTCTATTTGCATTTAGGGAAATGGTTATATTCTTTTTTTTTTTTCTATTCTAACATTTTCTATTCCTCTATTTTCTATTCAAAATTCAGATTTCGTAAGATGGTTATATTCTTTCTATTTTATTCTATTCTATTGTTTTTTTTTCTGTTCAATTCTATTTTTATTAGAAACAAATTCAATTTGAATATAGAATTTTAGAAGATGCTTATATTCTTTCTATTTTTTTTTTTCTATTCTATTTTTTTCTATTCCATTCTGTTCTATTCCTTTATTTTCTATACTATTTTATCATGTTCTTTTATTTTGTTCTGTTTTACTCTATTCTTTTATTTTATTTTCTATTATTTTTTTATTCTATTCCTTTATTTTCTATTCAATTTCTTTATTTTCCTTTTTTTTCTATTCTATTCATTCTATTCTATTCTTTTCTATTCTATTTTATACTTTTCTATTCTTTTAATTCCTATTCTATTCCTTTATTTTCAGTTATATTCAGTTCCTTTATTTTATATTCTATTCTAGTATTTTCTTTTCTATTCTATTTTATTCTTTTCTACTCTATTCCTTTATTTTATATTCCATTTATTCTATTTGAAAATTAGAATCAAATTTATTTTCTATTCTATTCTATTCTTTTCTATTTTATAATTGTATATTCTATTCTTTTAATTCCTATTCTATTCCTTTATTTTCAATTCAGTTCCTTTATTTTATATTCTATTCTAATATTTTCTTTTCTATTCTATTTTATAATTGTATATTCTATTCTTTTAATTCCTATTCTATTCCTTTATTTTCAATTCAGGTCTTTTATTTTATATTCTATTCTAGTCTTTTCTTTTCTATTCTATTTTATAATTTTCTATTCTATTCTTTTAATTCCTATTCTATTCCTTTATTTTCAATTCAGTTCCTTTATTTTATATTCTATTCTAGTCTTTTCTTTTCTATTCTATTTGATTATTTTCTACTCTATTCCTTTATTTTATATTCCATTTATTCTATTTGAAAATTAGAATCAAATTTATTTTCTATTCTATTCATTCTATTCTTTTCTATTTTATAATTGTATATTCTATTCTTTTAATTCCTATTCTATTCCTTTATTTTCAATTCAGTTCCTTTATTTTATATTCTATTCTAATCTTTTCTTTTCTATTCTATTTTATAATTATATATTCTATTCTTTTAATTCCTATTCTAGTCCTTTATTTTAAATTCAGTTCCTTTATTTTATATTATTTTCTAGTCTTTTCTTTTCTATTCTATTTTATTCTTTTCTACTCTATTCCTTTATTTTATATTCCATTTATTCTATTTGAAAATTAGAATCAAATTTGAAAAACTATTTGAATTTTAAATGGTTCGAATTTGATTCAAATTTGATTCAAATTTCGTCCGAAATTTTGTTTCGTTAATTGGATTCATTTAAAATTGTTACTATTGTAATTCGGAAATTCAGATCAGATACATCCGAATTTTGATTCTGAACTAAACAAACCGCACACGTCGATTTTCCTGTATATACCCTCTTAGGGGAATCTTCCTTCACTTTGTGTGCTGCAGACACAACAGGATGTCAGAGGAAGTCCCTCCAAAGTGAGCGCAGGAAGGGCTCACACTTGTCCGCGGCGGTGAATTGCGGAAAAGCAGGTAATCGCACGTTGCCTGCGTTGGTGCATTGCAGCGCCATTCATTTTTAAATGGCATCCCAAAGACGCTGTTCACACTCCTGCGTTTGCTGTCGCTCTGTACTGCATGACAGTGGAAATGACATCATTCTCTTCGGTGGCTGTGCACATCAACGCAGTGTGATGTTGAAATGGTGCCGGCGCTTCTTTGGTGCAGCTGAAAGTTTTTTGCCGTATAGACTTCAATAGGAGTGCATGCATTTAAAAAAAATGCATTAGCAAAAAAAACTACATGCCCTACAAAAATGCACCGAAAAATGCATCAACATTCAGCAGCACTTGTGTGAACTAGGGATTGACCGATATGTTTTTTTCAGGGCCGATACCGATATTTTGGTCACAACATATCGGTATTGGCTGATATGGGCCGATATTTTGTACATTTACATAAATCTGGTACTGACCATGTTAATTTTTGTTTAATGCTTAATGGCTGGCTGGCTTCCTGTGGTGGATGGCTGGCTGGCATCCTGTGGTGGGTGGCTGGCTGGCACCCTGTGGTGGATGGCTGGCTGGCACCCTGTGGTGGGTGGCTGGCTGGCACACTGTGGTAAGTGGGTGGCTGGCACAGGGGCTGTGGGTGGCTGGCTGGTATAGGGCCTGTGGATGGCTGGCTGGTACAGGGCCTGTGGGCATCTGACTGCTACAGTGCCTGTGGCTGGCTGGTACAGGGCCTGTGGGTGTCTGGCTGTCTGGCACCCTGTCTGTGGGTGGCTGGCTGTCTGGTACCCTGTGGTGGGTGGCCAGTTGGCTGGCACCCTGTGGTGGGTGGTTGGCTGGCACCCTGGGGTGGGTGGCGGGCTCCTGTTGGTGGGTGTATGGCTGTGATACACTCCCGCGAGACTAGTCCCGACTCCAAATGAGGCTGTCCAAGGCGAGGGCAGAATGACGTCACAAAAATATCGGCAATATCGGCCAGTTCCGGGGCCGATACCGGTATATCAGGGAAAGTGCATGTCAGCCCCCGATATATCGGCCTTGCCGATAATCGGTCTATCCCTAGTGTGAACCTAAGCGTAGACAGCGCAGTTCCAACGCACATGTGTTGCAGCACACAGCAATGCACTGCCATGTATTGTGCTGCACTGTGTTGACAACAATATTTGTTTTTTTTGGACACTAAATGGCGTGCCTTATCGCACACAGGGCGGATGATAGGGGGGGACCACCAATCCAACTGTAGGGGGCCTGGGCACGCAGGGGTGCCCCAACAGCACGGAGAATCAGTGTGGTCGGGCGGAGGGGAAAATACAGAAGGAAGCCCCGTGCAGCTCTCTGCAGCAGGCTTTGTTTGGGACTCCAACCAGCCAGGGAGGTGGCGGCTGGTTGCTCGGGTCTCCCAGTGGGATGGGAGACCTGGGCAGAGTCGGGGCGTCCCCTCCTGCTTGCTGGGGTAACAACCGAGTGGCACCCATGCCCCATTGGCCATTACCACCTAAAAGCCAATCGCCGGCTCTAAAAAATGGTACCGGGATGATGCCTCTAGCTGCAGGCATCACCCTGGTACAACCACTTCTTGCAGCTGACATAGAGCTATGTCAGTTTTTTGGGAAGTGGTTAAAGGCCGCAGGAGCGGACTGACCATTCGGGGATTAGGGCACTGCCCGAGGGCCCAGGGTCAGTAGGGGGCCCCATGCAGGCAGACCTGGCCATGGACCCCCCCATATCACTCCAGCCTGCACCACCCCCCCCCCCACCAGTCCACCAGTTTACTTACCTTGTTCCTCCGGATTGACAGGCGTCAGGGGCGGCGGCTTCCCCATCAGGCTCCTTCATGTCCTTTCTCTGCGGCCATCTCCTCCCCGCTTCTTGACCAATAGCATGCCTTCTCCTTTCGGCCAATTGGGAAACAGGTCTCAGGGACCCGCTTCCTGATTGGCCGGGAGGAGAATCAGTGTGGCAATAGCGAATATTCATTCGCTATTTGTCACACAACTGGGTGGGCTCGGGGAGCAGTGCTCTAGCATGAATCCCCCTCTCCCAGCACAAATCCCCTCTGCTACCATGCATAATTCCCCCACTCCCAATCCTCCCCTCGTAGCACAAATCCCCCTTTCTCAGCACAAATCTCCCTCCCTGAATCCCCCCTCCTAGCACAAATCCTCTACCCCTCCAACTTCCCCTCTCAGCATAAATTGCCCCACCCCAATCCCCCTCTCCTAGCACAAATCCCCTCTGCTACCATGCATAATTCCCCCACTCCCAATCCCCCTCTTCTAGTACAAATCCCCCTCTCCCAGCACAAATCCTCTCCCTCCCACAAATCCTCTACCCCTCTAATTCCCCCCCTCAGCATAAATCCCCCCACCCCAATCCTCCTCTCCTAGCACAAATCCCCCTCTTCCAGCACAAATCCCCTCTGCTATCATGCATAATTCCCCCACTCCCAATCCTCTTCTCCTAGCACAAATTCCCTCTCTCAGCACAAATTCTCTCCAGCCCCGAACCCCCCTCCTAGCACAAATCCTCTACCCCTCTAATTTCCCCTCTCAGCATAAATCCCCCCACCCCAATCCTCCTCTCCTAGCAGAAATCCCCCTATCCCAGCACACATCTCCTCTGATACCATGCATAATTCCCACACCCCCAATCCCCTTCTCCTGGCACAAATTCTCCTTTCCCAGCACAAATCCTCTCCCTCCCCAAATCCCCCCTTCTAGCACTAATCCTCTACCCCTCTAATTTCCCCTCTCAGCAAAAATCCGCCGCCCCCCTCAAATCCTCCTTTCCTAGCACAAATCCCCCTCTACCAGCACAACCCCCCCCCCCCCAAATCCCCTCTGCTACCATGCATAATTCCCCAACTCCAAGTCCCCCTCTCCTGGCACAAATCCTCTCCCTTCCCGAATCCGCCCTCCTAGCACAAATCCTCTACCCCTCTAATTTCCCCTCACAGCATAAATCCCCCCTCCTTGATCTTTCTCACCTAGCAGAAATCCCCCTCTCACAGCACAAATCTCCTCTGCTACCATGTATAATTCCCCCACTCCCACTCCCCCTCTCCTGGCACAAATCCCCCTCTCCCAGCACAAATCCCCCCCCCCCCCCAAATCCCCTCTGCTACCATGCATAATTCCCCAACTACCAATCCCCCTCTCCTAGCACAAATCCCCCTCTCCCAGCACAGATCCTCTCCCTCCCCGAATCCACCCTCCTAGCACAAAACCTCTACCCCTCTAATTTCCCCTCTCGGCATAAATCCCCCCACCCCAATCCTCCTCACCTAGCAGAAATCCCCCTCTCCCAGCACAAATCTCCTCTGCTTCCATGCATAATTCCCCCACTCCTAATCCCCCTCTCCTGGCACAAATTCCCCTCTCCCAGCACAAATCCCCGAATCCCCCCCTCTAGCACAAATCCTCTACACCTTTAATTTCCCCTCTCAGCAAAAATTACCCCCACCCCAATCCTCCTAGCACAAATCCCCCCTCCCAGCACAAATCCCCCCAACCCCCTTTGCTCTTACGCATAGATCCCCCACCACCAATCCCTCTCCTAGAACAACCCCCCCCCCCCACGCCACAAATCCACCTTCCTAGTCAAATAACCCCCTCCAAAGCACCCCTTCTAGCACAACTTAATAGACAATAAGAGAGCAAACCAGAGTTCATTGTTGGGGTTTATATACACCCCTAAGTGATTGTAAACCTGAGACATGAAACATGAACAAAGCTTATCCCTCTATAGCGTGTACTTGTCCCAATCCAGGGCACTAAGCGTCATTTCTTTCTGCTGCCTCAGCTATCTGCATTTCTGACACCAAGAGAAAAAAGGTGGCAGAGGAGGGAGCTCCAGCACACAGCCTGTGACTGACAGCCTCAGCTCTGTTCCTGTGTGCATTGTGAAGGGGGGGTGTGTCCCTTCCCTCCAATCAGCTCTCACCGAGCTCTGCTCAATGTAACTGCAGCTCCCCACCCCCTGCTTTCTGAAAGCTCAGACAAGGTGTATAAATTCTGGACTTTGAACAGATGAAGAGAAGAGAAGACTGCAGACAAACCTGTACAACTTATGTAGGAGGAATTGTTTCACCTCTGTGTATAACCTGGGTCCAGTCACTTCCCTGAGTATAGAAACAAAGGAAACTTTAGAGCTAGAGGATTTGTTCTGAGGGGTTATTTTTTGGGGGGTGAAGGGGCATTTCAGCTTTGGGGGATGGGCGTAAGATTTGTGCTAGGACAGTGATGGGGAACCTATGGCACACGTGCCACAGCTGGCACGCAGGGCACTCTCTGTGGGCACGCCAGCTATACTGGGAAGTTGCCACCGCTGATGCCTGGGCTCTCTAAGCCTCCCTCCCCCCCCCCCCCGCACGGCAGCTGTGACAAGGGAATTTCGAACGTGGACTGTCAGTGTATTTCCGTGTTCACCGCCCTTCTGTTAAGCAGCGCTGGACAGAGACAGAGCGGCGCTTGCAGAGATCGCCGCCTGCTCTGATTCCTCCTGCCTCCCCATTGGCTGCAGCCAAGCACCAATGAGGAGGTTGACAAGTGCACCATGGGACATTTAGTCCCAGAAGACCATGGGGAGAGAGAAAGAGCTTGAGATCGTGAGAAAGACTGGAGCAGCACACTGTGAGCCAGGGGACAGAGAGGCTATGAGGATACCCCCCTGCAGTGCCAGTTGCGGGCCTTGCCACGGGCAACTGAGAGTGAGTGGATATCTGTTTGGAGGAAGTGTTACTGTGTCACTGGGATTGGTGAGAGGCCCTTGCGGTTATTATCTGTGGCTGTTATAAATTACAGTGTTGGCACTTTGAGAAAAATAAGTTGGTTTTGTGTCGCAGTTTGGGCACTCGGGCTGAAAAAGGTTCGCCATCACTGTGCTAGGATGTGGGGTTGAGGGGGTATTTATGCTGGGAGGGTGGTATTTGGAGTGGGGGGGGGGTGTACTAGGAGAGGACATTTTAATGCTAAAGGAATTGCGCTGGGGGTGATTTTTTGGGGGGTGGGCTTTTTTGATTTGGGGGATGGGGGGGGGGCAAAGATTTGTGCTAGAATGTGGGATTGAGGGGTATTTATGCTGGGAGGGTGGTATTTGGAGTGAGGGGGGGGGGGGTGTACTAGGAGAGGACATTTTAATGCTAAAGGAATTGCGCTGGGGTGATTTTTTTGGGGGTGGGGGGTCTTTTTTGATTTGGGGGATGGGGGGGGGGCAAAGATTTGTGCTAGGATGTGGGATTGAGAGGGGTATCTATGATGGGAGAGGGATTTGGAGTGGGGGAATGTTTACTAGGAGGGGAAATTTTAGGGCAAGAACATTTGTGCTGGGGGTGATTTTTTGGGGGCAGGGGGCATTTGAGCTTTGGGATGTGAGGGATATTGGGGGGGGGGGGGCAAGGATTTGTGCGAGCATGTAGGAATCAGGGGTATTTATGCTGGGAGGGGGGATTTGGAGTAGGGGGATGTGTACAGGAGAGGACGATTGACTGCTATTGGAATTGCACTAGTGGGTGATTTTTATAGGGGGTGGGGGGGGGGCATTTGGGATTTGGGGGATGGGGGGCAAAGATCTGTGCTAGGATGTGGGATTGAGGGGGTATTTATGCTGGGAAGGTGGTATTTGGAGTGGGGGGGGGAATGTGTACTAGGAGGGAAAATATTAGGGCAAGAGGACTTGTGCTGGGGGGGAGGATTTTTCAGGGGGTAGGGGGCAGTTTGAGCTTTGGTAGTGGGGGGCGCAAAGATTTGTGCTGGGAGGGGGATTTCACCAGGGGGGATTTCACCAGGGGGTGGATTTGTACTGGGAGGAGGGGGGATTAATGCTTATGGGGCAACCATGCAGATTAGTGCTCAGTTTCTTTGTGTGGGGGGGGGGGGTTGCTGACACATAATGCTTGGGGGGGGGGGCTGCAGTTTGGCATGTTCACCCTGGGCTCTGGATGTCTCTGCACTAGAATCCAGCCATTGGCCTTGGTAAATATCCCATTTTTAATTTACTTACAGACAAAAATTGTTGGGAAGCATCATTAGGATTGTTGTGTTGCCGTCGTAGATGCACATATCGTCTTATTAGCACCATTTATTTTTAATAATATAATAATAATAATAATATTTTTAATAATATTTTTAATAATATAATAATAATATAATAATAATATTTTTAATAATATAATAATAATAATAATATTTTTAATAATATAATAATAATATAATAATATAATAATAATAATAATATTTTTAATAATAAAATAATAATATAATAATATAACAATATAATAATACGTTTGTTCAACTACGTTCCACTCTGTTCAACTTTGGCAAAAACTTTTGGTGAGACCCGGCAGAATTTTTTTTAATTTATTTTTTTTTTTAACGTCGCCGTCAGCGTACTTAAAATTCAACCTACATCCCCTCTATTATCCCACATAAAAAGTTCCTTTATCAAAACCATATGCCAACTTCTTTTGACCTGCTTCCTTGTCCCTGTCCTTTTGTCAGCCCATGTCAATTTAAAGAATTACTTGACTTACAATGACCGAAAATGAAAAGGCGACTGAAGATAATCGGTCGTTTCTGGAAAGAGTAAAAAAAAAAAACCTACACCCCACCGTCCCAAAATCATTCCCATAGAGATAGCAATATTATTGATGCCATCGTTATGCTAATTTTTTTTTTTTTTTCCTTAGGAATAAAACATCGAGTCTTACAAATTCTTCAATGGGAATTTCATACACATCAAACCTGAGAAAGAGAAGAATCAACGCTCAAACTTTTTTTTTTTTTTTTTAATTCTGTATGAGAAAGAAGTGCTTTTTTTTAAATGGCTTTGATCACAACTGAATAGCTAAATAAATAAATAAATAAATAAAAAAATACACTCTTTTTATTTATTTATTTTTTGGTGGGCTGTTACTGATGTACTATAAACCTTTTCCTTGACATTTATACTTTTTAATATATTTTTATTTTTTTATTTTCTTTCTTTAGTAGTGAGCTGTCAGTGTTACCCTACAAGCTTTTTTACTTTTTTTTTTGACAGTGAGTTGTCACTAATGCTTTTTTTTTTTTTTGCATCACTTTTTTATTTATTTTTCCTTTCTTTTCTTATTAAATGGACTATCACTGATGCTCTGTAAAACATCTGTTTGCATGTTTTTTTTCCCACCATTTTTTATCAATTTTTTTTCCCCCTAAGTGGGTTGTCACTGATGCATTTATTGCAATGCTGTGCAATAGCAAGGACACGTTTTTTTTTTTTTATTTTCTTTCTTTAATAGTGAGCTGTCATTGTTACCTTTCAAGCTTTTTTACTTTTCTTTCTTTTTTTTTTTTTTTGACAGTGGGTTGTCACTAAGCCTCGGTTTCCACTAGTGCGGCTACGAAGTCGTGCTACTTCTAGCACGACTTCGTAGCAAAAGTAAACCGCGGCTTCAGTTAGACTTGTCCCTCATATATAGAGGGAAGTCGCGCTCAAAAGTAGTACACGATTTACTTTTGAGGTCGCGGCAACTGAAGCCGCGGCAGTGGAAACGTGCCCCATTGAAAACCATGGGTTTTGACTTGCTGTGCGACTTGACATGTGTCAAGTCGCACCGCAAGTCGCACTAGTGGAAACCGAGCCTAATGCTCAATAAACCATTTTTTTGTGCCCCACAGAGGGAAAATAAAGAATTTCAGGAAATTAAACAATAACATAAATACTCAAAATACTCGAAAGTATCAGATTAAAAAATAAACTTCAAAAACAAATATACATTTGAAGTATTTTGTCACTTTGAAAGCTACTTTATTTAACTTGCGACAGCTGAAACTTTTTTATTTTTTTTTTTTCTTGAACCTGTCTGTATCCTGGTTTTATTCATTGATGTAGTAAACAGATTTAAAATGTATCCCAAAGATCTTAAGGGAGCTCATTTCAGTCAAGCTGAAACTAGTCTTACCTGAATCAATGTTTTAAGAGTCCCTGTGGCTTGGCATTTTGAATAATCAATCTGTCTGTATCTCTTCTTAATCATGCACATCTCTCAGACTACCTCCCCCCCCCCCCAAAAAAAAAAAAAAAAAAAAAAAAAGCCCTCTTCTTGTTTGTCACCCTCTGAAACCTGGTTTTGCTTCTTTTATTACTGTTCAACAATGCTATTATGTCACATGCAAAAATCCTTTTCCCTTTTTCTCATTTCAGATTCCCACTGCTGTATCTTGATACTTTTTTTTTTTTTTTTTTTTTTTTAATATTACCAAATCTCTTTTTTTCCCATAATTACTGCCCAATCATTATATAATCCTGTAACAATGGCTCCATTGAGATCCCAGCTTTTGCAAACTATGGGACACACAATTAATAATTGCCTCCCCTCCTCTCTGTTCCCACCCACTTGTCCTTGCTATTGCACAGCATTGCAAAAATGCATCAGTGACAACCCACTTAGGGAAAAAAAAAAAAATGATAAAAAATTGTGGAAAAAAAAAAAAAAACGCAAACAGATGATTTACAGAGCATCAGTGATAGTCCACTTAAAAAGAAAAGAAAGGAAAAAGAAATAAAAAAGTGATGCAAAAAAAAAAATATATATATATATATATAGAGAGAGAGAGAGAGAGAGGTTTATTGAGCATTAGTGACAACCCACTGTCATAAAAAAAAAAAAAAAAAATAAAGTAAAAAAGCTTATAGGGTAAAAAGGTTTAAAGCACATCAGTTACAGCCCACTAAAAAAAAAAAAAAAAAAATCAAGTAAAGGGCATCAGCGTTAGCCTTACTAAAAAAAAATAAAAAGTAAAAAAGCTTATAGGGTAACACTGACAGCTCACTACTAAAGAAAGTATATACATAAAAAAAAATTTGTAAAAATTAAGTAACAAAATAAGTAAGTAAGAAAATAATAAAAGATATATATTAAAAAGCATGAATGTCAAGAAAAAGGTTTATAGGGCATCAGTTACAGTTCACTTAAAAAAAAAAAAAAAAGCCAAAAACTAAAGAACTAAAGTAAAAGGTTTAAAGCACATCAGTTACAGCCCATTAAAAAAAAAAAAAAAAATCAAGTAAAGGGCATCAGCGTTAGCCTTACTAAAAAAATAAAAAGTAAAAAAAATTATAGGGTAACACTGACAGCTCACTACTAAAGAAAGTATATACATAAAAAAAATTGTAAAAATTAAGTAACAAAATAAGTAAGTAAGAAAATAATAAAAAATATATATTAAAAAGCATGAATGTCAAGAAAAAGGTTTATAGGGCATCAGTTACAGTTCACTTAAAAAAAAAAAAAAAAAAGCCAAAAACTAAAGTAAAAGGTTTATAGCACATCAGTTACAGCCCATTAAAAAAAAAAAAAAAATCAAGTAAAGGGCATCAGCGTTAGCCTTACTAAAAAAATAAAAAGTAAAAAAAATTATAGGGTAACACTGACAGCTCACTACTAAAGAAAGTATATACATAAAAAAAATTGTAAAAATTAAGTAACAAAATAAGTAAGTAAGAAAATAATAAAAAATATATATTAAAAAGCATGAATGTCAAGAAAAAGGTTTATAGGGCATCAGTTAGAGTTCACTTAAAAAAAAAAAAAAAAAAACTAAAGTAAAAGGTTTATAGCACATCAGTTACAGCCCACTAAAAAAAAAAAAAAAAAAAATCAAGTTAAGGGCATCAGCGTTAGCCTTACAAAAATAAAATAAAAAGTAAAAAAAGCTTATAGGGTAACACTGACAGCTCACTACTAAAGAAAAGAATATAAAAAAATATTAAAAAGCATAAATGTCAAGTAAAAGGTTTATAAGGCATCAGTTACAGTCCAGTAAAAAAAAAAAGGCAAAAACTAAAGTAAAAGTTCTCTAGCACATCAGGTACAGCCCACTAAAAAAACAAAAAAAAACAAAAAAATAAATAAATAAATCAAGTAAAGCGCATCAGTGTTAGCCTTACTAAAGAAAAAAAAAAAAAGTAAAAAAGCTTATATAGTAACACTGACAGCTCACTACTAAAGAAAATAAAATAAAAATATTAAAAAGCATAAATGTCAAGTAAAAGGTTTATAGGGCATCAGTTGCAGTCTAGTAAAAAAATAAAATATAGGAAAAGGTGTATAGGGTACCAGTGGAGCCCCCTTTAAAAAAAAAAAAAAAAAAGAAAACAAAAAAAAAAAAACAAAAAAACAAAAACAAAAAAAAAAAAACAGTTAAAGGCTTATAGAACATCAGTGACAGCAAGGTGTATAGGGCATCAGTGAAAGCCCTCCAAAAAAAAAAATAAAAAAAAAACTGCATCAGTGACAGCCCACTTAAAAAAATACAGGAAAATGTGTACAGTATGGTATCAGTGTCACCCCCTTTAAAAAAAAAAAAAAAAAATCAGTGTAAAGGCTTATAACACATCAATGGTTCAGAGACAGCAAGGTGTATAGGGCATGATGTGAAAGCTCTTAAAAAAAAAAAAAAAAAAAAACAGTGTCCGCTTGCTTAAAAAACAAACAAAAAAAAAAAAAACATCCAGAAAAAGGTGTATATAGCATCAGTGACAGCCCTCTGAATAAATAAATCAATATTTAAATAAAAAATCAATTAAAGGCCTATAGTACAACAGTGACAGCAAGTTGTAAAGGGCATCAGAAACAGCCCCCCCCCCCCCAAAAAATAAAAAATAATAATAATAATCAGATAATCAGTAAAAGCCTTATATTGCATCAGTGACCAACTTAAAAAAACTATTTAAAAGTAAAATAAAATAAAAACAAGAAAAAGTGTATAGGGCATCAGTCACAGCCTCATTGAAAAAACATCCAGGGCTGCTGATAAGGCAGTGCATACAGCTGGTCCTGTTGTACCGGGCCCAGACCTCACCAGCTAAACAGGGGAGCCCAGGGCAAATGTTTTATTGGTTGAACTAGATGGACTTTTTTCTTCCTTTTTCAACCAGACTAACAATGTAACATTATTGTTAACTTCTGCCTAAATAATAAATGGATTTTACTAGACCACACCCCCACTCTTACCATGGATTAAATGACATTTCCCTGGGCCCTATCAGGTCATAAAAGGGGCCCAGGAGGTGAGAACTTTTTTTCATTTTTTGGATTGTAGGGGGGATAAAGTCAGTGCCATTGTTTTGCTGCACTCCAGGGAAGTAGGGTGTAGGGAGGCCTTGGGGGGGGGGGGGGGGCCCATCAGGAAGGCTATATGGGGCGCCAGGATTTCTAACAGCAGCTCTTAAGACATTAGTGACAACCCTGAAAAAAAAAAGAAAACAAAAAATCTGTAAAACACTTATATTGTATCAGTGATTGCCCACTTAAATAAAATATTTTTAAAACTAAATTAAAACATGAAAAAGTGTACAGGGCATCAGTGACAGCCCCTAACCACTTCTGGCCCGGAAGGATTTGCCCCCTTAACCGGTTGCCGACCGCCGCAAGTACATATACTGCGGCGGTCAGCCCCGGCCAGGCAAAGTGACGTACCGGTACGTCACTAGCCTGTCACTAGCTTGTGAGCCAATAGCGGGCGAGTGCCCGCCCCGGCTCGTTCCCTAACAAGTCAGTGCGTGTGACCGGCGGACCCGATGTCCGCCGATCACTCGCGATCGTTTGCCGTGAAGGGAGAAAGGCAGGCGGCTAATGTAAACAAAGCCGCCTGTCATTCTTCCCTGTGTAAAAATGGAGATCACATGGTTCTACTATGTAGGACCGTTGATCTCTGTTCTTACACCAGTAGCTATGTCCAATGACAGTTAGAAACACGCCCCTAGGGACATACTTAGCCCCTCCTTCCCCAATAAAGTTAACCCCTTCCCTGCCAGTGTCATTTTTACAGTAACAGTGCATATTTATAGCACTGATTACTGTAGTAATGTCACTGGTAACCCCAAAAGTGTCAAAAATGTCAGTCAGGGGTCCGATCTGTCCGCCGCAATGTCACAGTCCCGCAAATAAAAACGCAGATCGCCGCCATTACTCGTTAAAAAAAAAAACAATAAAAATGACAAAAATCTTTCCCTTTGTTAGTAAACGCAATAACTTTTGCGCAAACCAATCAAAATACGCTTATTGTGATTTTTTTTACCTAACATATGTAGCAGAAAACAAATTGGCCAAAAGTGTTAAAAAATTTAGATTTTTAAATTTTTTTGGGGGGAATTTCATATAAACAAATGTGAAAAATATTGTTATTTTTGCAAAATTGTCGCTCTTTTTTTGTTTATAGCGCATGATCAAAAAATCGCACAGGTGATCAAATACCACCAAAAGAAAGCTCTGTTTGTGGGAAAAAAAGGACGTCAAATTCGTTTAGGTACAGCGTCGCAATTGTCTGTTAAACTCACGCAGTGCCGAATCGCAAAAATAAACCCTGGTCAGGAAGGGGGTAAAATCTTCCGGGGCTTAAGTGGTTAATGACCATGCCATATTTTGCGATTCGCCACTGCGTTATTTTAACGGACCATTGCGCTGTCGTGCGACACTGTACCTAAATAAAATTGACGTCCTTTTTTTCCCACAAATAGAGATTTCTTTTGGTGGTATTTAATCACCTGTGGGATTTTTATTTTTTGTGCTATAAACAAAAAAATAGAGACAATTCTGAAAAAAAAAACAAAAAAAAAACAATATTTTTCACATTCTGCTATATAACATTCCCCCCTGCCCCCCCCAAAAAAAAATAAAAAAATCTAAATTTTTAACATTTTAGGCCAATTTGTTTTCTGCTACATATTTTTGGTATAAAAAAATTGCAATAAGCGTATTTTGATTGGTTTGCGCAAAAGTTATCGCGTCTACTAACTACGGGAAAGATTTATATAATTTTTATTGTTTTTTTTTTTTTTTTTTTACTAGTAATGGTGGCGATTTGCAATTTTCTGTGGGACTGCGACATTGCAGCGGACAGATCGGACCCCTAACTGACATTTTTGACACTTTTGGGGGGACCAGTGACATTACTACAGTAATCAGTGCTAAAAATATGCTCTGTTACTGTAATAATGACACTGGCAGGGAAGGGGTTAACAGTGTGGGTGAACAAGGGGTTAAATGTGTACCTAGTGGAGTGATTCTAGTGGGGGGGGGGGGCGTGGCTTGTGAAATTATCATAGAGACATGTGATCCTATATAGAAGGATTACAGGCGCTCTGTGATCATTCCAGGGAAAAGATTGGTCAGATCTGTTTACAACAGCCGACCGTTCTTCTCTCTCAGCGATCGCGGGTGTCAGGCAGCAATTGGAGCCACCTGACCCGTGCATCGGCTTCTTCACTGATCAGCGGGGGCGGGAGCGTGCCGGCCCCCTAGCTGCCTGCCCACGACCAACGTATACCTACAGCTGTTTGCGCAGGAGCGGCTGCCTACCACAGTATAACTGCGGCGCACGGACGTAAAGTGGTTAAAAAACAGTAAAAGGCTTATACAGCATCAGTGACAGCCTCATTGAAAAAGACACACAAAAAAAAAAATGCCACCCAATAAATGGAATACAAAACAATAAAAAGAAAGTTATTGTCATGATAAAATAAAATCATAATTCCAAAAACTTTAGGGCAAAAAAAAAATAAAAAAATAGAAAAAAAATATGAAAAAGGCTTATATTGCATGAGTGACTGCCCACTTAAAAAGGCCTGGGAGGTGAGAACTTATTTTCATTTTGCGGGGTGTAGGGGGGTAAAGTCAGTGCCGTTTTTTTGCTGCACCCCAGGGGAGTGGTGTGTGTGCGTGTGTGGGGGGGGGGGGGGGAGCATCAGGAAGGCTGTATGGGCCCTATGATTTCTAACAGCAGCCCTGAAGACATAAGTGACATCCCTCAAGAAAAAAAAAATAAATCTGTAAAACACTTATATTGCATCAGTGATTGCCCACTTACTGTAAATAAAATATTTTAAAAATGTAATAAAAACAAGAAAAAGTGTATAGGACATCAGTGACAGCCCCTTAAAGTAAGAGTAAAAGGCTTATACACCATCAGTGACAGTCTCATTTAAAAAAAAAAAAATGCCACCACTAAATGGAATATAAAAAATAAAAAGAAAGTTATTGGCATGATAAAATAAAATCATAAATTCAACATCTTAAGGCAAAAAAAAAAAATAATAATATATATATATATACATATATATATATATATATATATATATATTTATATATGTATATATATATATATATATATATATTTATATATATATATATATATATATATAAAATAAATCTGTAAAAGGCTTATATTACATGAGTGACTGCCCACCTAAAATTAAAAAAAAAAAAAAATAATTATTTAATTGAAGTAAATAAAACCAAGTAGGTGTGTGTGTGTGTGTGTGGGGGGGGGGGCGAAGTGACAACCCTCAAAAAAACGTATTTTCTTTTTCGGGTAGTAGGGGGGATAAAGTCAGTGCCGTTGTTTTGCTGCACTCCAGGGGAGTGGGGTGTAGGGGGGGCCCCCATCAGGATGGCTATATGGGCCCCATGATTTTATAATAGCCAGAAGAAACCAGTGAAATACCTAGAAATACCTAGAAAAAAAAAAAGAAAATCTGTAAAACACTTATATTGCATCAGTGATTGCCCACTTAAATAAAATATTTTAAAAATTAAATAAAAACAAGATAAAAGTGTAAAAAAAAATGCCACCCGCTAAATGGAACACAAAAAATAAAAAGAAAGTTATTGGCATGATAAAATAAAATCATAATTCCAAAATCTTAAGGCAAAAAAAAGTGACTGACCACTTAAAAAAGCCTAGGAGGTGAGAACTTTTTTTCTTTTTTGGGTAGTAGGGGGGATAAAGTCAGTGACATTGTTTTGCTGCACTCCAGGGGAGTGGGGTGTAGGGGGGGGGGGGCATCAGGAAGGCTGTATGGGGCCCCATGATTTTTAACAGCAGCCCTGAAGACATCAGTGACAACCCTCAAAAAAAAAAAAAAAAAACAAATCTGTAAATCACAAAAAATTAAGTGATTGCCCACTTAAATAAAATATTTTAAAAATGAAATAAAAATAAGATAAAAGTGTAAAAAAAATGCCACCCACTAAATGGAACACAAAAAATAAAAGGAAAGTTATTGGCATGATAAAATAAAATAATTCCAAAATTTTAAGGCAAAAAAAAAAAAAAAATTGAAAAAAAAATCTGAGTGACTGACCACTTAAAAAAAGCCTAGGAGGTGAGAACTTTTTTTCTTTTTCGGGTAGTAGGGGGGATAAAGTCAGTGCCGTTGCTTTGCTGCACTCCAGGGAAGTGGGGTGTGTGGGGGGGGGGCATCAGGAAGGCTGTATGGGCCCCATGATTTATAACCGCAGCCCTGAAGACATCAGTGACAACCCTCAAAAAAATAAATAAATAAATCTGTAAAACACATATTGCATCAGTGATTGCCCACTTAAATAAAATATTTTAAAAATTAAATAAAAATAAGAAAAGGGTGTATAGGGCATCAGTGACAGCAAGGCTTATATAGCATCACTGACAGCCTCATTGAAAAAAAAAAATGCCGCCCACTAAATGGAATACAAAAAAAAAAGAAAGTTATTGGCATGATAAAATAAAATCATAATTCCAAAACCTTTAAGGCAAAAAAAAAATAGAAAAGAAAAGAAAAAAAAAATCCCACCATCATCTCTCTTTCTTTCTTTTTTTTTTTTTTTTTCCTTTTCCCCTCTTTTCTCTCTGTAAGTTTAATTACTGTATGCTAATTTTTTCGTGCCTACGACGTGATTAATTAAAATCATATTTTCATAATGGTTTGGCAGTGGGTATTGTTTTCAGGGTTTTCCTTCTAAACAGTGCATGTAAATAAAGTCAGATTTTTTTTTTTTTTTTTAATGGAGAGCAATGCAAGATGGCATGGCAGGATTAACCCCTTCAGGGGGGGTGCTGTCACGCTTTGCCACCAGAGGGGGAGCCTCTCGCTAAAGCTTGTGATGCTTTGCTGCCTCTAAGGGGGGGAGAGGAAGAAGAAGAGACGCGCGTTGCAGGCAGCGCAGCAGTTAAGTCCATGTGCTACGCCGATTGGCACCATAGCGTTCTTATTTACATTAGATCCGCTACAAGGTTACAGTGCCTATCAGCGGCATTTCATGGCTGATGACTTGTGGGAAAACGCTGAGAGCTGCTCAGTGGATGTCTTTTAAAAAGAGAGCCACAGGAGTTTGTGCAACACCCCCCTTCCCCAAAAAAAAAAAGAATAAAAAAATAAAGAGTTTCCAGGACCAGGTAAGAAGGGGATTTGTACCCTGTCTTTCCTTCTCTGTGATTTAGGGTCCCCTGCAGCAGCAGCAGCCCCCCCTTTTCCTTTCCAGCTGCCATCAGAAATGCAGATGTGGGTAGAAGTCAAGGTCAAGGCTGGGGGTCGGGAGTTTCCTTCCCTGCTGCACTGAGGCTCTGGACGGGTCGGAGGCGTCGGGTGCAGGTTGCCAGCCAGGACTACATTTTTTTTATTTTTTTTTATTTATTTATTTTTTTTTTTGGCTCATCAAAGCTATAAATGCTGCAAGAAGAAGAGCTATCTAGTTGCTGTGAATTATGCCAAGACGACAATGGGAGAGAGAGAGGGAGAGAGAGAGAGTGTGTGTGTGTGCTTCTATTTTTTTTATGGTACAATACATTTCACCTACCAGATAGGGGGAGTGCTAGGAATGGGAATGTTCCTCTGATCTCTATCAATGAACCGCTCTCATTTTTGCAAAGGACAGAGTTGCATGAGCAAGCAAAGCAGCACCCTGTGCTCCAAAAAAAAGGGTGGGAGTGGGGGGCACTTAGGAGCAAGTGGGCACCCCCCCCTTTGCCACCTTACCCCAGAGAGAGGGAGAGGGGGGGCAGAAGCACTTTCTCTTCTCTTGTCTACAGCTTCTCTCTCTCTCCTCCTTCTTTGCTTCTCTTTCTCTCCTCCTCCCCAAAAGCGAAACATAACATAATCTAGTCAATCATATAATGGACAGGCTCATTATTCATTGAGCACCAGCAATTTTTTTTTTTTTTTTTTGCCTTTGCTCCTGCTGCCTCTTCACCACTTTACTGCAAGGATTGCTGCCTGAACCTTGCAAGGTAAGACCGCTGTTTGCATCCTTTTTTTTTTTGCTGTCCAGTTTGATGCCCCCCCTTTACCACCAAGTGGCATTTTGCCTGGTCTTAGTATTCATTGCCATATATATATATTTTTTATTTTTTTATTATTTTTTTTTTTGTTGAATGCATGCTATTGTTCTTTGCCTTTCCTCGGTCGTGCTCTGTTGCCTGGTCTCCCTGTGTGATTAAACAGAATATATTCTAATTAAATATCCTTTGCAGTGACGTTGGCGAAAGGGCTGTCAGATAATGAAGAGAAGTAGGAGCCATGGAGGGCGCCTAAGATATACATATATATATATATATTTGATGCCCAGGGAGTCAATGCCTTGTTGGTTGCCAGGAATTTAGTTGGGTCTTCAGCTAGTAAAACTCAGGAGAGCTCTTGAACTTCTTAGAAAAAGTTGGTGTAATTTCTTTTATTTTTTTATTTTTTGGTACAGGAAAGTTTTTTGAGCACAGCCTAAATTTTAACCTGGAGAACGGTGTGCATGCATGTGTGAGGGCACCTATTACTGGGAGGTGGGGGGCACCTTGTGCCAAACTTGTAAGCCTGGCAGTGCCCCCAGGGATCTGCCATTTTGTCTGTGCTTGACCAGCAAAGGCTGGAAGCAAAGAAGTAACACACTGAGAAGGTTTTCGATGCCAGGAAGGGGGGCATTGAAGTCTCCAGAGGTAGGCAAGGCTGGTGCACCTGCCAGGGAGGGCAGCTGGTGATGGGGGGAGGTGGTAAGATTGAATTAGCGGCGATTTAAGACCACAACAGTCCCCTCCATATTTTTTTTTTTTTACCTCTTAGTTGCACATCACAGTTTGCATTGCCCACAGCTGCTGCAGCACCTCTTAGAATGCCCACCTTGCCAATCATCAGTTATTTTAGGATCTCATGTGCAAGAGGCTGTGCAGCAAGCTAGGTGTCCTGTAAAGCTGTGGCCCAAATGACTGATCTGCACACCCCCCCCCCCCCCTCTTTCCAAAGCAAACCACCAGACGGTAGTTTTGACCACCCAGCAATTCAGAGTCAAGACGAGGTTTAGGAACTTATGGGCCGTGAGGGGTTAATCACGGTATTGATTGGTGCTTTTCTTGTGTCTTGGCAGTTTGTGGATAAAAGGACTCTGATAATGCAATTTTGTTGCTATGAATTGGTGATGTGTGGGTAAAGAGAGATGAATATTTGTGTATGTAAACAACATATTAATGAAAATGTATATATTTATTTTATATTTATTTATGATTTTTTTACATTATATATTCTATATTTATCCATATATATTTTTATTATTTTTTTTAATTTACTATTTATAATTAAAAAATATATATTTTTTAATTTAAGATTTAAGATAAAAAATATATATATATATAGATATATATCTATATATCTATATATATATATATATATATATATATATATATATATATATATAATTATTATTATTATTATTATTTTTTATTTACTATTCATAATTAAAAAATAGACATTTTTTAATTTAGGATAAAAAAATTATATATATATATATATATATATATATATATATATATTATTATTATTATTATTTTGTATTTACTATTTATAATTAAAAAAATAGATATTTTTAAATTTAGGATAAAAAAATTATATCTATATATGTATAATATATATATATATATATATATATATATATATATATATATATATATTTGTATTTATATTTTTATATATATATTTGTATTTATATATATACATTTGTATTTGTATACCATATGTATATGATATAACATCATTTTGTGAATTTGCATTGGAAGCATCTACCCCAGTCAGTAGTGTAAAAGGATTTTACAGTTGCAGTTTCCTTTCGTGACTTGGGAATGGGGTATAGTAAAGTAAAATAGATTTGGAAGCCTGTCCCAGTCACTTGCTGCTGATAGCAGTCATTAGTCGCATCTGATATGGAATGCACCTAATATACAACGTCTTCTTAGCTCTGCATTGTTTTCCCAGGCAGGAAATACATATTTAGTACAGTAGACAAAAATAAAATGAAAAAAAAAAAAAAAAAAAAAAACATCCCAGCTCCATCGCCTGGTAGGACAGACCTACAGTTGCTTCCACCGCCGATCCAATGTATGAACTTTTATCAGTTGCTCGCAGAATTAAGGAATTTGGTAACCTTTGGATTTATTCATGTTCATTCTCCTGGAAGTTTAGATGTAGTAGTGACATCTTTCCACTACCACGGTCTCTTTTTATCCTGTTACCACTGAAAAGGTTATCATGGGTTTCCATCTATTATTTAATCCTATTATAGCCTGAAGGATTGAAAAAAAAATACATTGTAAAAAATAGAGATATTAAAGTTACTTTTTTTTTACTGCTCATAATATATTGCTCAAACCCTGTGCATTGTCAGATTAAAGAGGACAGCTCATCCGCATACAATGCTGAAATGAGGTTTAACCCATTCTGCCCCAAGGGTGGGGGGGGTCCTTTATGTATGACAGATCACATCCTCTAAAAAACAAAGGGACTGAGAAGTCGATTTGATACCTTAAATGTAGATTTCGGTTATCCTCTCTAGGGAGTCTGGGGTCTGAATGATTTTACTAATGGCATCTGCTGGGACTATTGGGATCCAGGGTTTTGATCCGACCTATTTTTGGGGTCAGAAGGGGTTTTTGTGCCCCTCCTTGTAAGGCAGAAACAGTCGCAGTAGAGTTTGTGAATGAACGGACCCATTTCCTTTAACCAAAAATGTCAGTTGTTTCAATACGAGAGATCAAAGCTTTAAGGTTCGGACTGCAATAGTCCCGTATTGTCCCCAAATTATCAATTTAGGCCATGTTGACTTTTTAGCCATCCTCAATTTTCAGGGTTCATCCTTGGAAATTTTTGAAATGATCGCATCTCGAGCATTGGCCAACCTTGCTCCTACCTTTAGCCATCCTCAACTTCCAGGGGCAGCCTCATAATTTTGTGGGTTCCTCCTCGGAAGTTTTTTAATTGATCACATTTCAAGCATTGGCAAACCTTGCCCCTACCCTTAGCTATCCTTAAATTCCATAGACAACCTCATAATTTTGTAAGCTCGTAAGCTCGTCCCCGCATAATTTTTTAAAGGATCACATCTGGAGCCTTGGCCAACCTTGCTCCTACCTGTAACCATCTTCGACTTCCAGGGGCAGCCTCATTATTCTGCGGGTTCCTCCTCTGAAGTTTTTTTAAATTATCACATTTCAAGCATTGGCAAACCTTGCCCCTACCCTTAGCCATCCTTAAATTCCAGGGACAACCTCATAATTTTGTAAGCTCGTCCCCGGAAATTTTTTAAAGGATCACATCTGGAGCATTGGCCAACCTTGCTCCATCCTTTAGCCTTTCTCAACTTCCAGGGGCAGCCTCATAATTCTGTGGGTTCCTCCTCTGAAGTTTTTTAAATTATTACATTTCAAGCATTGGCAAACCTTGCCCCTACCCTTAGCCATCCTTAAATTCCATAGACAACCTCATAATTTTGTAAGCTCGTCCCCGAAAATTTTTTAAAGGATCACATCTGGAGCATTGGAAAACCTTGCTCCTACCTTTAGCCATCCTCAACTTCAAGGTGCAGCCTCATAATTCTGCGGGTTCCTCCTCTGAAGTTTTTTAAATGATTACATTTGAAGCATTGGCAAACCTTGCTCCTACCCTTAGCCATCCTTTAATTCCAGGAACAACCTCATAATTTTGTAAGCTCGTCCCCGGAAATTTTTTAAAGGATCACATCTGGAGCATTGGCCAACCTTGCTCCTACCTTTAGCCATCCTCAACGTCCAGGGGCAGCATCATAATTCTGTGGGTTCCTCCTCTGAAGTTTTTTAAATGATTACATTTGAAGCATTGGCAAACCTTGCCCCTACCCTTAGCCATCCTTTAATTCCAGGAACAACCTCATAATTTTGTAAGCTCGTCCCCGGAAATTTTTTTAAGGATCACATCTGGAGCATTGGCCAACCTTTCTCCATCCTTTAGCCATCCTCAACTTCCAGGGGCAGCCTCGTAATTTTGTAGGTTCGTCCACGGAAATTTTGTAAATGATCACATTTCACACATTGACCAACTTTGCCCCTACCC
>NC_138777.1:222619060-222636560 GCF_965119305.1 Pelophylax lessonae
GATAGATAGATAGATAGACGATAGATAGATAGATAGATAGATAGATAGATAGATAGATAGATAGATAGATAGATAGATAGACGATAGATAGATAGATAGATAGATAGATAGATAGATAGATAGATAGATAGATAGATAGATAGATAGATAGATAGATAGATAGATAAGAAGAGTAAGTAGAGTAAATACAGTAGATAGATATATATATGATAGATAGATAGATAGATAGATAGATAGATAGATAGATAGATAGATAGATAGATAGATAGATAGATAGATAGATAGATAGATAGATAGATGGAGTAGATAAACTGCATTTGGAATGTTCAAACATTTTTCTTTTTCGCAAAAATAAATACAACAAATTCCATAATTTCTATGTGTATGTAAGTTAGAATTATTGCATGTTCGTTATACATTATAATTCAATGTGTGCGATTGGGTGCATTACAATAAAACTAAACAGCGTTCTGGTAAAAGGAAAACTAAACAGCGAAACCCAGCACAAGGGCACAAAAAACACCCAGTTTATATTTTATTCCGCTTTTATAACATTTACATTTTGCCCGCTATTATCTGTCTGGTTACTTTGTTATTTATCAATCCTGTTTGTGTCGGCAGCGCTGTTTTTTTTTTAAGTTTTGTTTTTGTCTGTTACATTCATCATCATAAAAAAAAAAAGTGTTTTTCCACCTGCTTTGCTCCTCGTCTAATAATATTCACATGAATTTAAAGCGTATTTTGGATACAGCTGGATTTGTCTGATTGTCTGTTTGGCAGGAAGTGTGCGATATTTTGTTTCTTTTTTTTTTTTTTTTAAAAAGACGAGATTAAATGTGAACAGAGTTGTTTTGCTACATGCATCAGAATTAGTGCAAAATGGGTTGACCCCATTGGACATTGAAGGTTTTCTTAAAGGATGGATCCTAGGCGATATCCTGGTTGTGGATTAAAGCTGTATTAAACCCAAAAACAAAAAGCTATTATGTTCCAGCTTATAAATCATTAGATGTGATGGCTGCATTAGCTTTTTTTAGGCTTTTTTTTACCACTGTTGTCACCTGGTAATCTGGCCAGTAACACACCTCCTGTATTTGAGTGCCCCCGCTCTGGATGAAGGAGCACAGGGGGCACCTTAGGACAGCAGCGCTTTCAGTCTGAAGGGGGGGGGGGTAGTTAGATGAACTAGCAGATTTAGATACACTAACAAATTGAAGTGATTCTCTTATTTTTAAGCTTCCTTTAAAGCGGAGTTCCACCCAAAAGTGGAACTTCCGCTTTAGGGAGTCCTGACCCCCCGACATGCCACATTTGGCATGTCATTTTTTGGGGGGGGGGGGGAGCGGGTACCTAGTTTTGACAGGTACCCGCTCCCACTTCCGCTCGGAGCGCCGCGGCGCCCTGAGCGGAAGTTCTCCTCTCCCCCTCCCTCCCTGCAATCTTCTGGGACACGTCAGAGGTCCCAGAAGTTTGCCGGCCAATCACGGCGCGCAGCGCGACTCGCGCATGCGCAGTGGGTACCCGGCTGTGAAGCCGCAAACTGTAACAGCCGGGTGCCCACAGCAGTGATGCCGGCGCCGAGGGAGAGGATCGAGGCTTCCGGCGGCCGCATCGCTGGACCGTTGGACAGGTGAGTAAATGGCTGGAACTCCGCTTTAACAGACTAAGTAAGCTATCCAGCAAAAGTGGCAGTTGGAGGGTTGGGACGAACCATTTACCACTGACAGGGGTGTTTACAGTTGAAGCTTTTATTAGTTTATGTAAAGCCTTTATTCCAAAAAATAAAAATAAAATAGTTGCTATAACTGATTATAAAGTGTGAGCTGGAGTTTGGCTTCAATTTGTTACTGTATCTACAACTTCTAGTACATTAATACTCCCCCCCCCCAGGCTGACAGTGCTGCTGTCCAAAGGTGTCTCCTTTGCTGCTTTATCCAGAGTGGAGACACTCTAAGACAGGATTACTGGCCAAATCACCAGGTGAAAGTAAAGGAAAAAATGTCTAAAAAAAAGAAAACGAATGCAGCCATTACATCTAAGGATTGGTAACCTGCAGTATAGCAAGTTTTTGGTTTTGGGTTTGATACCACTGAAATGTGGGCAAGTTCAATCACAGAATGGCTTCAAATGTGTTTTTTTTTATGGGGGGGGGGGGGGGGGTTAGGTGGTGGGACCGCTGATTGATATCCCAGTTTTGCTCCCTGGCCCTGGACTGTCTTGATGCAGCAAGTTTTCCTGCTGCAGTCTATTTTTTAAGGCACACGGAAAAAATAGAACAGGGGAAGTGAGACTGGCCTAAGCAGGTGGGTGGAGCTGGGACTCTGGACTCTGTAGGAGATATTAAAAAAGCAAATAAAGTCTATTTAAAATGAAAATATCACTTTTGTCTTGACTGTCCCTTTAAAGAAATCTGCTGGGTTTATATTAGTTTAGTAATCAGATACTATTTTTGAGCCTGGACCACGCTATAATAAATCAACTGTCAGCTCAGCCATCTTGGATAATTATCTGTGCTGTCCAGGGGCTGAGTAGTGTCGAAAGATTCTACACTGGACAGATTTCTGCTTCTGAAAAGAAGATCCTTAATTTTCTTGCTGATTTTCCACTGCTGGTCGCTCAACAGTGGCGACGTGAATGTGGACAGCAGCGGCCCATGTAGTAAGGACTAACGTATGCTGGCACAGTTTGTCGTAATTTCACAATGGCTCGTATAAAAGAAATTGGGAAAACCAAAAATGATTTAGACCTGGGTGGAATTTATCTTTAATTCCCACTACCCTGGCCATACACATAGCAAATGTTAGCGCAATTTTAAACTCCTTCAAACAGATTTTGTAATATGATGAAAGGAACGAAGGCAACCTATCACTGTACGATCAGCCAGAAACTTTCAATGAATTTTATGGATTGAAATAATCAAGTGGAGCTCAATCAAGAACCTGTCAAGCAATCTGATAGAAAACGATTGGATTATGGGCTGTATTCGATTGGGGATCGGTGAACCTGATTGCTCCATGGCTGATCAAAAAGAGAGGATTGGTCATTCAATTCTTTTTCAATTACTGCAGAGAATCTACTGTAATTGAAAATTAGATTGAAGGATCAGATTGTTACAGGTATAGACGGTAAGTATTAGGATGGATCTACAGCCCTAGTGTCCAACCTGTGGCCCAGGGGCTGCATGTGGCCATTTGTTACCCATTGTATGGCCTTCAGAGTGCCCCTGTAGACAGCAGTCTGTTTCCCATACCTAGGTTATTCCTACTTAGGCCAATGGAGGAAAAATATTATTTTGCGTGTGTCCAGTAGTTAAATGTTTTGGTTTATTTATTTCATGCCATACTTTTTTGGCGCTGTCTATCAATCTTCTGTTTTTCCCTGTGATATCTATAATGAATATTGGTAATATCGGAAAATCTAATGTGGCACTTAGAAGTATTTAGGGAGGTGTAAGGTGCACATAAAGATACTGTTACAGTCTATGACTGTCCCCCAAAGCATGCCCCCAGTCTCCAACAACTTTTATAGCATGCTTGAAGTCTTTGACCTTCTCTAGTACCATGTCTTCAGTCTCTGACCATCTCTTGTACAATTTCCTCAGTCTCTAACCATCTCTTGTATCATTTCTTCTGTCTCTGACCATCTCTGTATCATGTCTTCAGTCTATGACCATCTCTGTATCATGTCTTCAGTCTCTGATCATCTCTGTATCATGTCTTCAGTCTCTGACCATTTCTGTATTATGTCTTCAGTTTCTGACCATCTCTTGTATCATGTTTGCAGTCTCTGACCATCTTCTGTACCATGTCTTCAGCCTCTGACCATCTTTTTGCATCATGTCTTCAGTCTCTGACCATCTCTTGTATCATACCTTCAGTCTCTGTCTATCTCTAGTACCATGTCTGAAGTCTCTGACTATTTCTGGTACCATGTCTACAGTCTCTGACTAGGTCTTGTACCATGTCTCCAGTCTTTTACCATCTCTTCTAAAAGTATTTGGCCATCTCTTGTAAAAAAGCTGCATTCTCTGACGATCTCTTCTATCATGTCTGCACTCTCTGGCCACCTCTTGTTCCATGTCTGCAGTCTCTGACCATCTCCTGTACTAGGTTGTCAGTTTCCAACCATCTTTTTTAACATGTCTTCAATCTCTGACCAACTCTTGTACCATATCTCTATTTCTTTTAGCGTGCCCATAGTCTCTGACCATCTCATGTTGCATGTCTACAGTCTCTGACAACTTTCTGTAGCATTACATTAACTTAGTTTTATGTGTGGCCCTTTGGTAAAGTTAAGGGCTGCACTTGAGACACCCCATATTAAGAAATGTTATCATCATATCTGTAGAGCCTACTTTCATAGTTACATAGTTACATAGTAGGTGAGGTTGAATAAAGACAATAGTCCATCCAGTTCAACCTGTGTAGGTGTGTGTGGCTGTAATCATCTCTCATACCCCTGAATGTTCTGATCCTTGAGATGTACGTCTAAGAGTCTTTTGAAAGCCACCATACTTCCCGCAGAAACCACCTCTTGTGGTAGAGAATTCCACAATCTTGTAGCCCTAACAGTAAAGAACCCCCACGTTGCCTGAGGTTAAAATGCTTCTCCTCTAATCGCATTGTATGCCCTCGAGTCCTCATGCAATCCTTTAGACTGAACAGCTTTTTTTCTAAGCTGAGATCCCCATTGAGATATTTAAAAATTGCTATCATGTCCCCCCTCAGGCGTCTCTTCTCCAGGGAGAATAAATCAAGCGATTGCAGACGCTCTTCATAATTAAGGTCCTCCAGTCCCCTAATTAGTTTAGTTGCCCTTCTCTGGACTCTCTCCAGCTCCAACACATCCCTCCTGAGGACTGGCGACCAGAACTGGACAGAATACTCCAGATGTGGTCGGACCAGAGTTTTATAAAGTGGAAGGATTATAGTCTTATCTCTGGAATACATCCCTTTCTTTATGCATGCTAATATTCTGCTGGCTTTGGCAGCTGCCGCTTGACATTGCATTCTATTGCCTAGTCTATCATCAACCAAGACTCCCAGATCTTTCTCCATTTTTGATTCCCCCAAAGGTTTCCCTCCTAATGTGTATTGTGCTTTTATGTTTCAACTATGTAACCTCACAATATAAAACAACAAAAATCGTTGTGCCCTAGAGAGGGTAGGTGCTTACCTTTCTGCCGTTGAAGCTTCACTTCCAAGTGTGTTGAATATCTGACGCTCCACCATCATATTCTGTGGTTCGTCCCATTGACTTCTACAGCACTACAGTATGTAAGTGCCAGTGGAAGGTAACTAATGTGTGTAATTGGGGAGCAGATATTGGGCACACTGGGACGCAACATGGTTGTCTTAAGACAAAGGGCCAACAGAAAGGTATCTATCATCTTCTTTCACAGAGTAGACTTAGTTTAAATTTCTCCATGTAGCAGCCGGCAGGGTCACTTTATCAATAACCTACCTGTAGAAGGCATACAGTCTACATTTCATTTCTACATTTCAGCCCTTAGTGTACAGTAAATAGACAAAAACTGCCAGGTTTGATTGACATCCTAGTGCATTAAAAGAAAGCTGTCAGAGACATGGGTGCCGCTATTGTTAAGTTGGCTATCCCCGGGTGTTGATATCTAGCCTCATTTCAGGTCAGGGACTAAATGAAGGACTGGAGACTGCTACTTGGCCAAACACCTTGGCAACAGAAGCTTCCATAATTCTTCCATTTTGGACCCAACATGCCAGCACACGGAGAATAATTAGTGATCACTAGGGCACCTTGAGGCTACCACCAATGTCCACCTTTCTTCAACACAGCCTTAAAATTCACTACATTTTGGCAGCACTTTGGGACTAGGATGGACCTGTGATTTTTGGGGGGCCATAGGTTTTTGAAAGTTGGGTGTATAAAGCCAAAGAAGAAAAAAAAGGTCTTTGAGTGGCTGTAGCCTTGGAACTGCCAGAACCACTTATTGTTTGGATTTCCAGGCGGGCGAACCTCAGCTGGTGGTCAATCCTGTTTCCAGCTTTATCTTAAAGATTAAAAAACTTGCTAAAGCTGAACTCCAGGTAGTCAAAATACATAAGAACTATGTTACGATTATACATATATGACTTACTTGTTCTGGTGCTCCTAACCTGGTTTACCAAATTCTGGCTCAGGGTTTCTCAGCCAGTGTTTCATGGAACTCTGGGGTACCTTTAGAGGTTGCTAGGGATTCCTTAAGCAATGATCAATTTCTGCCTCTCAGGTAAGTTCCCACTGATACCATTGATCCTTTTAGCTATCTTTAAGGGGGTAATTCTTCCCAATGACCATAAATGTAAGGAACATTCATTCCACTGACCATCACACTAATGTACCATGAGTTGTAGATATAGTATTTCTTAGTAGGGGTTCCCTGAGACCTGAAAGTTCCTCTGAGTTGAAAAGGTTGAGAAAGACTGCTCTAGCTTAAATTAGATGACTGCACTTCTACTTTGCCTTGACTAAACTATACACGGAAACATCACCATTTGTCTTTCAAAAAAAAAAAATGTAATTCTGTTAGTGAAGCCAGGTGAGTGACAGCATTACCAGGTCAGTGACTTCACTTTTCTCCACTGTAGTTAAGCCACACAGCTTGGTCAGGGACCTACCCCCGCATAGCTTGGTCAGGGACCTACCCCCGCATAGCTTGGTCAGGGACCTACCCCCGCATAGCTTGGTCAGGAGTCTACACCCACATAGCTTGGTCACAGAGCTACCCCCACATAGCTTGGTCAGGAACCTACCCTTACATAGCTTGGTCAGGAACCTACACCCACATAGCTTGGTCACAGAGCTACACCCAGATAGCTTGGTTACGGTACTACCCTCACATAGCTTGGTCAGGTTCCTACTTCCACATAGCTTGGTCACAGACCTACCCCCACATAGCTGGGTCAGGGACCTACCCCTACATAACTTGGTCAGGGACCTACCCCTACATAGCTTGGTCAGGAATCTACACTCACATAGCTTGGTCACAGAGCTACCCCCACATAGCTTGGTCACGGTGCTACCCCCACATAGCTCGGTCAGGGACCTACTTCCACATAGCTTGGTCACAGGGCTACCTTCACATAGCTGGGTCAGGGAACTACCCCAACATAGCTTTGTAAGGGACCTACCCCTACATAGCTTGATCAGGAATCTACACCCACATATCTTGGTCACAGAGCTACCCCCACATAGCTTGGTCACGGTGCTACCCCCACATAGCTTGGTCAGGGACATACCCCAACATAGCTTGGTCAGGAACCTACCCCCAGCTGACTGGAAAAGTAAAGAACACTGCCACACTGTAAAGGTCACCCTGTGCTCTCGCCTCCTGTCAGCAAGCTTCTAATGTTGGGCCCCATTCACGCCTGGTTCCTGCTCGTACTTTTTGCGCTTTTTTCATGTGTTTCTGCATGTTGTCCATAGGGCAGCTCATTTAGTGCAATGGGCTGCCCTATGTGTGACAAATGTGCCAAAGAATCTCCTGCAGTGCGTGGAGTGTTGAGTATATTTTCAACACATGCTTTGGCAAAATGCATGTCTTCTGACTGCATTTGGGGAGCCATTAACAATTAATGGCACGGATGCTTGATGTGCATTTGCAGTGCGTTTTTCACACGTTTCCTGTGCGTCTTGATGTGCGTTCAGGTATCGCAAAGTGTGAATAAGGCCTTAGATCAACAAGCAATGTGCTCAATCCCCATTGGCTCATGCTGCTTTCTTTTTTATTTATTTGTTTATTTTTATTTATATTTATTTATTAAATGTTTCCTTTCCTAGTCAGCAGCTTTCTACAACAGGTATTGCAGGAACCTATTCAGGAACCTATCCTAGCTAAACTGACTTGTAAAGTGAATGTGTTTGCTGGAATTAAATAATTGAGCTCAGCTTTGAGTGATTAAAATGTATCTAAATCCAAGAACAGACATGTCATATATTTCTATCTACCAGTCCTTAGATGTGATGTCTGCATTTGTTTTCTTTTTTTCTGGCCTTTCCCCCTTGGGGCTCAAGCACACTGCAGCTCAAAGGAGCTCAAAGGAGCTGCTCCTACAGACTTTTTTTGAGCTTTTTGAGCTCTTATTATTTTCTGCCTGGATACTCCCCTCAATGTTAGTCAATGTGTCCATGCACACTATGGCTTTTTCAGGTGTTTTCAGGCATATGCTTATACAGGCAGAAAAAAAACCCTACCAAACTCGTGTTTCTAAGAGGAGTTAGTGCCCAAAATAGCTCAAAAAAGTTCAAACAAGCTAAAAAAAGCTCAAAGAAGCTCTAAAACACGCGGAAATGTTTCATGCACTCATGCAGCCCCAGATCATGACACTCCCACCACCATGCTTGACTATAGGCAGACTCACTTGTCTTTGTACTCCTCACCTGGTTGCTGCCACACACGCTTGATACCATCTGAACCAAATAAGTTTATCTTGGTCTCATCAGACCACAGGACATGGTTCCAGTAATCCATGTCCTTAGTCTGCTTGTCTTCAGCAAACTGTTTGTGGGCTTCCTTGTTCATCATCTTTAGAAGAGGCTTCCTTCTGGGACGACAGCCATGCAGACCAATTTGATGCATTGTGCGGCGTATGGTCTGAGCACTGACAGGCTGACCCCGCAACCTCTGCAGCAATGCATGCAGCACTCATACCTCTATTTCCCAAAGAGAACCTCTGGATATGACACTGAGCACGTGCACTCAACTTCTTTGGTCGACCATGGTGAGTCCTGTTCTGAGTGGAACCTATCCTGTTAAACCGCTGTATGGTCTTGGCCACTGTGCTGCAGCTCAGTTTCAGGGTCTTGGCAATCTTCTTATAGCCTAGGCTATCTTTATGTAGAGCAGCAATTCTTTTTTTCAGATCCTGAGTTTTTTGCCATGAGGTGCCATGTTGAACTTCCAGTGACCAGTATGAGAGAGTGAGAGCGATAACACCAAATTTAACACCCCTGCTCCCCATTCACACCTGAGACCTTATAACACGAACGAGTCACATGACACTGAGGAGGGAAAATGGCTAATTGGGCCCAATTTAGACATTTTCATTTAGGTGTGTACTCACTTTTGTTGCCAACGGTTTAGACATTAATAGCTGTGTGTTGAGTTTTTTTAAAGGGACAGCAAATTTACACTGTTATACAAGCTGTACACTCACTACTTTACATTGTAGCAAAGTGTCATTTCTTAAGTGTTGTCACATGAAAAGATAGAATAAAATATTTACAAAAATCTGAGGGGTGTACTCACTTTTGTGAGATACTGTATATCTTTTTTTTTTTTTTTTTTTTTTTTTTTTTACCTCACAAATAGAGCTTTCTTTTGGTGGTATTTGATCACTCCTGGGTTTTTTTTATTTTTAATATCTTAACCAAAATTTAAAAAAAAAAAATATATATATATATATATATATATATATATATATTTTTTTTTTTTTTTTACTTTATGCTATAATAATTCTGCAATTAAAAAATGAAAAAAACAAAAAATCACATTTATCTTCATAAATTAATAGTCTAGCCAATGGAATTATTGAACGCTCATACAATTGCTAAATGCTACTAAACGGTAGGTACTTTAGCTTCATTAATTCCAAAGGGCCGAATAAATTTATATTCTGGCCAATGGAATCAAAGAACGCTCAATGCTTTTATACGCATCCAAACGTGCCTAAACAATAGGCACGCTTAGCGCTTGAACATTTGTTCATTCCAATAGCCATAGAATGAATACCCAAATTGTTGACCTAAACGTGCCTGTACCTAAAAGCGCCTAAAGGCGGTTGAAAAATGCGGCTTTAAAGCGTAACTCCACTTTTGTTGAGAAAAAAACATTCCCCTCTGTGTGATCTCTGTACATTACAAGGCTTTTAACAAATGTTGTTGCAGATTCCTACCTTTTGGTCTTCTGAAGAAATCATTGTTTGTTCCTCTGTGCCTCTGTGCTCAGTGGGTGTAATGGGAGTGGTTTCATAATTATCTATCAGCTGTGGCAGCTGCAGGGCTCTAATGAGGAAATCTGCTGGGCCTGCATCCCTTTTGACGTGTTCCTATTGGGAGTATCTCAGCAAAAATGACATGTTTGTTGCAGGGGATGCCAGAAATCTGACTTATTTCTTAGGCAGACTTCTGGGATAAATTGGTGAGCCAATCACACAAGCAGGAAATGATGTTTCTGGGGGTGTGGTCAGTATATATTCTGTGTACAGAACAGCTCCAGGCGGCCATATTGCATTGCATTTTCAGAAAATTACAACAGCTGCAGATTGAAAAGGAAAGGTCATTTTTAATAACATTCAATTACAATATGAATTGTGTCGCAGTTGTATAAGCTATATTTGCTGATTTTTTTTCCCCACGAAAGTAGAGTTACCCTTTAAATGCGTTTTTATATGCCCTTTTTTTCCTGCCAGGGACAAAGGCGTTTTGAAGAACGATGAGGCCTGAGTATTACTAAATACATTTATATATAATAATTTAATTTATATTAAATAATTAAATTTATATATATAATAATTTAATCACCATCTTTTTGAATAAGCCCCTTGTCTTTCCTAATATGACGGGAGGGGCTGGCAAGGATCAAAAGTAAAAAGCGCAGAAAGTGCAACCAATCGGAATCCATCCTATGCCAAGCACAGCATTCATAAGGGGAAATCCGATTGGCCGCTGTGCATCGCCGCTCTTTGAAAGAAGCCTGATAACATCCCTCGCCTTTTTCTCTTTTCCAGAGTTCCATCCAAGCCGCGCCTGGCGCTCACAGCGTTAATCAGTTGAAACAACTCGTATTATTTCAGCGTCGCTAAGCGAGAGATCATTTCTCCGTCTCCGATGAGATCCCCCCCCCCTCCCCCGCCGAGCGATCAGCTTACACTACCTGCTCCTGTCCCCCTCTTCCCTCGTCTCCTCCTGGAGCAGGGGCAACTGTAATATTTGTATTTCCTCCGCTGTGCATCATTTATGATGCGGTATATACAAAATCAATGCTGATTGCTTGGAGCTATAATTTGCTTCTGTGCTGCTAATCGCGTTTTTTTTTTTTAACATAAACTGGCTTTGGTGGAAGTCGGGAGGGTAATCTTTATTTAGATACTCAGGTAGTTAGGGTATATCTGCAGTGGGGGGGGGGGGGGGCAATGGGCTCCTTGGCCTGCGAGGTCAGAAGGCCCAACCGTGACCGTAGCCGCTTCCCCTAATTTCCCGGCGCTGTGCTCTCATTACATTATGTAAAGAATTAAAGAGCATTTCTTCCCTGACATCCTTTTTTCTTTTTTTTTTTTGTTCTGCTATCTGTCTGAACCTCTGGACAGCTTATTGGGCTTATTCAAATAGCTGAAAATGTAACAGATTCCATTAAAAAATTGCTCTTCAAGGGCTGCACGGGGGCTTAAAGGGCGCCATTGAATAGATTACGAGTTTCCTGGCTACTTTTTTTTTTCGGACTCCTAATATGCATCATTTTTACAGTCCTGTTGCTGGAAGTTTTGAAGCTATTGGAAATACATAACAGCCAGGCATCTGGCATTTTCAGAAAGGGAGGATGTGATGGCGACCTGCGTGTTCTATCATTGCATACTTGACAACTGTCCCGTTTTTGCCGGGACAGTCCCGGCAAATAGGAGCCTGTCCCAGGTAATTTACATTGTCCCTGGAAGCGCCCGTTAATCGGGCTGCCCGTAAATGTTACACAGAAGTAGTGCAGCTGAATGGGAGAATTATTCCAACTCTGCTACTTTGGCCTTAAGTTTGAAATTCCCTTTTTAATTTCCTGTAATTCTCTCTTTATTGAGTAGACCCAATAATCTGATGATAAGTAGGCGGAGATTAATTATGCGGAGTGGGCGGAGCTTCAGGGAAGTGGGTGTGATAAGTAATTGATAGCTGTGCTGCAAAGTGTCCCTGGAAATTTTTTTTCAAATGTTGGCAACTGTGTCATTGTAGAATTCCTTTAAGGCCACTGGGTGTCAAAAATGCCACTCTAAGGCTCCGTTCACACCTAGGCGTTCCTGGATTGTGGGCGAATCGCTGCAGAATGACTGCAAAATGCAGGACGCGCTTGCAATCCATGTTACTTTCAATGGCACCCAATCGCGGGGCGAGTTTGCCGCGGTTGTCGCTCGACAAATCGCTGTAAATTCACGCAAACAAAATCACCGGATGCCTGTCACCCAAAAGAAGTTCCAGAACTTCTTTTGGGTCGACAGGCGTGCCTCAACTTTGTTTGTGCAATTTTACAGCGATTTGTCAGTAACTTCTCTTGGGCGACAGGCTTCCCGTGATTTTGTTTGCAGAATTTTATAGCGATTTGTCGGGAACTTCTTTTGGGCGACAGGCGCCCCGTGATTTTATTTGCGCAATTTTACAACAATTTGTCAGGAATTTCTTTTGGGCGACAGGCGTCCCGTGATTTTGTTTGCAGAATTTTATAGCGATTTGTTGAGAACTTCTTTTGGGCGACAGGCGCCCATCGATTTTGTTTGCACAATTTTATAGCAATTTTTTGGGAACTTCTTTTGGGCGACAGGCGTCCCGTTATTTTGTTTGCATAATTTTATAGCGATTTGTCAGGAACTTATTTTGGGTGACAGGCATTCTGTGATTTTATTTGCGCAATTTTATAGCGATTTGTCGGGAACTTCTTTTGGGCGACAGGCATCCCTCGATTTTATTAGCGAAATTTTAGAACGATTTGTCAGGAGCTTCGTTTGGGCGACAGGTGGGCGACAGGCGTACCGTGATTTTGTTTGCAGAATTTTATAGCGATTTGTTGGGAACTTCTTATGGGCGACAGCCGTCCCGTGATTTTGTTTTTTCGCCCGACAAATCACTGTATTAAAATTATGCAAACAAAATAACGGGGCGCTATAAAATTCTGCAAACAAAATCACTGGATGCCTGTCACCCAAAAGAAGTTCCAGAACTTCTTTTGGGCGACAGGCCTCCTTCGATTTTATTTGCACAATTTTAAGCGATTTGTTGGGAACTTCTTTTGGGTGACAGGCGCCCCGTGATTTTGTTTGCATAATTTTATAGCTATTTGTCGGGAACTTCTTTTGGGTGACAGGCATCCGGTGATTTTGTTTGCAGAATTTTATAGCGATTTGTTGGGAACTTCTTTTGGACGACAGGCGCCCCGTGATTTTATTTGCACAATTTTACAGCAATTTGTTGGGAACTTCTTTTGGGTGACAGGCGTCCCGTGATTTTATTTGCGCAATTTTACAATGAGTTGTCAGGAACTTCTTTTGAACGACAGACGTCCCGTGATTTTGTTTGCACAATTTTTAGTGATTTGTTGGGAACTTCTTTTGGACGACAGGCGTCCCGTGATTTTATTTGCACAATTTTACAACAAGTTGTCAGGAACTTCTTTTGGGCGAAAGGCGTCCTGTGATTTTGTTTGCACAATTTTTTTTACCAGCAATGGAACTGTTCAATTTGGTGTAACTCAAGTCGCGGCAGTATTTTTTGTGTGACTGCATTGCGACTTGCATTGTCTAATGTTAATGAAGTCACAACAAGTGTCAATAAGCCGCAATGAAGTCGCACAGGATAGTCGGCTGTCAAAATACTGTGACTTTGAAGCCGCATAGATGTGAACTGGGACTTATGTTGATTATGGTCACTTGTCTTGAGATGATAGAACAGTGAACAGTTGAAGAGCTGTGGCTGAACAGTTGAAGAGCTGTGGCTAAACAGTTGATGAGCTGGGGCTAAACAGTTGGAGAGCTGTGACTAAACAGTTGAAGAGCTGTGCTTGCAGACATATCGTGACTTGCTATTGTCTTGCAAGGAGCACTTGGACATTAAGCAGGTCTCTTAGATGAAATATATTTGCACGGTTAACTGTGCTGATGTTACCAGCAATATATACCCATTACTACATCCCGAGCTATGGCAACTAAAGCTATATGCAATGCTTAACGCATCCTCTGAATGTCATACTTGGCCTTGGTCTCACCCACCAACCTACTGAGCCTTACTGTTGGTAAGTGAGGTGACCTAACATATGAAAGGAGGCTTTGTTGGTGGAATAGACAGGTTCAAGCTTTTACATAGGGCCCATTTACACCTTCGCATTGTGGCCATGTAACCTACCATACTGCATTATGATGTTGCTGTGCATGGAATCCCAAACCACCAAGATGGTGAATCTGTGTTGCAGCACGCCGAGGTGCACACTAATGCACAGGAGTAATTTGTGGTGCTTTGCATTATAAAAAGGTTCATGGATGATTATTACCCTATTAGCCGGTTCATACTTAGTAGGCTGCTTTAAGGCAAAGCATGTTATTGCGCAAATGTTTCGACTGGCCTGCACAGAGTCCTGACCTCAACCCGAAAGAACACCTTTGGGATGAATAAGTGCAGAGACTGCGCGCCAGGCCTTCTCTCCAACATCAGTGCCTGACCTCACAAATGCGCTTCTGGAAGAATGGTCAAACATTCCCATAGACACTCCTAAACCTTGTGGACAGCCTTCCTAGAAGAGTTGAAGCTGTTATAGCTGCAAAGGGTGGGCCAACTCAATATTGAACCCTACAGACTAAGACCGGGATGCCTTTAGAGTTCATTTACGTGTAAAGGCAGGCGTCCCAATACTTTTGACAATATAGTGTAGCTTCATCTACCTTTATCTTCTTGATGTTGTGGCTTTTACTACAAGTAACCTCTGCAATTGCATTCGTTCGTCATATGCTTAGTTTAGGGCCTCATGCACACAAGTCTTAGAAACCGCCTCTTTTATTCTAAAAAACTGAAGGTTTAAATAAAACCGCCTCTTTTATTCTTGCCACCGGAATGAATAAACACTCAAGTACGAAACGCGTCCAGCCCTAGCCTTAGACGAGTTTTCAAAATCTTCTCTCCTAAATGCATTGGTCAGCCTGCAAAAGCACTTCTATGTTAGCCTATGGAGTTGATTTACTAAAGGCAAATGCACTGTGAACTTTCCAAAGAGCAGTTGCTCCAGAGCTTAGTAAATAAGCAGAAGCTCTGTTGACTTCCATCATCCATTCATTTGCAAGCAAAAAAGCATTTTTTTTTTAACTTTCCTTGCACATGATTTGCAAAGTGGAGCTTCACCTCCTTTACTAAGCTCTGGAGCAATTTCCCTTGCAAAGTGGAGAGTCTATGTGCCTTTAGTAAATCTCCCTCTATGTGTCCATTCACACATAGGCATTTACAGGTGCATTAGAGGTGCATTTACAGGCTGAAATAAAAAAAAAAACTCTTAACCAGCGCATTTAGGAGAGGAGCTTTTTGAGCAGAAAAAATGCTTGATGCGTCTAAATGCGTTTCATGCTCGAGTGTTCATTCATTCAACAAAATAATATTCTGGATGGAATCCACTAATGCTCAAATGCTTGACGTGCCTACATGAATATGCAGCTTTAGGCGCGTTTTTCTAGCAGCTACTTCCTGCCAGAAGTAAATGGCGTTCAGAGGATAAAATTGAATGCCCTGTGTGCATGAGACCTAAATTGCCTAAATTTGTGACATGTTCACTTACAAGCAATGATTTAAAACTTTTTAAACTGCAGTTTGCCTCATAGACTAACTGTAATAATAAAAAAAATATAGTTTAAATTTGCATAGTAAACATCATCTCTCTGACGAAACATGTTGGGCGTGGCTATGACGTGACGTCATCACGCACACCTGCCGACCAGAGTTTAGAGCCTGGTACGGTTAATTCAGCCTGCTGCTTTTGAAGCTAGTTTACCTTACCCACTGTATGTGGTTTTTGTGTTTGCTGCCTATTTAACATGTGTATTATCATTCTTTGCCATTAGTGATTGTGTTATGGTACTTTTTAGCAGTTTTTAAGTAAAGATTTTTGGTATGAACCTAGGAAAAGGGATTCGATCCATAAACACAGTATGGACACCTGCATGTTAAAACATTGAGAATTCAGAAATTTCTTCTTTCTCCTAAAAAGAGGAAAACAAAAGCTGAACTAATATAAGACCAGTGGCGGCTTGTGCTCCATGGGCCGGGGGGGGGGGCGGCAAAACGGACCACACCATGCCCCCCCCCGACCACACCAGCTCCAGCTCGCACTGTCCCCCACTAGCTCCAGCCCGCACTGTCCCCCCCCCCCGTTAGCTGGTCCCCCACCAGTTCCAGCCCACATTGTCGTCGTCCCTGGTTGCCGGTCCCCCATTCCCCACCAGCTCCAGCCAGCACTGTCCCCCCCCCCTGTTTCCGGCTCACTCACCCTGGGCAGGCAGTGGTGGTGGCGGCTTCCCCGTCAGTCTCCTCCCTCCTCCTCCTCCGCTCCTTGGCCAAAAGCATGGCTTTTCCTTTCGGCCCATCTGGAAACGGGTCTCAGGCTTCCTGATTGGCCAGGAGGAGAATCAGTGTGGCAATATCGAATATTCATTCACTATTGTCACACAACTGGATGGGCTCAGGGCGCAGTGCTCTGCGCCCCAAGCCCACCCTTTTTTAAGCCTATTAGAGCCTCTGGCTCTAATCACGTGCTTGCTTAAAAAAAAAAAAAAAACATTGGAATCCATGCGTCCATCGCCCTGCATGTAGATTAGGGAGCCGGACGCATGGATAGGTGGGGCGGCGCCCCTACACCCCTAATTCATTAGCCGCCACTGTCTAAGACGTTAAAAAAAAATTAGCTTGCCCTGTGTGCCCTTACATGGGGCGGAGGGTATGGTCCAGGTCAGGGGTAACACTAGGAGGATATTTGCCCTAGGTCACAGGTTGAAGGAGGCTCTTTAATACTTCTTCTGTGAAAAAATTTTGGGATTACCCCTAAACACACCAAGCTGACCGATTCACCTGTTTGGGTTGTGTTCCTATACCCAAGCGTAACCTACTTCAAACTCCAAAAGAATGGTCATATTTCCTTTAAACTTTCAACCAGTGACTTTTATTGAAGGTTATACATATAAGTACACAGAGTACATTTGGAAATGATAACAATCAAGTATCAAAACAAAACTTTCCTGCGAGTCCCTCATTCCAATTATGTATACAGAAATACAAAATCCAGCACTACGTGAGGAGAGTATGTGGACAATTACTATCAAGTACACTAGTGAGGGTACGGAAAAATCAAGAGAATTAGAGTCCTGCGGCACCCCTTAGACACTCGTTAAAGGCTCCTGGAGCCATCTGTCCCAGATCTTATTGAATTTAGTAGAGCAACCCCTATGTATATACACAAATCTCTTATATGGCAGTGTGTTATTGACCTCTATTATCCAAGTATTGAATTCAGGTGGTGTACTACGCATCCATTGTCTAGCAATGCATTTCCTGGCTATATACAATGTTTCATGGAGAAAATTTTGGTAAATTTATCCATGTCCGTGTCAGGAATAGTTCCTAGTAGACACGGGGTGAAGCGTCAGGGGGGGGGGGGGATCCCATTTCATCATATAAGAACTGCATAACCTGTTTCCAGTACCCCTGTATTTACGGACATTGTCAAAAAAGATGATAGAATGTTCTTTGCTCATGAGTG
>NC_138777.1:222641560-222711560 GCF_965119305.1 Pelophylax lessonae
CATATTTTTGATTAAAATAAATCCCAATAAGCGTATTTCGATTGGTTTGCGCAAAAGTTCTCGCATCTACAAGCTAGGGGAAAGATTTATGTCATTTTTATTTATTTATTATTTTTACTAGTAATGGCGGCGATCTGCCATTTTTAGCGGGACTGCGACATTGCGGCGGACAGATGGGACCCCTAACTGATACTTTTGACACTTTTGAGGGAACCAGCAACATTATTACTCCTTTGGTGGTATTTGATCACCTGTGCAATTTTTATTTTTTGCGCTATAAACAAAAAAAGAGCGACAATTTTAAAAAAATAATAATATTTTTCACATTCTGCTATATAACATTCCCAAAAAAAATTTTAAAAAATCAAAATTTTCATCCTTTTATTCCAATTTGTATTCTGCTACATATTTTTGGTAAAAAAAAATCCCAATAAGCGTATTTTGATTGGTTTGCGCAAAAGTTATCGCGTCTACAAACTAAGGGAAAGATTTATGTCATTTTTATTTATTTATTATTTTTACTAGTAATGGCGGCGATCTGCGATTTTCAGCGGGACTGCGAAATTGCGGTGGACAGATCGGACCCCCTGACTGACATTTTTGACACTTTTGGGGGTACCAGTGACATTACTACAGTAATCAGTGCTAAAAAATATGAACTGTTACTGTAATAATGACACTGGCAGGGAAGGGGTTAACACAGTGGTGATCAAAGGGTTAAATGTGAGCCTAGGGAAGTGTTTTCTAACTGTATGGTAGAAATATGCACTGTTACTGTACTAATGACACTGGCCAAGAAGGGGTTAACCCAGGGGCGATCAAATGGTTAAATGTGTCCCTAGGGCAGTGATGGCGAACCTTGGCACCCCAGATGTTTTGGAACTACATTTCCCATAATGCTCAACTACACTGCAAAGTGCATGAGCATCATGGGAAATGTAGTTCCAAAACATCTGGGGTGCCAAAGTTCACCATCACTAGCCTAGGGGGTGCTTTCTAACTGTGTGGGGGATGGACTCACTAGATGGAACACAGAGATCCGTGTTCCTAAATAGGGGAGTGATCCGCCGGACCCACTGATTGGCTCCCTCTCTGGACAGTCGGCGCGTGGGTGCGCCTCTGGTGGCGCGTGCGCGCGCTCCCACTGTCTATTGCAGTCATGGCAAACCTTGGCACCCCAGATGTTTTGGAACCACATTTCCCATGATGCTCAGGCACTTTGCAGTGTAGTTGAGCATTATGGGAAATGTAGTTCCAAAACATCTGGGGGGGCCAAGGTTTGCCATCACTGGCCTAGGGGGTGCTTTCTAACTGTGTGGGGGATGGACTCACTAGATGAAACACAGAGATCTGTGTTCCTAAATAGGGGAGTGATCCACCGGACCCGCTGATTGGCTCTCCCTCTGGATAATCGGCGCGTGGGTGCGCCTCTGGCGGCGCATGCGCGCGCTTCCGCTGTGTATTGCAGTCATGGCAAACCTTGGCACCCCAGATGTTTTGGAACCACATTTCCCATGATGCTCAGGCACTTTGCAGTGTAGTTTAGAATTATGGGAAATGTAGTTCCAAAACATCTGGGGTGCCAAGGTTCACCCTCTTTGGTCTATTGCACGAAGTGACGTACAGGTACGTCGTTTCACGTAACGGGACTGACGGCTGGTCGGCAAGTGGTTAAAAAAAACAAAAAATTGTTTACTTCAACCCTGGACCGTCGCTCTGGTCCTCCAAGGCCAAGACCAGACAAGATGATCTAGTCTTTAATCGCCTCTGGGGCCACTCCATCGAATCGTTTTCTATGCAAATACAGCCTTCCTAGGAACGCCCACTCATCAAGGCATTTTAATATTTGCATAACCCCTCCCACTGATTGGGCTGAGGGTGGTACTGATGTTTTCAGGAAGCTATGTATAGCCCCTCCCGTTAGCCACAATCTGCCTGCATTGCATAGGAGGAGCACAGAGACCCAGCGATGACATCACTGGATCTAAAATAAGGCATACGCTAAAAATAGAAAAGGTTTGGATTAAATATTTTATTAGTGAAGTTAAAAATATTTGATGAGGGAAGAATCACAGAAGGCAAAATATTAGCAGATTAAACTTTAAGCTCTTACAGGGTGCGGCGGGCGCGCGGCGGCGCGCGTTGCGTCTAGCTCCCGTACACTTGTGAGATGCAATTCTCTGTAGGATGTTCCTGCGGTTGTGAAAATCCAATATTTCCTGGAGGATGAAGATTGTGGCGGCACGCCTTCATCACCATCCATCCATCCCTCACCTTCCCCCGGCGGCGGGCCGGGGACGCCGTCCGCGGAGAACTCGCTTCAATCATAAAGCTCTCCCAACTTCTGCTGATTCATGTCCTCCTCGCTGGGATTCAGGTTGTCTGTAGAAATAAGTGGAATCAGCGCTGGCTGAGTCATCCCTGAATGATGGAAAGCTCGTGTACGCCGCCGCCGCGGGGAGGGGGAGGGGACAGCCGCCATATGGGAGGAAAGTGTCCTTAAAGCGGATCTCCGCTCTCTCAATCAACGGTGACTGTTATTCATCCTTATGCTGCTAGATTAGTAAATAGATAGGAAGGGAGAATATATTTACATTTCTTCAGCTACTTCCTGGTTTCTGGCCTAGGCCAAAATGATGTCATACATCCCAGGAGTCTTCATAGGGGGGAGGGGTTTTCTCAGCTAGCCACACCCTCCTGCCTGAGCCAACGGCAGGTGAATTTCAGTTTGTAAATGCTACACAAATCATCTGCCCTCTACTCATAGCAGAACGAAAAAAAATTTAATTTGATTCGTTAAGTTACTTTTGTTTAGTTGAATTCGTAACAAAAATTGTTTTGTTTCATTTTTTCAACCGGATTCAAATTTTTCCAGTGGATTCGAAGAATTCTAATTAAATTCAAAATCGAAAATATAGAATCGATCTGAATTCATTGTGAAGAATGGCTGGTTCTGTTCTATTATTCTGTTCTGTTATATTCTTTCTATTCTATACTATTTTATTCTGCTTTTTTTTTTTTTTTTTTATTAGATTCTATTACTTTTTATTTTTATTCTAGTCTATTCTTATCTATTCTTATCTTTCTATTTTATTGTATTATTTTCTATTCTATTCCTTTAGTTTATATTATATTTTATTCTAGTCTTTTTTTTTTCTTCTATTCTATTATGTTCTGTTTTATTCTATTCTACTTTTTCCTAAATTGGGAATTTCGAAAGATGGCTATATTTTATCTATTTTATGCTATTCTATTTTGTTCTATTCTTTTCTTTTCTCTTCTATTTCTTTATTTTCTATTCTGTTCTGTTTTATTCTATTCTTTTTGAATTTTGGAAGACGGGTATATTCTTTCTATTTTATTCTATTCGATTTTAATATATTGTTTTTTTTTGTATTCTTTTCTGCTTTATTCTATTCTTTTTGAATTTCGGAAGATGCTTTCTATTTAACTCTATTCTATTCTAATACATTCTTTTTTATTTCTTTTCTATTCTTTTTTTTTTTTTTATATTCTTTTCTATTCTTTTTTATTCTACTCTTTTTGAATTTCAGAAGATGGCTATAGGCCTTCTATTTTATTCTATTCTATCTGTTTTATTCTACTCTTTTTGAATTTCTAACAACGGCTTAAGTCTTTCTTTATTATTCTATTCTATTCTAATACATTATTTTTTTATTTCTATTCAATTCTATTCTTTTATATTCTATTCTATTTTGTTTTAATCTAATCTTTTTGAATTTCAGAAGATGGCTATAGTCTTTCTATTTTATTCTATTCTATTCTAATCTATTTTTTTATACTCTTTTCTATTCTATTCTATTTTATTCTACTCGTTTTGAATTTATGAAGACTATTATATTCTTTCTATTTCATTCTATTCTATTCTAATACATTATATTTTATTTCTATTCAATTCTATTCTTTTATATTCTATTTTGTTTTATACTACTCTTTTTGAATTTCAGAAGACGGTTATAGTCCTTCTATATTAATTCTATTCTATTCTAATCTATTTTCTCTATTCTATTCCTTTATATTCTATTCTGTTTTATTCTATTCCTTTTTGTATTTTGGAAGAAGGCTATATTCTTTCTATTTCATTCTATTCTATTTTAATACATTATTTTTTATTTCTATTCTATTCTTTTATATTCTATTTTGTTTTATTCTACTTTTTTTGAATTTCAGAAGACGGCTATAGTCTTTCTATATTATTCTATTCTATTCTAATCTATTGTTTTCTGTTATATTCCTTTATATTCAATTCTATTCCTTTATTTTTTATTCTATTCTGTTTTATTCTATTTTTTTCTAAATTCAAATTTTGGAAGACGGCTGTATTCTAACATTAATACATTCAGTCTTTGAAGGAAATTAGTAATTGTCAGCAATATGCTTATATTGTTTTTGAATTGGATTCAAATTTTGGCTGAAATTCCTTTATTTCGGATACATCTGAATCTCTGAATAATGAAAATTTTGTCTGCATTTCGATTTGGAACGAAATGAACCGCGTATGTCTGGTTACTCAAGATGGCCACAGCTAGAAATGCAAAGGGGAGGGAGATTTCTCAGCAAAAAAAAGCATGGAGACACGGATGGATGGATGGACTTAATGGATGGATGGATGGACTTTATGGATGGATGGATGGATGGATGGATGGATGGATGGATGGATGGATGGATGGATTGATGGATAGACTTAATGGATGGATGGATTGATGGACAGATAGATGGATGGATTGATGGATAGACTTAATGGATGGATGGATTGATGGACAGATAGATGGATGGACTTAATGGATGGACAGACGGATGGATGGATGGACAGACGGATGGATGGATGGATGGATGGACAGATGGACGGACGGATGGACAGATGGATGCATGGATGGACTTAATGGATGGATCGATTGATGGACAGATGGATGGGTGGACTTAATGGATGGATGGATGGATGGACAGTCGGATGGATGGACGAATGGATGGATGGACAGATGGACGAACAGATGGACGGACGGATGGACAGATGGATGGATGGACGGACGAACAGAGAGATAGATGGGTGGGTGGACGAACGGATGGACAGATGGATGGACGGATGGACGGACGGATGGACGGGAGATTTGCTTTGAATATTGAAAATGAATGAAATAGTGTTTTTGGTTTGTGGTGCTCAGATGCCGTGTAGTTCCCCTAAAAAGGGGTGGAGCCATACAGGTAACACACCTGTCCAGAGATGACTTTACCTGCTACGAGTACATACAGCTCCCTTTTTTTTTTTTTTGCATTGGATAAAGTGCAGTCTCCCCTCCCCCAGTAATCAGACTGTACATTGTAACTTTGTAGCAAGTCACCAGAAGAGAGGCTGCAGCAAGGGGCTGACCTGTGTCAGACATTTGTCAAGACAGCCAGGCACTGCATCAGAATCTACATGGTCATGAAATATCTGAGTCATCAAAGTAATGCAGGAAGTAGATGGTGACCCTGGTCTTTAAGTCTGCTGCAGGCAAGAGAAGGCATTTCCGCAGTCTCCTCCCCCCCCCCCAGCAGACTGTACATTGTAATTTTGTAGAAGGCAAGGAAAGTAACAATGCTTAGTCTGATCACTGAGGGGGAGAGGAGACTGAGGAAATGCTTCCTCTCACCTGCGGCAGACTGATGACATCATCTGAACTTAAGCAACAGCTGGAGCTCAAGGATGTCTTTGCTGCAGTGCCGGGACAAAGTCATCCAGTGCCCAGGGCATTGATGCCAAACTGTGCCTCCTCCCCCTTCCCTTAGGGTTAGGGCCAAGGCGCCCCCCCATCCCTGATATAAACTATTGCGCCCAGGGCAACCATCCCTCTTGCCCACCCCTTGTCCTGGCCCTGCTTTGCTGTCTCAGGAATGATGTAAATCCGGGTACTTGGCTATTTTCAGGACTCCCTCATCTCTGGGCCGGCATCTCAGTCCAGGAAGTAGTTGGTGACCCTGAATGATGCCTGAATAGAGATGGCGCCGTCCTCCCGGAGACAAAATAGTGATAAATACCTAGAGAAGTTACACTCATACGTTACTTACCTCGCACACACCTAACTAAAAATCAATCTGACACCGGATAGGCCTTTTATATTGTCGCAGAGGACGACGACTGCGCTGGCTACAATGTAACAGTCGCCCTCTTCCTCCGTCTCTCGGCGTTGCGGATGGAAGTTCAGATTCCCGGCCATTGGAAATCACAGGAGAGTCAGACAGAAGTATACGACTTGTCAGGCTGATTGCAATGTTTTATATCTCCTCCATGACAGAAAATGCCTCTCAATCCCTTCAGCGATGTTTTATTTTTAGAGCGGTTTAAAAAAAAAAAACGCATAATTTGGATCGCTTTTCTGACACTTATGTGAGCAGCTCTAAAAATGACTTTATTTAACATAAAAATATCCAATTAAGGCTTTATTCAGAGAAAAACGTTCTATTTTTTTCCCCCGCCACAAAAAAAAAAGTTATTAAAAAATGCGCTTTTTTTTTTTTGTTGTTTACTTTCAGTCTTTGTTAATTACAAGTATCTGCGCACTTTATTGTCTGCGCGTTAAAGCTAGAAAATCTTAAAGCCACAGTTCTTAATAGTCTGTGAAAAGTTGATTATCTCGAATTAACACGGAGGAGCCGCTCTTCTCCTTTTTATCGGTCTTTTTAGCGTTCTCGCGTCGCTAACAAGAGGCTTGAGCGACCGACGGGGAAAAGAAGGGGGGTGATTTACTAAGGAGTCATTTTCACAAAGTCTGCGTCCATTTTAAAGCAAAAAGCAAACATTTAATACATTGCAGCTTAGATGTGATGGCTGCATTAGTTTTCTTTTTTAGAAGCCTGTCTTCAGTTTTCATCTGGTGATCCAATCAGTGAGTCTGCTGTTTTTCAACAGAATAGGCTCTCCAGCAGAATGTATCAGTTTACATGGATGAGGTCTGACTCTGAAAGTGCTGTTCTTATATGTCCCCCCCCCCCACCCATATCTCCAAACACTGCCTCTCTTCTATGTGCATCTGGTGATTCCCCATTGTTGGTATCAGTGGGAGGAATAGTGTCTCATCATTGGTGTCAGTGGGAGGAATAGTGCCCCATCATTGGTGTCAGTGGGAGGAATAGTGCCCCATCATTGGTGTCAGTGAGAGGAATAGTGCCCCATCATTGGTTGGTGTCAGTGAGAGGAATAGTGCCCCATCATTGGTGTCAGTGGGAGGAATAGTGCCCCATCATTGGTATCAGTGGGAGGAGTAGTGTCCCATCATTGGTGTCAGTGGGAGGAGTAGTGCCCCATGATTGGTGTCAGTGGGAAGAATAGTGCCCCATCATTGGTGTCAGTGGGAGGAATAGTGCCACATCATTGGTGTCAGTGGGAGGAATAGTGCCCCATCATTGGTATCAGTGGGAGGAGTAGTGCCCCATGATTGGTGTCAGTGGGAAGAATAGTGCCCCATCATTGGTGTCAGTGGGAGGAATAGTGCCCCATCATTGGTGTCAGTAGGAGGAATAGTGCCCCATCATTGGTGTCAGTGGGAGGAATAGTGCCCCATGATTGGTGTCAGTGGGAAGAATAGTGCCCCATCATTGGTGTCAGTGGGAGGAATAGTGCCCCATCATTGGTGTCAGTAGGAGGAATAGTGCCCCATCATTGGTGTCAGTGGGAGGAGTAGTGCCCCATGATTGGTGTCAGTGGGAAGAATAGTGCCCCATCATTGGTGTCAGTGGGAGGAATAGTGCCCCATCATTGGTGTCAGTAGGAGGAATAGTGCCCCATCATTGGTGTCAGTGGGAGGAATAGTGCCCCATCATTGGTGTCAGTGGGAGGAATAGTGCCCATCATTGGTGTCAGTGGGAGGAATAGTGCCCCATCATTGGTGTCAGTGGGAGGAATAGTGCCCCATCATTGGTGTCAGTGGGAGGAATAGTGCCCATCATTGGTGTCAGTGGGAGGAATAGTGCCCCATCATTGGTGTCAGTGAATGGAATATCGCCCCCTGGATAAAGGCAAGCAAAGAGCCTCATTCGGTCTGCGGGGACCACTGTTCTATACTGACATGCTCACTGCTCTCTGCTGTGCCTCCTGTGCTCATTCTTGAAGAGCTGTGTCTCACTAATACTTGAGGTGTGTTACTGGCCAGATCTGGATAAAACAGAGGGGGGGGGGGGGCTAAAAAAAGAAAAGGAATGCAGCCACCACACCTAAGAATCGATGCAGTCACACATCGATACTAGAATCGGTACTAGTCACACATTAGCGACGCATCACTGACGAAGGGATCAACAGTCTCCATGTCATCCATTCGGATTTTGCGTTCTGCCGGAGTTCTGCTTTAAATATTCGGGTCCCTGGTGGACATTCTGCTGACAGTTGGCCCGGCTCAGGCAGAAGAGGTCACTTGTACCTCGTGCCCAGCGCTCCTCCTTTGGGGTCTTGTATCTTGGCTTGGAGCAGATGGTCGGGGTCGCAGCCTTGGCTCGGCAGACGAACGGTGATGCAGAACCACCTAACTGACCGCCCGTGGTGAGCGCACAGAGGTCACCGCCCCCCCGGTCTGCGCACAAGAAGTGTATTCCAGTATTATCGCCGGCTAAAAAATCTATTTATTTTCTGGTAGAGGTGACACCGATTGACAGGACCCACCCGGGTGCAAATCACGTGTGGCCAGTTACTGAGCGCAACTTTTACTGCGTTTTCGTGATTAACCACTTCTGGACCGGAAGGATTTGCCCCCTTAATGACAAGGCAATTTTTTGCGATTCGGCATTGCGTTATTTTAACGGACAATTGCGCGGTCGTACAACGCTGTAGACAAATAAGATTGATGTCCTTTTTTTCCCCACAAATAGAGCTTTCTTTTGGTGGTATTTGATCACCTCTGAGATTTTTATTTTTTGCGCTATAAACAAAAAAAGGCAACAATACTGAAAAAAAAAAAAACAATATTTTTCAAATTTTTCTATATAACATTCCCAATAAAAAAAAAAAAATCTATTTTTTTCATCCTTTTAGGCCAATTTGTTTTCTGCTACATATTTTTGGTGAAACAAAAAAATTGCAATAAACGTATTTTGATTGGTTTGCGCAAAAGTTATTGCGTCTACGAACTAGGGGAAAGATATATGTCATTTTTATTTATTTATTTTTTTACTAGTAATGGTGGCGATCTGCGATTTTTAGCGGGACTGCGACATTGCGGCGGACAGATCGGACCCCTAACTGACATTTTTGACACTTTTTGGGGAACCAGTGACATTATCACTCTTTTGGTGGTATTTGATCACCTGTGCGGTTTTTATTTTTTGCGCTATAAACAAAAAAAGAGCTACAATTCCGAAAAGAAAAAAAACAATATTTTTCACATTCTGCTATATAACATTCCCAAAAAAAAAATCTAATTTTTTCATTCATTTAGGCCAATTTGTATTCTGCTACATGTTATTGGTAAAAAAAAAAAAAAAAAATCCCAATCAGTGTATATTGATTGGTTTGCTCAAAAGTTATCGCGTCTACAAATTAGGGAAAATATTTATTTAATTTTTTTTTTATTTATTTATTTTGCTAGTAAAGGCGGCGATCTTGCAGCGGACATATCGGACACCTAAATAAAATTTTTGACACTTTTGGGGGGACCAGTGACATTACTACAGTAATGGGTGCTATAAATATGCACTGTTACTGTAATAATGACACTGGCAGGGAAGGGGTTAACCCAGGGGTGATCACAGGGTTAAATGTGTCCCCAGGGGAGTGTCTTCTAACTGTATGGAGGAGGGGCTTGTGAAATGACCATAGAGACCTGTGATCCTATATAGAAGGATCTGTGATCATTTCAGAGATTAGAACGGTCATCTGTGTTTACAACAGCAGACCGTCATTCTCTGTCAGCGGGGAGTGATCGCAGGTGTCCGGCAACAATCTCAGCCGCCAGTACCATGGTTCGCCATCCCCGCTGCCTAGTTGGGGCGGGAGAGCAGGCTCGACCCCTTAGCACCACGCACGCGACTGACGTAGGGCTACGTCGTTTCGTGCAGCCAAGCCAGCCTGCTGCAGTAAAGTGGTTAATCTGTAAAATACTAAGAGTGCTAAAGTGGCCTCCCAACCAATGTTATTGCATTCATTCAAGTCAAATTTAACCTTTTTACTGGTATTTAATGCAGTCAGGCTCGTACACCCTGCTCAGACACGACCCCATTCCATAGCACTGCACGGGAAGCAAAGAGCTGTAGATTACAGCGGTGTGAAGGGGGAATGTCGGACTGCAGAGAGCTTGCTTGTGCGTGAGAGCAGAGGTATGACTATTCTAGTGCTGCTCTGACACCCTTCCCAAACACCGGTCCAATCAACAGCGCTGCTCAGGAAGCAAAGAGCTATAGATTACAGCTGTGTTCAGGGGGGCATGCCAGAGCGCTGGGGAGCCAGGCTGTTTAGTTGTGTGTGAGAGCAGAGGTCTGACTTTTCTAGTGCTGCTCTGACAACCCCCTCGAAGAATGCTTCAGTCAACAGTGCTGCTCAGGAAGCAAAGATCTTTTGATTAGAGCAGTGGTTAGGGGGGCCTGCTGGACTGTTGGAGAGCCGGGCCCTTCGCTTGTGTGTGAGAGCAGAAATCTGACTATCCTAGTGCTGTTCTGACATGTTCTGCAACCAACCCCCCCCCCCCCCTCCGAACACTGGTCCAATCAACAATGCTGCTCACAAAGCAAATAGCTGTTGATTAGAGCAGTGTTCACGGGGGCATGCTAGACCTCTGGAGAGCCAGGCCCTTTGCTTGTGTGTGAGAGCAGAGGTCTGACTTTTCTAGTGCTGCTCCGATGCACCCCGCTGAAAACTGGTTCAGTCAATACTGTTGCTCAGGAAGCAAAAGGGCTATTGATTAGAGTGGTGGTCAGGGGGGCACACCAGGTCCTCTGCTTGTGTGTGAGAGCAGAGGTCTGACTTTTCTAGTGCTGCTCCAATGTGCCCCGCTGAACCCTGGCCCAGTCAGTAGTGCTGCTCAGGGAGCAAAGGGCTATAGATTATTATTATTATACAGGATTTATATAGCGCCAACAGTTTGCGCAGCGCTTTATGATTAGAGCAGTGTTCAGGGGGCATGCTTGAGCACCGGAGAACCAGGCCCTCTGCTCATGTGTGAGAGCAGAGGTCTGACTCTTCTTGGACCCCTACAGATGGACTTTAACACAGTCCTCTTCTACACCCCCATCCTCTGTGATGTACATGGACTAACTTTCGCCCCCCTGTACATGTTATTTTAGCTGTAATTTTAGCTTTCATTTTCAGTTTGCTTTGTTGTGGTATATACCTCCATTTCCTTAAGCACCAACACCCCATATGCTTTTTACTCTGTTTTAGAGCAGTGTTCAGGGAGTATGCTTGAACACCGGAGAACCAGGCCCTCTGCTTGTGTGTGAGAGCAGAGGTCTGACTCTTCTAGTGCTGTTCCAATGCGCCCCGCTGAACCCTGGCTCAGTCAATAGTGCTGCTCAGGAAGCAAAGGGTTATAGATTAGAGTGGGGGTCAGGGGGCATGCTTGAATGCTGGAGAGCCAGGCCCTCTGCTTGTGTGTGAGAGCATAGGTCTGACTTTTCTTGTGCTGCTCCAATGCGCCCCGCTGAACCCTGGTCAAATTCAATAGTGCCGTTCAGGAAGCAAAGGGCTATAGATTAGTGCAGTGTTCATGGGGCATGCTTGAACACTGGAGAACCAGGCCCTCTGCTTGTGTGTGAAAGCAGAGGTCTGACTCTTCTAGTGCTGTTCCAATGCGCCCCGCTGAACCCTGGCTCAGTCAATAGTGCTGCTCAGGAAGCAAAGGGTTATAGATTAGAGTGGTGGTCAGGGGGCATGCTTGAATGCTGGAGAGCCAGGCCCTCTGCTTGTGTGTGAGAGCAGAGGTCTGACTTTTCTTGTGCTGCTCCAATGCACCCCGCTGAACCCTGGTCAAGTCAATAGTGCCGTTCAGGAAGCAAAGGGCTATAGATTAGTGCAGTGTTCATGGGGCATGCTTGAACACTGGAGAACCAGGCCCTCTGCTTGTGCAGGAGAGCAGAGGTCTGACTCTTCTAGTGCTGCCAGCACGGGGTATTTTAGCCCTTCCTGGGGCAGGTAAAAAAGGCATTAAGAACATTAATCAGGGCTTTCAGTTGGATCTTTACCCTCCGTATCCACTTTCCATCATTGCACTCCTACAACCTCCCCCCCCCCCCCCTTCCGTCACAGAATCTAATATTTTTTTAGAAACCTTTTTTTGGGGGGGGATCACATGCCTAATTTTACTAGTACCGGTAATTTTTCCTCGAGTCGGAGTCCTCCTTTACAAGCTACATGTATCATACAAACTTGCACCTATATAAAACCGCGTGCCAGCGCCCTCCCTGTACAAACAAAAGTGTATATACTATTTTCGTATTGCGGCCGCGAATAACATTCTCCGGCGTTACATGTTTATACTCAACTGTCAAGCTTGCCACCGCATCAATCACGTATGGCAGGCAAATTAAATACCCCCAAAAACTGCTATTTTGCAGCAGTCTAAATATTTATCAGCTCGGAGGAGATCTTGCTAAATATACTATCTGGTGGTTTTGTGGCTTGGCTTTTCACAGGCCTATTTTTTTTTGTTTTGTTTTTGTTTTTTTTTTGTAGGTTTGTGTCACCTCATGTGAGACTATATACTAGAGGAGGAAAAATTTGTAAAAAATGAGTAAAAAATAATAGATCTGTGCAACAAACAGTCTGAACAGAAACACCCTCGGTGTAATAATATTATTATTATTATCATTGTTATTATATAGGATTTATATTGCGCCAACGGTTTGCGCAGCGCTTTACAATATGAGGGAAGACAGTGAAGTTACGAAACAATTCAATACAGGAGGAATCAGAGGGTCCTGTTCCTTAGAGCTTACAATCTATGGGCTCTCCTGATACATCGGGTTCATTTTAAAACTCATAAAGGAGAACTTTGAAATAATCTAAGCTCTCTTTAGTCCAACGGTGTATTCCGTAAAAAAAAAAAATGAATGACAAAAACCTTTTGGGTGGAGCGCTGGGCTCCAGAGAAATATTAAAAAATAATTTTAAAAAAAGTAAGAAATATTAAAAAAAATGTAAATATTTTTATTTGAATTCAAATTTATTCTATTTGAAATTCGAATTTCAGAAGATGGTTATATTCTTTATATTTTATCCTATTTTTTTTTTATTCTATTCTATTCTATTTTTTTTTTTATTCTATTCCTTTATTTTCTATTTAATTTTATTCTCTTTGTCCTCTGGGGTAAATCCAGAATAGTACAACATGCATCAAAAGGATGAAAGCACCACAAGATCTTGCAAGAGTCCAGTAGACTTTATTTTCATGATAAAATGTCAAAACAGCCAACACGTTCCGGGGGCTTTAACCACTTCTGGACCGGAAGGTTTTACCTCCTTTAAAAAATTTAAAAATCAAAATTTTTCATCATTTTAGGCCAATTTGTATTCTGCTACATATTTTTGGTAAAAAGAATCCCAATAAGCGTATATAGATTGGTTTGCGCAAAAGTTATCGCGTCTACAAACTAGGGAAAAAGATTTATATAATTTTTATCAAATTTAATTTAATTTTTTTAAACTAGTAATGGTGGCGATCAGCGATTTTTAGCGGGACTGAGACATTGCGGCAGAGAGATTGGACCCCTAACTGACACTTTTGGGGGGGACCAGTGACATTACTGCAGTAATCAGTGCTAAAAATGTGCACTGTTACTGTAATAATGACACTGGCAAGGAAGGGGCTAACCCAGGGGAGAGCAAAGGGTTAAATGTGAGCCTAGGGGGTGTTTTCTAACTGCGAGGGGGGTGAGCTTGTGAAATTAACACAGAGACCTGTGATCCTAAATAGGAGTATCACAGCCACTCTGTGTGTATTCCAGAGAGAACAACGGTCAGCTGTGTTTTTTTTTTTGTTTTTTTTTTTTTATTGAATATCTCAAAAGATCTCCGAAATGAGCCAATCCATTCAGATCTGAGTTTTGAAGAAAACTAATTCAGATTTTTTTTTTTTGTTATTGAATATCTCACCTGAAGTGGGCCAATCCAATCGGTTCTGAGTTATAAAGAGAAAAAATAAATAAATCATCAGATTTTCTTTTATTTTAATTGAATATCTTACCCAAAGTAGGCCAATCCATTCAGAACTGAGTTTTAAAAACAAATTCCGATTTTTTTTTTTTTTGTCATTGAATATCTCACCCGAAGTGGGCCAATCCGATCTGACCTGAATTTTAAAGAAAAAAAGAAATCTGTTTTTTTTTTTTTTATTATTATTTTAATGAATATCTCACCCGAAATGGGCCAATCCAATCGGATCTGAGTTACAAAGAAAAAAAAAAAACCCTTGTTATTTTGTTTTTTTTTAATTGAATATCTTACCCAAAGTAATGAGAATTTTTTTCTTTTTTTATTGAATATCTCATCCCAAACAAGCCAATCCATTCGGATTGTTATTGAATAGCTCACCTACTCATTTTAAGTCGGCCAATCCAATCAGATCTGAGTTTTAAAGAAAAAAATAATCAGAATTTTTCTTTTTTTTTTTTTTTATTGAATGTCTCACCCGAAATGAGCCAATCCATTCAGATCTAAATTTTAAAAATAAATTATGATTTTTTTTTTTGTCATTGAATATCTCACCCGAAGTGGGCCAATCCGATCTGACCTGAATTTTAAAAAGAAATCTGTTTTTTTTTTTTAGTTATTATTTTAATAAATATCTCACCCAAAATGGGTCAATCAAATCAGATCTGAGTTATAAATAAAAAAAAAAAACCTGTTTTTTTTTTTTCCATTGAATATCTTACCCAAAGTAATCAGAATTTTTTTTTTTTTTATTGAATATCTCATCCGAAACAAGCCAATCCATTCGGATTGTTATTAAATAATATCTCACCCACTCATTTTAAGTGGGCCAATCCAATCAGATGAAAAAAAAAATTGAATTTTTCTTTTATTAAATACCGTAACTTATCTGAAGTCGGCCAATCCAATCGGATCTGAGTTTTAAAGAAAAAAATAATCAGAATTTTTCTTTTATTTTAATGAATATCTCACCCAAAATCGGCCAATCCAATCAGATCTGAGTTATAAAAAAAAAAAAAAACCCCCGTTATTTTTTTTTTTTTCTTCACTGAATATCTTACCCAAAGTAATCAGAATTTTTTTTTTTTTATTGAATATCTCATCCGAAACAAGCCAATCCATTCGGATTGTTATAAAATAATATCTCACCCACTCATTTTAAGTGGACCAATCCAATCAGATGAAAAAAAAATTGAATTTTTCTTTTATTAAATACCGTAACTTATCTGAAGTCGGCCAATCCAATCGGATCTGAGTTTTAAGGTTAAAAAAAAATCTCTTCTACACCCCCATCCTCTGTGATGTACATGGACTAACTTTCGCCCCCCTGTACATGTTATTTTAGCTGTAATTTTAGCTTTCATTTTCAGTTTGCTTTGTTGTGGTATATACCTCCATTTCCTTAAGCACCAACACCCCATATGCTTTTTACTCTGTTTTAGAGCAGTGTTCAGGGAGTATGCTTGAACACCGGAGAACCAGGCCCTCTGCTTGTGTGTGAGAGCAGAGGTCTGACTCTTCTAGTGCTGTTCCAATGCGCCCCGCTGAACCCTGGCTCAGTCAATAGTGCTGCTCAGGAAGCAAAGGGTTATAGATTAGAGTGGGGGTCAGGGGGCATGCTTGAATGCTGGAGAGCCAGGCCCTCTGCTTGTGTGTGAGAGCATAGGTCTGACTTTTCTTGTGCTGCTCCAATGCGCCCCGCTGAACCCTGGTCAAATTCAATAGTGCCGTTCAGGAAGCAAAGGGCTATAGATTAGTGCAGTGTTCATGGGGCATGCTTGAACACTGGAGAACCAGGCCCTCTGCTTGTGTGTGAAAGCAGAGGTCTGACTCTTCTAGTGCTGTTCCAATGCGCCCCGCTGAACCCTGGCTCAGTCAATAGTGCTGCTCAGGAAGCAAAGGGTTATAGATTAGAGTGGTGGTCAGGGGGCATGCTTGAATGCTGGAGAGCCAGGCCCTCTGCTTGTGTGTGAGAGCAGAGGTCTGACTTTTCTTGTGCTGCTCCAATGCACCCCGCTGAACCCTGGTCAAGTCAATAGTGCCGTTCAGGAAGCAAAGGGCTATAGATTAGTGCAGTGTTCATGGGGCATGCTTGAACACTGGAGAACCAGGCCCTCTGCTTGTGCAGGAGAGCAGAGGTCTGACTCTTCTAGTGCTGCCAGCACGGGGTATTTTAGCCCTTCCTGGGGCAGGTAAAAAAGGCATTAAGAACATTAATCAGGGCTTTCAGTTGGATCTTTACCCTCCGTATCCACTTTCCATCATTGCACTCCTACAACCTCCCCCCCCCCCCCCTTCCGTCACAGAATCTAATATTTTTTTAGAAACCTTTTTTTGGGGGGGGATCACATGCCTAATTTTACTAGTACCGGTAATTTTTCCTCGAGTCGGAGTCCTCCTTTACAAGCTACATGTATCATACAAACTTGCACCTATATAAAACCGCGTGCCAGCGCCCTCCCTGTACAAACAAAAGTGTATATACTATTTTCGTATTGCGGCCGCGAATAACATTCTCCGGCGTTACATGTTTATACTCAACTGTCAAGCTTGCCACCGCATCAATCACGTATGGCAGGCAAATTAAATACCCCCAAAAACTGCTATTTTGCAGCAGTCTAAATATTTATCAGCTCGGAGGAGATCTTGCTAAATATACTATCTGGTGGTTTTGTGGCTTGGCTTTTCACAGGCCTATTTTTTTTTGTTTTGTTTTTGTTTTTTTTTTGTAGGTTTGTGTCACCTCATGTGAGACTATATACTAGAGGAGGAAAAATTTGTAAAAAATGAGTAAAAAATAATAGATCTGTGCAACAAACAGTCTGAACAGAAACACCCTCGGTGTAATAATATTATTATTATTATCATTGTTATTATATAGGATTTATATTGCGCCAACGGTTTGCGCAGCGCTTTACAATATGAGGGAAGACAGTGAAGTTACGAAACAATTCAATACAGGAGGAATCAGAGGGTCCTGTTCCTTAGAGCTTACAATCTATGGGCTCTCCTGATACATCGGGTTCATTTTAAAACTCATAAAGGAGAACTTTGAAATAATCTAAGCTCTCTTTAGTCCAACGGTGTATTCCGTAAAAAAAAAAAATGAATGACAAAAACCTTTTGGGTGGAGCGCTGGGCTCCAGAGAAATATTAAAAAATAATTTTAAAAAAAGTAAGAAATATTAAAAAAAATGTAAATATTTTTATTTGAATTCAAATTTATTCTATTTGAAATTCGAATTTCAGAAGATGGTTATATTCTTTATATTTTATCCTATTTTTTTTTTATTCTATTCTATTCTATTTTTTTTTTTATTCTATTCCTTTATTTTCTATTTAATTTTATTCTCTTTGTCCTCTGGGGTAAATCCAGAATAGTACAACATGCATCAAAAGGATGAAAGCACCACAAGATCTTGCAAGAGTCCAGTAGACTTTATTTTCATGATAAAATGTCAAAACAGCCAACACGTTCCGGGGGCTTTAACCACTTCTGGACCGGAAGGTTTTACCTCCTTTAAAAAATTTAAAAATCAAAATTTTTCATCATTTTAGGCCAATTTGTATTCTGCTACATATTTTTGGTAAAAAGAATCCCAATAAGCGTATATAGATTGGTTTGCGCAAAAGTTATCGCGTCTACAAACTAGGGAAAAAGATTTATATAATTTTTATCAAATTTAATTTAATTTTTTTAAACTAGTAATGGTGGCGATCAGCGATTTTTAGCGGGACTGAGACATTGCGGCAGAGAGATTGGACCCCTAACTGACACTTTTGGGGGGGACCAGTGACATTACTGCAGTAATCAGTGCTAAAAATGTGCACTGTTACTGTAATAATGACACTGGCAAGGAAGGGGCTAACCCAGGGGAGAGCAAAGGGTTAAATGTGAGCCTAGGGGGTGTTTTCTAACTGCGAGGGGGGTGAGCTTGTGAAATTAACACAGAGACCTGTGATCCTAAATAGGAGTATCACAGCCACTCTGTGTGTATTCCAGAGAGAACAACGGTCAGCTGTGTTTTTTTTTTTGTTTTTTTTTTTTTATTGAATATCTCAAAAGATCTCCGAAATGAGCCAATCCATTCAGATCTGAGTTTTGAAGAAAACTAATTCAGATTTTTTTTTTTTGTTATTGAATATCTCACCTGAAGTGGGCCAATCCAATCGGTTCTGAGTTATAAAGAGAAAAAATAAATAAATCATCAGATTTTCTTTTATTTTAATTGAATATCTTACCCAAAGTAGGCCAATCCATTCAGAACTGAGTTTTAAAAACAAATTCCGATTTTTTTTTTTTTTGTCATTGAATATCTCACCCGAAGTGGGCCAATCCGATCTGACCTGAATTTTAAAGAAAAAAAGAAATCTGTTTTTTTTTTTTTTATTATTATTTTAATGAATATCTCACCCGAAATGGGCCAATCCAATCGGATCTGAGTTACAAAGAAAAAAAAAAAACCCTTGTTATTTTGTTTTTTTTTAATTGAATATCTTACCCAAAGTAATGAGAATTTTTTTCTTTTTTTATTGAATATCTCATCCCAAACAAGCCAATCCATTCGGATTGTTATTGAATAGCTCACCTACTCATTTTAAGTCGGCCAATCCAATCAGATCTGAGTTTTAAAGAAAAAAATAATCAGAATTTTTCTTTTTTTTTTTTTTTATTGAATGTCTCACCCGAAATGAGCCAATCCATTCAGATCTAAATTTTAAAAATAAATTATGATTTTTTTTTTTGTCATTGAATATCTCACCCGAAGTGGGCCAATCCGATCTGACCTGAATTTTAAAAAGAAATCTGTTTTTTTTTTTTAGTTATTATTTTAATAAATATCTCACCCAAAATGGGTCAATCAAATCAGATCTGAGTTATAAATAAAAAAAAAAAACCTGTTTTTTTTTTTTCCATTGAATATCTTACCCAAAGTAATCAGAATTTTTTTTTTTTTATTGAATATCTCATCCGAAACAAGCCAATCCATTCGGATTGTTATTAAATAATATCTCACCCACTCATTTTAAGTGGGCCAATCCAATCAGATGAAAAAAAAAATTGAATTTTTCTTTTATTAAATACCGTAACTTATCTGAAGTCGGCCAATCCAATCGGATCTGAGTTTTAAAGAAAAAAATAATCAGAATTTTTCTTTTATTTTAATGAATATCTCACCCAAAATCGGCCAATCCAATCAGATCTGAGTTATAAAAAAAAAAAAAAACCCCCGTTATTTTTTTTTTTTTCTTCACTGAATATCTTACCCAAAGTAATCAGAATTTTTTTTTTTTTATTGAATATCTCATCCGAAACAAGCCAATCCATTCGGATTGTTATAAAATAATATCTCACCCACTCATTTTAAGTGGACCAATCCAATCAGATGAAAAAAAAATTGAATTTTTCTTTTATTAAATACCGTAACTTATCTGAAGTCGGCCAATCCAATCGGATCTGAGTTTTAAGGTTAAAAAAAAATCAGATTTTTTTTTTTTTGTTTAAATTGAATATCTCACCCAAAGTGGGCCGGCCAATCCAATCAGATCTGAGTTTTAAAGAAAAATATAATCAGAATTTTTATTTTATTTTAATGAATATCTCACCCAAAATCGGCCAATCCAATGAGATCTGAGTTATAAAAAAAAAAAAAAAACCCGTTATTTTTTTTTTCTTCATTGAATATCTTACCCAAAGTAATCAGAATTTTTTTTTTTTTTTTTATTGAATATCTTATCCGAAACAAGCCAATCCATTCAGATTGTTATTAAATAATATCTCACCCACTCATTTTAAGTGGGCCAATCCAATCAGATCTGAGTTTTAAATTAAAAAAGAAAAAAAAATCGAATTTTTCTTTTATTAAATACCGTAACTTATCTGAAGTCGGCCAATCCAATCGGATCTGAGTTTTAAGGTTAAAAAAAAAATCTGATTTTTTTTTTTTTTTGTTTAATTGAATATCTCACCCAAAGTGGACCAATCCAATCAGATCTGAGTTTTAAAAAAAAAATCAGAATTTTTCTTTTATTTTAATGAATATCTCGCCCAAAATCGGCCAATCCAATCAGATCTGAGTTATAAATAAAAAAAAAAAAACCCTGTTTTTTTTTTTTTCCATTGAATATCTTACCCAAAGTAATCAGAATTTTTTTTTTTTAATTGAATATCTCATCCGAAACAAGCCAATCAATTCGGATTGTTATTGAATATCTCACCCACTCATTTTAAGTGGGCCAATCCAATCAGATCTGAGTTTAAAATTAAAAAAAGAAAAAAAAAAATCGAATTTTTCTTTTATTAAATACCGTAACTTATCTGAAGTCGGCCAATCCAATCGGATCTGAGTTTTAAGGTTAAAAAAAAAATCTGATTTTTTTTTTTTTTTTGTTTAATTGAATATCTCACCCAAAGTGGACCAATCCAATCAGATTTGAGTTTTAAAGAAAAAAATAATCAGAATTTTTCTTTTATTTTAATGAATATCTCGCCCAAAATCGGCCAATCCAATCAGATCTGAGTTATAAATATAAAAAAAAACCCCGTTATTTTTTTTTTCCATTGAATATCTTACCCAAAGTAATCAGAATTTTTTTTTTTTTTTTTTAATTGAATATCTCATCCGAAACAAGCCAATCAATTCGGATTGTTATTAAATAATATCTCACCCACTCATTTTAAGTGGGCCAATCCAATCAGATCTGAGTTTTAAATTAAATAAGAAAAAAAAATCAAAATTTTCTTTTATTAAATACCGTAACTTATCTGAAGTCGGCCAATCCAATCGGATCTGAGTTTTAAGGTTAAAAAAAAAATCTGATTTTTTTTTTTTTTTGTTTAATTGAATGTCTCACCCAAAGTGGACCAATCCAATCAGATCTGAGTTTTAAAGAAAAAAATAATCAGAATTTTTCTTTTATTTTAATGAATATCTCGCCCAAAATCGGCCAATCCAATCAGATCTGAGTTATAAATATAAAAAAAAACCCCGTTATTTTTTTTTTTTCCATTGAATATCTTACCCAAAGTAATCAGAATTTTTCTTTTTTTAATTGAATATCTCATCCGAAACAAGCCAATCAATTCGGATTGTTATTGAATCATTTTAAGTGGGCCAATCCAATCAGATCTGAGTTTTAAATTAAATAAGAAAAAAAAAAATCAAAATTTTCTTTTATTAAATACCGTAACTTATCTGAAGTCGGCCAATCCAATCGGATCTGAGTTTTAAGGAAAAAGAAAATCTGATTTTTTTTTTTTGTTTAATTGAATATCTCATGTGAAAGGGGCCAGTCTGAGTGGACTTGAGTTTAGTTTCCTGAGTACTCGCAATAGATGTTATTTTCCTGGATAAATCCACTTCTATACAGTCCTACAATCTTTTTCTTTTTTTTTTTTTCCCTCTCTCTTTAATAAATCAGGCCCCTGCGACGCTAACTGAATTGTAAGGCGCACCACAGCGCGTTCCTCCCAGACCTCGGCGTATTAATGTAATGTCTTGGTCTAAATATTTCTTTGCCGCTTAGAGAATTTACTCTGCTTAATGTACTTCTTTTAAGGGTCCGTCTCCCGCCGTGCTCATTATGTACTATCAGGGACGGCTTTTATATTTCAAGAGGGGAGGGTGATATATTTCCGTCGCGAAGGAGTCGCTTTAACAACAGTTCACTATCAATATGCATGATTTTTAAAATGACAATTAAATAGGCGAATTGCGCACAAGATAATTTTAAATAAGTAGTGCCCATTTGTAACTTGGCACGCCGCATGCAGGACTTATTGCTGTGCCTTTAGGGAAGCCAGTCCATTAATCAAATGTAATTTCCTCCCATTGTTAGTAAATAAATAACCCGGCTTTTTTTTTTTTTATTTATTTTTTTTTTTCTTTCTTTCTTTTTTTTTTATACTTTCCCCTTTTTTTCCCATATATCTCCTAAAGGAGCAGGCCCGCCCCGTTTGCGAAGGGATCTTTTTTGACCGTTTCGCTTAAGGCCTTTAATTTTTCTTGATTAAGCGCCTAATTGTAAAAATGTCTTTTTTTTTATTTTACTGGTTAGAAAAAAAAAAACAAAACGAACTCGCGGGTAATTTTCAGGCCTAATTAAAACGGTTACCTTGGTGAATTCTGTGACATTGTGTTATTGAAGGGGCTTCTTATACTTTTTTGTGCATGGAATTTTAGATAAATTGCGGAAATGGGTTTCTTTGTAATAAAAAGTACTTTCATTTTTTATTTTTTATCTTCTTGGTTAAAGAAGAAATATTAGATTGTCCAGGTTGGGGCTTATGCACGCTATTTTGTTGCGTCTTCGTGCGCCATACCACATGACGTTCGTCAGAGGAATGGAATCAAAGCGCAATTATGCGATTGTTGCACGTTGTCATGCTTTACTGGAGCGAAATGGTAAAATATAAATGATAATGGTAAAAATGGTGGAATATAAACGGTAATGGTGATAATGGTGAAATATATAAACGGTAATGGTAAAAATGGTGGAATATAAACGGTAATGGTGATAATGGTGAAATATAAACGGTAATGGTGATGATGGTGGAATATAAGCGTTAATGTTGGAATATAATAACCCGTTAGGGTCTGTTCACTATATCTTGTTCCGCTGGCGTGCATAAAACCGCAACATGCGCCAACATGAGTGCCGCAGCACATGCTCGTCGAAGAGAGTGTTGGAGCGCAATTCAGAATTGCACTAACATGATTACTGTGGCCCGTTGTGATTTACCGCAGCAAAATGGTGCAACTGGGGCTCATTCACACGAGCTGCTTGTATTGCCTCCTCACTGCCCATTTACCCCCTGATCGCCGCACTACTGACATTGCACATGGTTGCGGGGCGCTGGCCTCATCCACTTGAATGGGTTGTATTTGGCGGGCGCTACGCCATCAAAAGCGGCAAGGAGTAAAATAACCGCTATGGGCGCTATGCAGAGCATTGTGGTACGTGACACGTGTACACCAACTGCCCCTGCAGCTAAAGGGGGTAGTGGTAAAAATGTGGCTAGGCTGTAAGGTCTTACTGCCACCCCCCCCCCCCCAACCACTAGTGTGAATGAGCCCTAAGGCATTTCAAGAGCAGAGACTATGAAAAGTGTAATAACCCATTAGGGTCCTGTGGCGTTACCGCACATGATACTGGAACATTAATGCGTTGCGGCATTTCGGGCTGCAATACGTGTCTGTCGGGCAGTGTATTGGAGTGCCAATCAGAATGAATTGCACTGCATCGCAGCAATGCACTTAACATGCATTGCTGTGCATTACCACAAATGATGTCAATGGGCCCCTAAGGCAGTTTGAAGAGTAGAGAAGATGAAAAGTGTAATAACCCATTAGGGCCCATTAATAAAATCCAGTTGCGTCACCACGCATGAAACCGCAACGTGTGCCACTCCCAACATGCATGCATTTCCGCAACAAATGTTCACTGAAGGGTGTGTTGGGGTGCCATTCAGGATGAATAGAACGACGTCGCACTGCCGTGGTTGACATGCATTTTCTGTGTGTTACGGCAATATAATGGTGTGAATGAGACCCCTAACACAGTTCCAAGAGCAGAGACCCATCAGGGCCCATTCACACCATCTTGTTGCATCACCACGCATGATACCGCAACATGTGCCAACATGAATGCATTGCCGCAACAAATGTTCAACAAATGTTCATTAAAGGGTGTGTTGGGGTGCCATTCAGGATGAATGGAACGGCGGCGCACCAATGTGTTATATACGTACTGTGCGTTAGCGCAATGAAATGGTGCAAATGGGCCCTCTAAGGCAGTTCCAAGAGCAGAGACCCATCAGGGCCCATTCACACCATATTGTTGCGTCACCATGCATGAAACCGCAACGTGTGCCAATGTGCATGCATTTACATATGTGTTGGGGTGCCATTCAGAATAAATGGCACCGCAATGCACCGCAATGCACTTAACATGCATTGCTGTGCATTACCACTATGGCAGTTTGAAGAGTAGATAAGATGAATGAGTAATAACCCATTAGGGCCCGTTCACACCATCCTGTTGAATCACCACGCATGAAACCGCAACAAGTGTTCATTGAAGGGTGTGTTGTGGTGCCATTCAGGATGAATGGAACGGCGGCGCACCAATGTGTGTTACATGCGTACTGTGCGTTACCGCAGTGAAATGGTACAAATGACCCCCCTAAGGCAGTTCAAAGAGCAGAGACCCATTAGGGCCGGTTCACACCATCTCGTTGCCTCACCACGCATGAAACCGCAAGGTGTGCCAACATGAATGCGTTGCCACAACTAATGTTCACTGTAGGTTGTGTTGGGGTGCCATTCAAGATGAATAGAACGGAGTCGCACTGCCGTGGTTAACATGCATTTTCTATGTGTTACGGCAAAGGAATGGCATGAATGGGCCCCCTAAGGCAGTTCGAAGAACAGAGACCCATCAAGGCCTGTTCACACCATCTCGTTGCGTCACCACGCATAAAACCGCAATGTGTGCCAATGTGCATGCATTGTTGTATGTGTTGAGGGTGCCATTCAGAATAAATGGCACCGCAATGCACTTAATATAGATAAGATGAAAAGTGTAATAACGCATTAGGGCCCATTTACACCATCTTGTTGCACCACCATGCATGAAACCGCGACATGTGCCAACATGAATGCGTTGCTGCAACACAGGTTCGGTGAAAGATGTGTTGGGGTGCCATTCAGAATACATGGAACGGTGGAACACCAATGTGTGTTACATGCGTACTGTGCGTTACAGCCATGAAATGGTACAAGTGGGCCCCCTAAGGCAGTTCCAAGAGAAGAGACCCATCAGGGCCCATTCATACCATCTTGTTGCCTTACCACACATGAAACCGCAATGTGTGCCAATGTGCATGCATTGACATATGTGTCGGGGTGCCATCATGAATGCGTTGCCACAACAAATGTTCATTATAGGGTATGCTGGCTTGCCATTCACGATGAATAGAACAGCTTCGCACTGCCGTGGTTAACATGCATTTTCTATTCGTTACAGCAATAGAATGGCGTGAATGGGCCCCCTAAGGCAGTTCCAAGAGCAGAGACCCATCAGGGCCCATTCACACCATCTCGTTGCGCCACCCCGCATGATACCGCAACACGTGCCAACATGAATGTGTTACTACAACGCAGGTTCGGTGAAGGATGTGTTGGGAGTGGCATTCAGAATTAATGGAATGGCGGCGCACCAATGTGTTATATACGTAGTGTGCGTTAAATGGTGAAAATGGGCCCTTAAGGCAATTAGAAGAGCAGAGACCCATTAGGACCCGTTAGCATGAGGTGGAAAGAGGGACACAGGGACTTTGTTCCAAATCAGAGACAGTCCCTCAAAATCAGGGACAGTCCCTCAAAATCAGGGACAGCCCTCAAAATCAGGGACAGTCCCTCAAAACCAGGGACGGTTGGGAGCTATGGTTTATAGTAAAGGAATAGTACATAAAGAAGTAATAGTAATAGTACATATAGAAGCAGCATGTTTGCAGGGGACAGGCTTTTCTACTCAGGCTTTGGCTGTTTTTTAAGCAAAGTGAATTGTAAGACTTTGCACAGGTTTTGTGTTGAGGCCCCAGAAAGACTTATATACGGGGAAAAAAAAGAATGGGAGAGCGTCTATCCACCGGCTGAACATATGGCACGTCCACACGGCCAATCCGATGATTATTTTTTAAATCATCCAGGCAGCTTGTTTCTTCGCTCCTCTCCAAATACATTAATCTTCCTTCTTGTTGAATTAGCAGTTTATTTTCTATAGAATATCCATAATTTGTGCTGTTTGATTTTTGTCAATATGAAGATGAACTATCTGCCATCTGTGACCTATCTGTAATATAATGTGACCTTCTCCTCTCCCGCCATGCAACACATTTAACTCCTTCACTGCGCCCCTGAGCGGATTTTAGAGTGGAACCCGAGACTCTGCTATATAAGTAGAACATCGGGGGAAACGGATACTCTGCACACACTGAGCATGCACTGAGCCGGTACATGGGATGAATCATAGCTCCCAACTGTCCCTGATTTGGAGGGACTGTCCCTGATTTGGAGGGACCGTCCCTGATTTGGAGAGACCGTCCCTGATTTGGAAGGACTGTCCCTGATTTGGAGAGACGGTCCCTGATTTGGAGGGACTGTTCCTGATGTGGAACAAAGTCCCTGTTACCTACCGGCCCGTCACAATTTTGTTCTCCTGGTTTTTTAATAACTTGAATTAACTTTGATTAATAACTTTGATGGATCTGACATTTGGCATGGTCATTTGGTGGGCGCTTGGCCTTATTTTTTCAGGTTTCTAGCAATTTTTTTCAGGCTTTACAAGTGTTGGTAATTCTTCATATTTGTATCCTGAAGAAGCCCCTGAATAGGGTGAAATGCGTTGATCCTGAATTACCCACATTGTATCTATCTGTATAGAAAATTGTGCTATTGCTACCTTTTTGATGGTTTTAATATCCCTGATGCATTAATAAATTATCCTGTTTTTTATATTTGTGGATTATATTATTATTTATGCAAGGTACCTTAAAATACCCCCCTTTTTTCTTCCACCTCCAATTGGGGAAAGGGTGGGGGTTTCTCTCCTTAAACCTAATTTCAGCGAGTGACCATTTGCCAGTCCCTATGCTCCAGTGACTTTGGCTGGATTATGTCATCAGTCTGCTACAGGCAGGAGGAAGCATGGGGATAGTGTCCCATCATTGGTGTCACTAGGGGGAATAGTGCCCCATCATTGGTGTCAGTAGGAGGAATAGTGCCCCATCATTGGTGTCAGTAGGAGGAATAATGCCCCATCATTGGTGTCAGTGGGAGGAATAGTGCCCCATCATTGCTGTCAGTGGGAGGAATAGTGCACCATCATTGCTGTCAGTAGGAAGAATAATGCCCCATCATTGGTGTCAGTGGGAGGAATAGTGCCCCATCATTGGTGTCAGTGGGAGGAATAGTGTCCCATCATTGGTGTCAGTAGGAGGAATAATGCCCCGTCATTGGTGTTAGTGGGAGGAATAGTGTCCCACCATTGGTTTCAGTGGGAGGAATAGTGCCCCATCATTGGTGTCAGTAGGAGGAATAATGCCCCATCATTGGTGTCAGTGGGAGGAATAGTGCCCCATCATTGGTGTCAGTAGGAGGAATAATGCCCCATCATTGGTGTCAGTGGGAGGAATAGTGCTCCATCATTGGTGTCAGTAGGAGGGATAATGCCCCATCATTGATGTCAGTGGGAGGAATAGTGCTTCATCATTGATGTCAGTGGGAGGAATTGTGCCCCATCATTGGTGTCAGTAGGAGGAATAATGCCCCATCATTGATGTCAGTGGGAGGAATAGTGCTTCATCATTGATGTCAGTGGGAGGAATAGTGCCCCAATATTGGTGTCAGTGGGAGGAATAGTGCCCCTTCATTGGTGTCAGTGGGAGGAATAGTGTTCCATCATTGGTGTCAGTGGGAGGAATAGTGCCCCATCAATGGCATCAGCGGGAGGAATAGTGCCCCATCATTGGGGTTGGTGGGAAGAATAGTGCCCCATTGTTGGTGTCAGTGGAAGGAAGAGTGTCTTGCATCAGTGGGAGGAAAAGTGCCCCGAGGGCCGGCTAAAGGCAAGCAAAGGGCCACATCCGGCCCCCAGGCAGCAGTTTGGAGACCACTGATCTAGCCCTTTCCTCCCCAGCTTGACTGTGCCTGGCCCCTCCCTTTCATGCCTTGGATATCAGTTCTTTCAATCATAGAGGCTCAGCATCACATGTGGGAGTTACTCCTCCAGACTAACACCCACCCATCAAGGCATTTTGATATTTGATTAACCCCTCCCATGAGCCCGCCCACCACTTGCATGGTGAGAACTGAGGCAGGGAGCTGTCATGTATTCAGGAAGCTATGTACAGCCCCTCCCACCAGCCATGATCTGCTTGCATTTCATAGAGAAACACATAGACCCAATGATAACATTACTGAATGTAAACTAAGGTATGGAAGGAAAAGGGAAAGATTTCATTTAAAATGTATAAGGAGATCAAACTTTAACTTTAAATACCTTTAAACAATGTAAAAAGTTTAAATCTTGTGACACTTTATTCCAGGTTGACACTTTATGGGAAAAGGAACATTTTTCAGTTCCTACCTCTGTGACAATCTTGAAATCTTAGGAGCTGCGTTATGATTATGTTCCAAAGATCAGAACCACGTTTCCGAAAAATGATATAAAAAAAAAAACTCCTTAGCAAGATAAAAGGCGACATTATGCTACCAAAATATCTAAGGTCATACGTGACGCGTAATCTATCCAGACATCATTGACATCAATCAGGCAGATGCTTATTGGTTTTCTGGGGGATAAAAATACCTATTTGTCACAATGTATCTTTATATCGTTCCACCAATGAGCACGGGCGGGTCGTCCTACAGAAATAAGATACATTTGTAGTTCCCCAACCATCGGAAAAAATGTATAAAAAAAGATATAAAGGATATCATAAATATTTTAATTATTATATTATAATAATAATAATAAAAAAAAATAAAAAAATATATATATATATGTATATATATATATATATATATGTACATATATATATATATATATATATATATATATATATATATATATGTGTGTGTATTATAACACTATAATACAAAATATATATTATAATAATCATTATATATATATATATATATATATATATATATATATATATATATACATATTAATATAATATAATATAATGAATGTAATATAATAAACAAGTAAAAAGTCTCCTTTAAAAGTCACGCCATGAAACAGATTTTTTTTTTTGTTTTTGTTTCCATATCCGAATTGCTAATTATGGAAAGTGTTTGAAAATGAAGTTCTTTTTTTTTTATTTTTTATTTTTTTTATTTTATTTGTTTGGTCCATTGCGTAGCCTATAATTTCAGCATTTTCTCCAAAAGTCCAGATGTCCAGAAGCATCTTTGATAATGTATTAATCCAATTTTCATGCGATTACTCTATATCATTATCGACTAAATTCTAATTTATGCAGAGCAGCCGTGGGTATGACTCCGCTTTGAAAGACTAATGACGTTTTCATTAAAATGGGGCATTGTTTTTAGCGAGCAGATGCACACAAGCAGTATGAACAATCTGTGACCTGTACTCTTTCATAAAGACATGTTTTAGAGAGCTGTTTAAAAGGGCAATCGCGTTTTCAGTCTTCTGCGCTCTCTTTCACGCGCTGTTTTGTTCTCTCTTTATCTCTCCCTGTGCTGTCTGTTATAAAATCTCTTTCTTTATCTTCCCATCTCTCTGTCTCTCTCCCTCCTTCTCTCTCTTTCTTATACTCTTTTCACTTTCTCACCATCTGTCTCTTTTTTCTGTGTCCCCCCCCCCACACTTCTGTCTTTACCTTTTATTTTATTCTGCCCCTCTCTTTTGCTACTTTTTATTTCATTCTCTCTATCCTTTGTAGTCTCTTCTCCCTCTCTTCTGTTCTCTATTCCTCCATGTTTGTTTTCTCTCTCTCTCTCTCCCTCTCTCTCACTCTCACTCTCCCTCTCCTTGTGTCTCTCCTCCTTTTTTCCCCCCTTTCATATTTATTTCTCCCCATCCTCTCTTTTTGTATCCCTCCTTCTTCCCCATAGTTACTTCCCAACTTCTGTCTCTCTCCTCTCTTTTTCTCTTATTATACTTAATGTCTTCTCCTCTCTGCCTCTCTCCTTCACTTCCTCTCTCCCTCTCTATTCATTTCTCTCTCTTCACTCCTTTCATTCTTCACTACCTTGTCTCTCACTCTCTTTCTTCAGTTCTCTATATCACTAAATTCAGTTCTTTCTCTCTCTATTTCATTCTTCAATTGAATCTCTCTTTATTTAGTTCTTGTTCCGCCTCTCTCTTCAGTTCTCTCTCTATCAATCTCTCTTTATTCAGTTATTGCTTTTTGTTTTTTCAACTTTCTCTCTTTCTTGCTTTATTTCTCTCTCTTTCTTCAGCTCTGTTTTTTTTCCTCTGTCTTTATTCAATTCTTCTTCTCTTTTTCTCTATTCAGGTTTCTCTTCTTCTTTGTTCAGTTCTCTCTCTCTCTCTCTTTCTCTCTCTTTATTCAGTTTTCTCTCTCCCTCTCTTCATTAATTTCTCTCTCTTCATTCAGTTCTCTCACTCTCCCTCTCCTGATTCAGCCCTCCCTCCATTCAGTTCTCCCTCTCTCTCTCCCTCTCATTATGCAGCTCTCTCTCTCTCCCTCTCTTCATTTAGTTCTCTTTGTCTCTCTCTCTCCCTCTCTTCTTTAAGTTCTCTCTCTATCTCTCTCTACCTCTTCTTTTTCAGCCCCCTCTCTCCAATCAGTTCTCTCTCTCTCTCTCCCTCTCCTTATTCAGCTCTCTCTTGCTCTCTCTCTCCTTCTATTTATTCAGCCCTCTCTCTCCCTCTCTTCATTCAGTTCTCACTCTCCCTCTCCCTCTCCTTATTCAGATCACTCTCCCTCTCTTCATTTTGTTCTCTCTCTCTCTCCTTATTCAGCTCTTTCTCTCTCTCTCTCTTCATTCAGTTCTCTCTCTCTCTCCCTCTCTTCATTCAGTTCTCTGTCTCCCTCTCTTCATTCATTTCTCTCTCTCTCTCTCTCTCTCCCTCTCCCTCTCTTCATTAAGTTCTCTCTCTCCTTATTCAGTTCTCCCTCTCTTTATTTAGCTCTATCTCCCCCTTTCTTCATTCAGTTCTATCTCTCTCTCCCTCTCTTCATTCAGTTCTCTCTGTCTCTCTCTCTCTCTCTCTTCATTCAGTTCTCTCTCTCTCCCTCTCTTCATTCAGTTCTCTCTGTCTCTCTCTCTCTTCATTCAGTTCTCCCTCTCTCTATCCCTCTCATTATGCAGCTCTCTCTCTCCCTCTCTTCCTTAAGTTCTCTCTATCTCTCTCTCCCTCTTCTTTTTCAGCCCCCTCTCTCCAATCTGTTCTCTCTCTCCCTCTCTTCATTCATCTCTCTCTTGCTCTCTCTCTCCCTCTATTTATTCAGCCATCTCTCTCCCTCTCTTCATTCAGTTCTCTCTCTCCCTCTCCTTATCCAGATCTCTCTCCCTCTCTTCATTTTGTTTTTTCTCTCTCTCTCTCTCTCTCCCTCTCTCCTTATTCAGCTCTTCCTCTCTCTCTCTTCATTCAGTTCTCTCTCTCTACCTCTCTTCATTCAGTTCTCTCTCTCTGCCTCTCTTCATTCAGTTCTCTCTCTCTGCCTCTCTTCATTCAGTTCTCTCTCTCTCTCTCTCTATCCCTCTCTCCATTCAGTTCTCTCTCTCTCTCTCTCTCTCTTTCCCTCTCTTCATTAAGTTCTCTCTATCCCTCTCTTCATTCAGTTCTCTGTGTCTCTGTCTCTCTCTCTTCATTAAGTTCTCTCTCTCTATCCCTCTCTTCATTCAGTTCTCTGTGTCTCTCTCTCTTCATTCAGTTCTCTCTCTCCCTCCCTATTTTCTCTACCTCCAGATCTGTCTCTCTCATATGCCCTCTCTCTCTCTCTCTCTCTCTCACTCTCCCCCGGTCTATCTCTCTTAAAGGAGAATTGATACATAATTTATATCTAGATAATTCACAAGACAGTTTTAACAACACACGACTTTTAAAATACCTGCTGCTATTTCTCCTTTTCTGATTGATTCTCAAGGTTAGAAGCAGAACGCAAAGCTTTTAAGAGCATATTCTACTGACCAGCCCTATAACTAAAAATACCTGTGGTTTATTTGATTTTTGTATGGTACTTATATTTTAATCACTGGTTGGGGAGTGAGCTTTGAAAAACCTAATAGGTATAGCCGGCTCATAGTCTTTTAAAGGGATAGCCTGGCGAATAGATATAGATAGATAGATAGATAGATAGATAGATAGATAGATAGATAGATAGATAGATAGATAGATAGATAGATAGATAGATAGATAGACACTGTAGATAGATACTGCAGATAGATAGACAGACAGACAGAGTAGACAGACAGATACTGTAGACAGACAGACAGACACTGTAGACAGACACTGTAGACAGACAGACAGACAGACACTGTAGACAGACAGACACTGTAGACAGACAGACAGACACTGTAGACAGACAGACAGACAGACAGACACTGTAGACAGACAGACACTGTAGACAGACAGACAGACAGACACTGTAGATAGATAGACAGACAGACTACAGGTACAGTAGATAGGTAAGGAAATAGGGGCTGGCTTCATATTTACCCTACATGGGTTTGCCCAGTCATCTACCCCTAAATGATTAGCACTCCTGGCTTGCAGCACTGGGGCTTTGGGTTTGATTGCCAGGAAGCATACTGTGCGCTTGGAGTGTGTACATCTGCCCATGTTAATGTGGTCCCCCCTCATAGTTTGGAAACAGGCTAATTGGCTTCCACACAAATGTACCATGCCAGCTATGAGTTGACACCAGATTAATGGCAGCTTCCAGTGTGAATAGGTCAATGTAAAGTGCTGCAAAAGAAGCATCAGACCTATTATTGAAATAAGTAGCTTTTGGATGAATAATTGACAAGACTAATGACCTAATTGTACCCTTGGCAAATCATGCGATTGCCACAAAGTCAAGTTCCCCAAAGCAGAGGGCTTTGGGCCCCAGGACTGGTTATAAACTAGACGGCCAACAATTTGTGGCCTTATCACCATTACATCTATATGATATTGTTGGATATCTCATGTTGTATATAACAACTTTCACTCTTATGGAAAGGCATTTGCAGAAGATGTTGGAGTGTGTCCGTGGAATAAAAAGCACTTGAGAGGTCATGTATGAATGAGAAGACTTTACATAAAATTCCGTTATGAAAAGTATTCAGTAGGGTTGAGGTCAGGGTTTTGTATAGGCCACTGAACCATGTCTTTATAGAATATATAGAGTTGCCAATCCACCCTTGTGTCTATACAACCTCTACACTTCTAGGGAGGTTTTCCACAAGATTTTGGAGTATGGCTGATGGAATTTTGGTCCATTCATCCAAAAAAAGCATTTGCGAGGTCTGGTACTGATGTTGGATTAGAAGACCTGGTTTACAATCGGGGTTCCAATTAATCCAAGAGGTGTTCAGGAGAATTGAGGCCAGGGTAAAGCACTCGAGATTTTCCACACCAAAGGCTATTCAAAAGATTTTGGAGTGTTTCTGTGGAAATTCATGCCCTTTTACCCAAAAAAGCACTTGAGAGGTCATGTATGAATGAGAAGACCTTGCTTAAAATGGGCTTTCCATTATGAAAAGTATTCAAGTAGGGTTGAGGTCAGGGTTTTGTACAGGCCACTGAACCATGTCTTTATAGAATATATAGCGTTGCCAACCCACCCTTATGTCTATAACACCCTCTACACTTCTAGGGAGGTTTTCCACAAGATTTTGGAGTATGGCTGATGGAATTTTGGTCCATTTATCCAAAAAAAGCATTTGCGAGGTCTGGTACTGATGTTGGGTTAGAAGACCTGGTTTACAATCAGTGTTACAATTAATCCCAAAGGTGTTCAGGAGAGTTGAGGCCAGGGTAAATCACTCGAGATTTTCCACACCAAGGGCTATCCACACGATTTTGGAGTGTTTCTGTGGCAATTCGTGCCCATTTACCTAAAATAGCACTTGAGAGGTCATGTATGAACGAGAAGACCTTGCCTAAAATGGGCGTTCCATTATGAAAAGTATTCTGTAGGGTTGATGTCAGGGTTTTGTACAGGCCACTTAACCATGTCTTTATAGAATATATAGCGTTGCCAACCCACCCTTATGTCTATAACAACCTCTACACTTCTAGGGAGGTTTTCCACAAGATTTTGGAGTATGGCTGATGGAATTTTGGTCCATTTATCCAAAAAAAAAGCATTTGCAAGGTCTGGTACTGATGTTGGGTTAGAAGACCTGGTTTACAATCGGTGTTCCAATTAATCCCAAAGGTGTTCAGAGGGGTTTAGGCCAGGGTAAATGACTATATTTTCCACACCAAAGGCTTTCCACAAGATTTTGGAGTGTTTCTGTGGCCAATTTGTGAGGTCGTGTATTGGATTAGAAGACTTGGCTTGAAATGGGGATTCCATTATGAAAAGTATTCTGTAGGGTTGAGGTCAGGGTTTTGTACAGGCCACTGAACCATGTCTTTATAGAATATATAGCGTTGCCAACCCACCCTTATGTCTATAACACCCATTACACTTCTAGGGAGGTTTTCCACAAGATTTTGGAGTATGGCTGATGGAATTTAGGTCCATTTATCCAAAAAAAGCATTTGCGAGGTCTGGTATTGATGTTGGGATAGAAGACCTGGTTTACAATCGGTGTTCCAATTAATCCCAAAGGTGTTCAGAAGGGTTGAGGCCAGGGTAAATTACTCTATATTTTCCACACCAAAGGCTTTCCACAAGATTTTGGAGTGTTTCTGTGGCCAATTTGTGAGGTCATGTATTGGATTAGAAGACTTGGCTTGAAATGGGGATTCCATTTTTAAAAGTATTCAGTAGGTTTGAGGTCAGGGTTTTGTACAGGCCACGGAACCATGTCTATATGGAATATATAGACTTGCCAACCCACCCATGAGTCTATAACAACCTCTACACTTCTAGGGAGGCTTTCCACAAGATTTTGGAGTATGGCTGATGGAATTTTGGTCCATTCATCCAAAAAAAGCATTTGCGAGGTCTGGTACTGATGATGGGTTAGAAAACCTGGTTGACAATCAGTGTTCCAATTAATCCCAAAGGTGTTCAGAAGGGTTGAGGCCAGGGTAAATGACTTGATATTTCCCACACCAAAGGCTTTCCACAAGATTTTGGAGTGTTTCTGTGGCCAAATTGTGAGGTCATGTATTGGATTAGAAGACTTGGCTTGAAATGGAGATTCCATTTTTAAAAGTATTCAGTAGGGTTGAGGTCAGGGTTTTGTACAGGCCACTGAACCATGTCTTTATGGAACTGGCTTTGTGTATAGAGGCACAGTCATGCTGGAACAGAAAAGAACCTTCTACAAGGCACAGTTGCCTAAAATATCTTGTATGATGTATGCTGTAGATATAACAGCATCCTTAGGGTGGAAACATCCGAACTCAATAATTTGGAGGAATGTCCACTTCCTTATAGCCATGTAATGAAGTTCAATGGCTCTATAATACCCAAACCTTAATAATCCAAACTATGAACATAACTCTAGGTACTTCCAAAGCCTATCGAGACGAAAGTGGTCACGAACACCGTCTGTGAAGTTGATGGTTTCGCCCTCCTGCCTTTACAGGAGACTCGAGTGAACGCCATTTGAGATCACAAACATCCAAGCATAATAAGCTATATATAATTTATACAACCAGCATGTTCGAAAATAATGAAAAGCAATTTTTTTTTCCCGCTTTTAATGACAGTTGAGTGTAATTCATTGCTTTGTGTTCTTTTGCGCTTTGTGCCTGGAACAGCTTTGTCTTTAAAGAAACAATTGACCTTAATTAGATATTTCTCAGTAACAAATTGTGCATTTTTTTTTTTTTTTTTACATTTTGAACAGTAGCCGATATAGCAGCCAAGGCCTCTTCTACCGCCCTGCATCAGATTAGGCAGGAGATTAGCCGAAGAAAGGAAGAATGTATAAATACTTTGTAACAACATTTAGTACAAAATATTTTTTCTTACTTTTTATGGTGCGAAGAAGGCAAGGCCCGCCAGCGTTGCAATCAATCAGGATTTTCGAAGGTTTAAAAACTGCGCTCATGTTGTCCATATATGTTGGCTTCCAAACTTGTACAAATAATATATTTATTTTTTTTATCAAGTAAATTAGACAAGATTTAGTTTAAAGTGATCTCACTGTTGATATAAGAGCCGCTAGTGACGTAGGCGTTTGAGCCCGGAACGTTGTGAGGCGAGTATCGTCTTTTGAAGATTGCAAATCCGTAGTTTTATTGTTTTTTTTTTTCAGTATCAAAGTGATATTTCCACCACTAGGCTTCTTTCCAGTGTGTGACACTACCTGTGTTTCAAACTAAAATCTAATTTCAGCCACACCATTCATGTAACAGAACCCAAGGCAAAACAAAATAGCAAGAAAAAAATAAAAAAGATAAAATTAACGATAAAATTAAAAAAGCAGATTTGCTTCAATTTTCATCTTCAACCCAGAGATTTCCCCGCGGCAGTACTCTTTTCAGCTGCTAGATGTCCTCAGTCTGATGGCCATCATCATTCAACTCACTTCCTCTGTGCCCATTTTGTCCTGGACCTGTCCCCCAGCCTGCGACTAGACAGTGAAAGGAGAAACAGCACAATAATGAGATCAACTCTGCTTTCTCCTTCTTTTAGGGTGATACTTGACAGCAATCTGATTGGCTCCTTGTGCTGATTTATTCCTGTCACTCCAGCTCTGCTGTACAGGGGCTGCCAGAGGCTAATACGAGATCGACTTCAGATGCCTAAATTGCTTGAATAAAAAAAAAATAAAATAATACCGATATATTAATGATTACAGAGCTGCCTGGACATATGTCTTCATGTAGGAGTTCAGCTTTACTCATCGTACAAGTGATAAAATTTTTTTAAAAGTGTATCTAAAGTAGGGATAGACCGATATCAGTTTTTTGTTGCCAATACCGATATTTTGGCCATTGCATATAGGTATCGGGTGATATGGGCCGATATCCGATATTTTGAACATTTAAAGTTTTGCAAAATAATTGTCGACACAAATCTGTTACTGAACCCTGTGGTGGGTGGCTGGCTGGCATCCTGTGGTGGGTGGCTTGCTGGTACCCTTTGGTGGCTGGCTGGCACCCTGTGGCGGGTGGCCGGCTGGCTGGCACCCTGTGGTGGGTGGCTGGCTGGCACCCTTTGGTGGCTGGCTGGCACCCTGTGGCGGTGGCCGGCTGGCTGGCACCCTGTGGTGGGTGGGTGGCTGGCTGGCACCCTTTGGTGGGTGGGTGGCTGGCTGGCACCCTGTGTGGTGGGTGGCTGGCTGGTACAGGCCCAGGGCCTGTGGCTGGCTAGCTGGTGCAGGCAGGGCCTGTGGCTGGCTGGTATAGGCCTGTGGGTTTGCATGGTAGCTGGCACCGGGCAGCTGTGGGTGGATGTATGTATGTGGCGGCTGTGTTAAACACACTGTGTGCACTGTACACTCACTGTCCCGAGACTCCCTGACTCCAGACGAGACTGAGGGAGGTAGCCTAAGAAGGCAGAAGCAGTCCCAGTGCGCGGAGGCGCGTGGCGAAGCATACGCAATGACGTCACGGCTATATCTGTAACCTCCGGGGCCGATTCTGATATATCGGGGAAAGTGCATATCGGCCTTCAATATATCGGCCTTGCCAATAATCTGTCGATCCCTAGTCTAAAGCCAAAAAGTTTTTTGATTTCAGTAGCTAAGGCTTAGAATTATGGATGAGCAAACTTATTAAAAGTCTAATCAGTTGTGGATTGGCCAGACATTTGGAAAGATCACAAACCTCCAAAATTAAAGGTTTTTGGAATGTATATTTGGACTAGGCTCCAAAAAAGTGTAGTATATGATCGAAAAAAAAGAAAGTAAACCCTGTTTTAAAGGCTAAAACGGTCTATATCAATCTGTATAAATTTACTCAAATATATGGGCAAAATGGATAACACTGCCAAAGCTGTGTCCTCACTTAGAACTCTCCCATCTGAAATATAATTAAAACCGTGGTATAAGAATACCTCATTAAAATCAAAGCCCACCCTGTTTCCCATCCCATGCCAACTAGGCCTATAGGAATCTATCTCTGAATACTTAAAGGTACATAAGGTAGAATCATATGATGACCCACATAGCCCAAAGTAGAGGGAATATCCCAATTAGTTCATATAAACCTTTGAAATGAATCCTTAGTATTAGGCCTAGGTGTTTTTGTTCGAAATTATTGTAAATTGTATAAATTGGGAATCCATTTGACGTCAATGGCATTTTCCAGTGTTATGATAGAATGACTAGACAAAGTCAACTGTCTCATTTCCAAGATGTACATTTAGTGTAATAATCGAGAAAAGTATGAGAGTATCCAAGAATAATATGAGTCCTAAAGGTCTCAGGCACAGTCACACTCCAACAAGTGTCCTCCTAGACCAAGATAATCTCCTTTATGAACCATGAATGGTGTTATAGTTCTATCGAAAAAGGTTCATCAGTTGGTCCAATTCCTTAACTAACAAAGGGTGTATATAGCCGTTGGAGGTGGATTCCCTTTGGTCTTACTCTTTGATTCTTAATTTACCAATCGGTATATTGATAAGCAAATGATGAAAAATTGCCCAGAATGGATTTTGAAGCTCCTGGACCTACCTGATGAGTTGATTTTCTTTTCTTGAATCTGCGTGGATGCACAAAAACGAAAACCTGTAAGTGAACAAAAAAAAAAAAAACGCACACAAACAAAGTGCACTTAAGGGTGTGCCTTTTGTTCATCCCAAAAGGAGCAGGATCTTACCCTGACAAGGCTCCTGACAAGGGCAAGGCTTTAACATGGTCCACCTAGCCAAAGCTGACCAATGAGTATTAGGTGAGGGACTTTCCTGAAGAGAGACCCTCCCCAGGTCAGTGGAGGAAGAAACCTGATAGCCACACATCCTCCCCCTAGACTTCATGGTAGATCCGAAGACCCACATGAGATGATGGGGTCAAAAACCAGAGCCACATGCTTTCTAAACTTCTACCAGCGATTGGTTGGTTGGATTCGGGGCATCCAAATCTGTAAAAAATTGGATATCATTTTTATATAATTAAAAATTCAGGATCAACTTTAGTTGGAACTTCTGCAATTAGTTTATTGCTGTCTGTGTCCCCACTGGTGACCATAGTCATTAAGACAGAAAGTAATTAGTAATCCAACATTTTACAGTTGTCACCAGAGCAGAAGACAAGTGGAAATCTTCCAATAAGACTGTTCTCGTGACAACTGTCTTGGAGAGAATTTGCCCACAATATGGAGAAATCTTCTCTTATTTTCTCTCACAGTGGGACATAGAAATATGTACATGGAGTTTATTCTTTACCTAATGTAAATATATATATATATATATACTGAAAAAGGTACTAAAAGTGGAAGCAGATTCTGGTCAACTATCAACTTTGAGAAAATGTAGGCAAACTTTGTTGCAGATTCTTCGCAGGCCAAATCATCTTGTTGCCCCAGCATGCCTGAATGATGTACCCCTTGTGCTGTGATTATTTATGAAGCAGCATGGGGTGCGCAATATGTACAGACCAACAGAAAAGAAAGCAGGTTGAATGCTTGTTAAACTCTAGTGAGTCTTTAGACTTCTCTCAATATCTCAGCACAGAGGTAGCCCAAAGGTATCAGAAATGGATGAATTGTGACTTGGTTCTGCTTCCCCTCTTAACCTGCTGTCTTGAGCACTGGCCCACAAGTGCCATTATGGTACTACAGCCCTATCCTTGTTATGGTACTACAACCTTATCCTTGTTATAATACTACAGCCCTATGCTTGTTATGGTACTACAACCTTATCCTTGTTATAATACTACAGCCCTATCCTTGTTATGGTATTACAGCCCTATCCTTGTTATGGTACTGCAACCTTATCCTTGTTATAATACTACAGCCCTATCCTTGTTATGGTACTACAGCCCTATCCTTGCCATATTACTACAACCTTATCCTTTTTATGGCACTATATCCCTATGCTTGTTATAGTACTACAACCCTATCCTTTTTATAGTACTACAGTCCTATCGTTGTTATGGAACTACAGCACTGTCCTTCTTATAGTACCACGGCCATATCCTTGTTATGGTACTACACCCCCATCCTTGTTTTAGTACTACGGCCCTATCCTTATGGTACTACAGCCCTGTCCTTGGTATAGTACTACAGCCCTATCATTGTTCTAGTGCTACAGCCCTATTGTTATTATGATACTACAGTCCTATCCATGTTATAGTACTACAGCCCTATCCTTGTTATGGTACTACAGCACTGTCCTTCTTATAGTACCACAACCTTATCATTGTTATAGTACTACAGTCCTATCCTTATTATGGTACTACAACTTTATACTTGTGATAATACTACAGCCCTATTCTTGTTATGGTACTACAGCCCTATCCTTGCCATATTACTACAACCTTATTCTATTTATGGTACTATAACCCTATCCTTTTTATAGTACTACAGTCCTATCATTGTTATGGAACTACAGCACTGTCCTTCTTATAGTACCACAGCCATATCCTTGTTATGGTACTACACCCCCCATCCTTGTTTTAGTACTACGGCCCTATCCTTATTATGGTACTACAGCCCTGTCCTTGTTATAGTACTACAGCCCTATCATTGTTCTAGTGCTACAGCCCTATTGTTATTACGACACTACAACCCTATCCATGTTATAGTACTACAGCCCTATCCTTGTTATTGTACTAAGGCACTATCCTTCTTATAGTACCACAACCTTATCCTTGTTATAGTACTACAGTCCTATCCTTATTATGGTATTACAGCCCTATCCTTATTATGGTACTAGAACCCTATCCTTGTTATAATGGTACATCCCTATCCTTGTTATGCTACTACATCCCTATCCGTGTTTTAGTGCTACAGCCCTATCCTTACCTGTTTCTGCTCTGTAGATATTGAATAGGGTCATTGCAGCATTCTTACTGACAGTGAGCGCTAAGTGCCTACTACAATATTAGAACACCCTACAGAACTTAACTTCCTGCAGACTGTGTGACTGGCCGCCCCCTTTACTGTTTTTTGGGCTACTAGTGACCATTACCAGACTGGTGACCATTACCCAGAGTCCCCCCTCCCCCCCTGTAAGCCCACCAAGGAACCTTCCCTACCCCTATAAGCTTACAAAGCAGACACACCCCCTCCAAGTCTGATGTCGACTTTATTTGCTTGGTCATTGAATTTAAGTAAGATTTTTGATCATTTTATTAGCTAAATAAAAACCCCCAAAAAATAAAGGGTTGCATAAATGCGATAAAAAGTGTTTTCTTTTCCTTTGATTGGAAAGTCTGTACATCCCCTTTAAGAGTTGAACTATGGCAATATTATCTGATCGAAGTCACTATGAAAGAGCTCAATGGAACCTTCTGTTGCTAAAGTCGTAACAGTTGCGTGATACATCTCAATAGAGCAATGCAGGCAGGATGCAGCCATGTCATTTGCATATCATTACCCAGAGTCCTCAGCTGCAGCCCAGCGCTGGCAGCCACGCTGAATGGGGCCTGGTCATGAGGAATGTGTGGAGGAGGCCTTGCTGATACATAAATTCTCTCTTCTATTAAAGCTAATTGAAGGATAAAGGTCCCTTACCGGGGAACAATGACTGGAATTGTGGCTATAACTTTGTCTTTTGAATCATATGAAAGGAATTGTTTGCCAATCTTTGTGGGAAAGTTATGGAGTTGCTTTTCACAAAGAAATCGCTGTGCGGGACTTTTCTCCTCGCCAAACGGCGAGAGATACACTTTGGTATAGGATGCAAAGTGTAGTTGTTCTTTTTTTTTTTGCTGGGCTGTATTTGAACTTGTGTCCTACAAAGCATTAAATAAGAAAGGGGTATATCATTTTATAGGGAGAATATAATGGTCTTGGGTCAAATTTATTTTACATTAATTCGTTATAGTGTATATGTTGTTAAATTGATGTTTTATATGAGATTTAGAAATATATATATATATATACATATTAAATACAGTGTGTGTGTGTATAAATGTACATATACACTGTATATACACATATTATATATAGTGTAAATAAAAAAAAAAATATATATATAAAAAAAAAATATATATATATATATATATAGTAGGAGCGCAGGGTCTCTAACATCCACCAGCATTGCTGCCGAGATTGAAGGGGTGGGGGGGTCAGCCTGTCAGTACTCAGACCATACGCCGCACACTGCATCAAATTGGTCTGCATGGCTGTCGTCCCAGAAGGAAGCCTCTTCTAAAGATGATGCACAAGAAAGCCCGCAAACAGTTTGCTGAAGACAAGCAGACTAAGGACATGGATTACTGGAACCATGTCCTGTGGTCTGTTGTGACAAAGGTAAACTTATTTGGTTCAGATGGTGTCAAGAGTGTGTGGGGGCAACCAGGTGAGGAGTACAAAGACAAATGTGTCTTGCAAGCATGGTGGTGGGAGTGTCATGGTCTGGGGCTGCATGAGTGCTGCCGGCACTGGGGAGCTACAGTTCATTGAGGAAACCATGAATGCCAACATGTACTGTGACATACTGAAGCAGAGCATGATCCCCTCCCTTCAGAGACTGGGCCCCAGGGCAATATTCCAACATGATAATGACCCCAAACACACCTCCAAGATGACCACTGCCTTGCTAAAAAAGATGAGGATAAAGGTGATGGACTGGCCAAGCATGTCTCCAGACCTAAACCCTATTGAGCATCTGTGGGGCATCCTCAAACAGAAGGTGGAGGAGTGCAAGGTCTCTAACATCCACCAGCTCTGTGATGTCATGGAGGAGTGGAAGAGGACTCCAGTGGCAACCTGTGAAGCTCTGGTGAACTCCATGCCCAAGAGGGTTAAGGCAGTGCTGGAAAATAATGGTGGCCACTCAAAATATTGACACTTTGGGCCCAATTTAGACATTTTCACTTAGGGGTGTACTCACTTTTGCTGCCAGCGGTTTAGACATTAATGGCTGTGTGTTGAGTTATTTTGAGGAGACAGTAAATTTACACTGTTATACAAGCTGTACACTCACTACATTGTAGCAAAGTGTCATTTCTTCAGTGTTGTCACATGAAAAGATAGAATAAAATATTTACAAAAATGTGAGGGGTGTACTCACTTCTGTGAGATACTGTGTATATATATATCTATATTTATATCTATATTTATAAAATATTTATAAAATATTTTATATATATATATATATATATATATATATATATTCACAAAATATTATATATAAATATATATACTTATAAAATATTATATATATATATATATATATATATATATATATATATATAATAAAATTGTTATCATTATAAATTACATATATATATATATATATATATATATATATATATATATATATATAATATATACAAGTATATATATATAATATATACAAGTATATATTTAATATTGTATATAGACAAAAGTTAGTAGGGGCAGTCACCAAACTTTTATATATATCCATAGTGTGCTGTATATTAAGGCTGCATTCACATGTCAGCTTATAATCGCGGGCAGAACCGCCGCAGTTCCGCCCGCGATTCGGAGATTTATTGCAAATCGCGGGACGCCTAGCGTTGCCCCTTGATTTGCAATAGCCCCCCAAACGCCGAGCGATGTTGCCGCGATTTACGCCCGCCGAATCGCGGCAACATCGCGCAAACAAAATCGCGGGACGCAATACGCTCCAAAGAAGCTCTTGTACTTTTTTGGAGCGTATTGCGTCCCGCGATTTTGTTTGCGCGATGTTGCCGCGATTCGGCGGGCGTAAATCACGGCAACATCGCTCGGCGTTTGGGGGGCTATTGCAAATCAACGGGCAACGCTAGGCGTCCCGCGATTTGCAATAAATCTCCGAATCGCGGGCGGAACCGCGGCGGTTCTGCCCGCGATTATAAGCTGACATGTGAATGCAGCCTAAAGTGTATCTAAACCCCCAAAAATCAAATATTTTGCAGCTTGCCAGCCCTTAGATGTGAAGACTTCATTCGTTTTCTTTTTTTATTTATAAACAGTTAAACCTGCCAGTAACACGCTTCCTGTCCTAAAGCGACAACACTCACTGTAGTTTAACTTTAGAGGAGCAGCGTTGCCAACCCTAGGACAGAGCGTTTGTTTGGACTACAGAACACCTCCCTCTGCCCTCTTCTTCATAATGCAGGGGGGGGGGTGTTTACAGAGAGAAATGAGAACAAGGCTAATTTATAATACTCAAAGATCACAGGAAGTTTATCAGCTCACTGGATTTCTGGCAGGATCAATTGGCATTGTTTTTTTTTGGTTTTTTTTGCATGATATATTAGTGATGGTTCACACTAATACGACTTGTCAGGCGACTTGGTCAGCCTGGCAAGTCGCGCAACGTCGCGGTCCATTGAGTAGTACAGGACCGGTTCTAATAAGAGCGACACAAGTCGCTCCGACTTAGAAAAAGGGTCCTGTACTACTTCGGGGCGACCTGGAGGCGACTTGCATAGACATTCATTTTATGAAGTCCGTGCAAGTCGCGCCGAAGTCGCGCTGCACGCGACTTCACAGGTCGCCCCCTAAGTCGGAACGACGTAGTGTCAACCGAGCCTTAAAGTGGAAGCAAATAACTTCTTTGTTAGGGTTTGAAATTAAAAAATTACATTTTTATTTACATTTAAATAGCAAAAGCGTAGATATAACAGAAAACACACAAAACAAGTACAGAGGCAATAAAGTATATGTAGACCCATTCATGGAAATCTCACCCAAACTTTAACACAATAATGTAGTTTTGAAAGTCATTGTTGGTATTTTTTTAAATTTGCATTTTTTTTTTAAATTAAATAATAGCTGGCAATCCTGGCATGAAGGTCCTTGCTGGGCCACTTCCTGTTACTAACTGACAACGCCCTGACCCTGTCCCGAAATTGCTCTCCCGTGTTGTCACCGTGTCACATGCACCCCCTGGTGGAGACTACAAGTGTTGGTGCCAACACATAGCACAAGCGTACTCCATCCGTATCACTATTTGGAATCTAGTCCAGAGTACAGCCAACACTGAAGTGGTTGCATGTAGACAGAATGTGGATGCAGGAGATCAGCAGCGGTGAGGTGCAAGTGCAAAAGTAAAAAATAAATAGAGGTAAAATAGGTATTTATAAAAAATAAAGAGAATAAGTTATGATATGTCAGTGTCCTATGATACGCCAGTTCAGGTTTTGCTCTCCATTAGGCAATGCTTCCTCACCCTACTCTGCAATCTCCAAAAGGGAATCATTCTGGTAAGTGGACAGCGGGATCCTGGGAGATTCACACGTCCAGTTCCCACGCTATGATAGTTAAATGGTTCATTCAGCCGCAACCTTTGTGGTTATTAGTGGTGTGGTCTGCGCTGATATGGAGGATTAGACTTCAGCTGCTGAATGACTGGCTCAACCCGAGCAACACAACCAATGCCTCGGCACTGCTCACATGACCTGAAAGTAAAAGGGAAGAGGGATTTTCCTTTTTTGCAGAAAAAGGTAAACATTAAAGGGGTAAAATAATTATTTTGTTTTTAAACCTGATCTAAGTGTAAACTTTTAGGTTGTCTGAAAGCTCAGCTTAAGTCACAACTTTTATATTGTTGCTTTGTTAGTGCATGGAAGGGTTAACTCTAAGGATTTAACCTCACGTCCTGTCACTATGTCCCCAGAACAGGAAGTGAGGCAAAGATATTTCACTTATAAAACAATTTTTTTTTTTTTTTTTTTTTAAGTAGGAAGGGTTAGACTCTCTATCAAGTCCTTATTGATGCCTGTGTCTAAGATTCCTCTGATTTTCTGACATGGTGATACCCTGTGTATCAGGAGGTGAGAGACTTTCCTAAGGACCAGAAGGCAATAACTTTCTGTCATACAGATTTTATAAAAAGAAGAAAAAAAAAAAAAAAGAGATTTTGGTCATTGCAATAATAAATAGTATAAACAAGCAAAAAATTTGGGGGAGCATACCCATGTATTTCTAAAGCTGGTGCAGCTATGAACCAAAAGACATGTATATTAAAAAATAATAATAAATAGTATAAAATATGTAAAAATAGCTAGAATAATTTATCTAAAATTATCTCTTTCTCAACACATGTAGTAATTATTAATATAACAGTATTATAATATTGTAATATACTATATTTATGTAACAGTGCTGCATAAAGTGACAGGGCTATATAAGTACCTGAAATAGATAATAAAATAAATATGTAATATACTATTTTAATTTATTATTATCATCATTATTATGTTATAATGTATTCTATAAGTATATTATATTATTATATTATATTACAATATATATATATATATATATATATATATATATATATATATATATATATATATATATAAAATATATTATATTATTGTATTATTATATTATATTATATCATATATATTATTATAATACAGGATTTATATAGTGCCTATATGCCTATATGCCTATATATATATATATATATATATATAGAGAGAGAGAGATATAAATATGTATATATATATATATATATATATATATATATATATATATATATATATATACTGTTTGAATATATATATATATATGTATATATATATATATTTATACTATATATATATACATATATGTGTGTGTGTGTGTATATATATATATATATTTTTTTTTTCCCTTGTCAGAGTCCATCTACTGTATATATATATATATATATATATATGTATATATATATATATATATATATATATATATATATAGTGTGTGTGTATATATATATATATATTTTTTTTATTTTTATTTTTTTTTTCCCTGTGAGAGTCCATCTGTAGTGAGAATACAACACAGCAGTGTTTAGTAAATGGCAGATTATGGGAGGTTAATAACATTATTATATCATTATTATTATTTATTTTTATTTTTTTGCCATTTTTGTTCGGAAGATTTGCTATTTAAATGGATGTACATTTTCATGTACACAGACTTTGTGTGATTACTGTAGTAAGTAATGCAATGACCCCGGGGACATCAATCACTTCCTCCCCATCTCAATTACACCATGAAATCGTCATCTTTCATATTATAATTCTGGAGAGATGTGGAATTGTTCGCACGCTGAGGTTGCTAATATTGGGGCTTATGTGAATTTGCCAATTTTTCAAAAGCAGTACAAGTGATCTGTGCATCTCCAGTAGTAATAAGGCACAGTTTGAGGTAATGTGGATGTAAAGCACTCTTATCAGTTACATTGTTCTCAGATCTCTCTCTATATTTATTTATTATTATTATTAGTGTTACATTTGTTACTATAAGTCCCCGTTCACACTAAGGCGACCTGTGAGGCGCCTCACAGGTCGCCGTAGGTCAGCTTCCATAGGGAAGCTGCGGACCCGTTCTAATAGGAGCGACACAAGTCGCTCCGACTTAGAAAAAGAGTCCGGAGCTTCTTTGGGGCGACCTGGAGGCGACCGCCATAGACTTCAATGTTATGAAGTCCGTGCCGGCCGCTCCGAGGTCGCGGCACGCTGCTCACACCGCGACCTCGGAGGTCGCCCCCCCAAGTCGGATCGCCCCTGTGTGAACGGGGCCTAATTATATACACTATATTAACAAAAATATTGGGACGCCTGCCTTTACACGCACATGAACTTTAATGGCATCCCAGTCTTAGTCCGTAGGGTTCAATATTGAGTTGGCCCACCCTTTGCAGCTATAACAGCTTCAACTCTTCTGGGAAGGCTGTCCACAAGGTTTAGGAGTGTGTCTATGGGAATGTTTCACCATTCTTCCAGAAGCCCATTTGTGAGGTCAGGCACTGATGTTGGATGAAAAGGCCTGGCTCGCAGTCTCCGCTCTAATTCACCCCAAAGGTGTTCTATCGGGTTGAGGTCAGGACTCTGTGCAGGCCAGTCAAGTTCCTCCACCCCAAACTCGCTCATCCATGTCTTTATGGACTTTGCTTTGTGCACTGGTCCAAATCATTTGGTGGAGGGGGGATTATGGTGTGGGGTTGTTTTTCAGGGGTTGGGCTGGGCCCCTTAGTTTCAGTGAAGGGAACTCTTAAGGTGTCAGCATACCAAGACCTTTTGAACAATATCATGCTCCCAACTTTGTGAGTTTAATAATTACCGTGTTTTTATATAATAAATTATTTGTCTCAGGATAATGCAGTAGGTCGGTGCGCCCTCTGTGTGTTTTTTTATATGGTGGCCCGCATAGCGTACTGTGTCTGCATGTGCGGATGTGCACATGCCATCCGGCTGCTCTGCTCAGCAGGGGATCAAGGGACGGATCACCTGCTAAACAATGCCGGATCCGGACCATGTGAATGGGGCCTTAAGCAGAGATCCCTTGGACATATTTTGTGAGTGGGGTGAGGTCAGTCATTGCTGAGCTCTGCTTCTGAAAATGCTGGTTCCCTGACTATCAGGTCGTCCCTCCAAGAGTCGGTTCACACTATGGCGACACGACTTCGGGGGCGACTAGTGAAGTCGCTGTGCACTGCGACTTCGGCACGACTTGCACGGACTTCACATAATGGAAGTCGATGCAAGCCGCTCCGACTTCGGTCAAAGGTAGTGCAGGAACTATTTTCTAAGTCGGAGCGACTTGAGTTGCTCCTAATCGAACGGTTCCCATAGCACAGAATTGAGCATGACTTGTCGTGGTAGTGTGAACCGGGACTGACTTCAATATTTTTGAGTCACTAACTTGCAACAATGAATATAGTTACATAGTTACATACATAGTTTGTGAGGTTGAAAAAAGACATCAGTCCATCCAGTTCTACCCATAAATCAGTCCACCCAGTTCAACCTATGAATCAGATAAAGACTTCCGGTATTTTGACTCCAGTCAAAAAATGAAAATTTTCCTATTAATAGTATGTTAAATATCTTTATTTTTGACGTTATTCATTTTCTGGCTAGCTGTTTGTGTAGCTTAGAAAGTTTTATCTAAACTGGACAATTAGCTTCTTCTTGTTCTTCACCGACAACGCTATTTCCTATTATCTAAATTTGTTAAGCTGTCTTTCACTTCCTGAAAAGGTTGTCGGTCTTTCTTAGACAGTCATGCCTAGACCTGCCCAGCCCCGCCCAGCACAGCCCAGCACCACCCCCATCCCTCCTATCCTTCACAGAACATGATCTCCTGCCTTCATAGCCTCGTTTAGGCTAGCAGCTCCTCCTGAGAGAGAGAGGAGTGGGTTAGAGCAATGCAGCACCGTATCGCAAACAATGGCCTGGTCATTAAGGGGGTAAAACCTTTCGGGGCTGAAGTGGTTAATACAGGAGGTATGTTACTGGCCGAATCACCAGGTGAAAACAGAAGGGGGGGGGGAAGAAAAGAAAACCAATGCAACCACACCATCTAATGATTGGTAAGCTGCAATATATGACGCTTTTGGCTTTGGGTTTAACACCGTTTGAAGGACAGGTCCTCTTTAAAAAAAAAAAAAGAGTCACCCCAGCTCTGGCTGCAACTTGCTGCTCGCAGAATGTTAAATACGTTGTGAAAGGAGAGATTATGTCTATGTAGTAACGCCGTTCCTTGATATATGCACCATGTCAGAGTGTCATTGTCTCCTGGGTACAGACGGAGAGTTCAAATACCCAGTATCTCTCCCCTGGTGCAGCAAACGCTCCTCTTTGAAGTTTTTATAATCCATCTGTCATCTGGTAGCAAGGAGGGCACATGTTTTGTACCACTCAATTACAGAATTCTCTTTTCCCCGGAACAATGAGACAGGAAGGAACGGCGGGGTTAGGCGACAGAAGCTGTCACATACACTAAATACCTAGGACGTTGGGACTGTGCGGGAACACAGCTCGCCTCATTGTTCCCGAGTATTAACGATGCCTCGGATTAGACTATTGATGTTCTATCTGATTACTTTGTATGTTCCCGACCAGAATTCCTTTCGTTTTTTTTTTTTGCCCAAAGTCTGTATTATCCGGGCCCCCGGCAAGTGCGGAGACTTAAAGCGTAACTCCACTTTTGTTGAGGAAAAAAAAAACATTCCCCTCTGGGTGATCTCTGTACATTGCAAGGATTATAACAACCTTTGTTGCAGATTTCTACCTTTTGTTATTCGGAAGAAATTCCTGTTTGTTCCTCTGTGTCCATGTGCCCACTGGGTCTAATGGGAGTGGTTTCATAATTATCAATCAGCTGTGCAGCTGCAGGGCTCTAATAAGGAAATCACTCATTCCCCCCTATGGGTGATCTCTGTACATTACAACCTTTGCTGCAGATTCATACCTTTTGTTATTCGGAAGAAATTCCTGTTTGTTCCTCTGTGTCCATGTGCCCACTGGGTCTAATGGGAGGGGTTTCATAATTATCAATCAGCTGTGCAGCTGCAGGGCTCTAATAAGGAAATCACTCATTCCCCCAATGGGTGATCTCTGTTCATTACAACCTTTGCTGCAGATTCATACATTTTGTTATTCAGAAGAAATCCCTGTTTGTTCCTCTGTGTCCATGTGTCGAGTGGATCTAATGGGAGTGATTTCATAATTATCTATCAGCTGTGCAGCTGCAGAGCATTAATAAGGAACTCACCCATTCATCTCTGGGTGATCTCTGTACATTGCAAGGATTATAAAAACAATTTTTGCAGATTCCTACCTTTTGTTATTCTATAGGAATCCCTGTTTGTTCCTCTGTGTCCATGTGCCGAGTGGATTTAATGGGAGTGGTTTCATAATTATCAATCAGCTGTGCAGCTGCAGAGCACTAATAAGGAAATCACCCATTCCCCTCTGGGTGATCTCTGTACATTACAAGGATTATAACAACCTTTGTTGCAGATCTTTTGTTATTCGGATGAAATACCTGTTTGTTCCTCTGTGCTGAGTGGGTCTAATGGGAGTGGTTTCATAATTATCAATCAGCTGTGCAGCTGCAGGGCTCTAATAAGGAAATCACTCATTCCCCCTATGGGTGATCTCTGTACATTACAACCTTTGCTACAGATTCCTACCTTTTGTTATTCTGAAGAAATCCCTGTTTGTTCCTCTGTGTCCATGTGCCAAGTGGATCTAATGGGAGTGGTTTCATAATGATCAATCAGCTGTGCAGCTGCAGAGCACTAATAAGGAAATCACCCATTCATCTCTGGGTGATCTCTGTACATTGCAAGGATTATAAAAAAACTTTTTTGCAGATTCCTACCTTTTGTTATTCTATAGGAATCCCTGTTTGTTCCTCTGTTTCCATGTGCGGAGTGAGTTTAATGGGAGGGGTTTCATAATTATCAATCAGCTGTGCAGCTGCAGGGCTCTAAAAAGGAAATCACTCATTCCCCCAATGGGTGATGTCTGTTCATTACAACCTTTGCTGCAGATTCATACATTTTGTTATTCAGAAGAAATCCCTGTTTGTTCCTCTGTGTCCATGTGCCGAGTGGATCTAATGGGAGTGATTTCATCATTATCTATCAGCTGTGCAGCTGCAGAGCACTAACAAGGAAATCACCCAATCCCTTCTGGGTGATCTCTGTACATTACAAGGATTATAACAAATTTTGTTGCAGATTCCTACCTTTTGTTATTCTGAAGAAATCATTGTTTGGTCCTCTGTGCTGAGTGGGTGTAATGGGAGTGGTTTCATAATTATCTATCAGCTGTGGCAGCTGCATGGCTCCAATGAGGAAATCTGCTGGGCCTGCATCCCTTTAGATGTGTTCCTATTGGGAGGATCTCACCAAAAATGACATTTTTGTTGCAGGGGATGCCAGAAATCTGACTTGTATCTTAGTGCAGACTTCTGGGAAAATTGGTGAGCCAATCACACAAGCAGGAAATGATGTTTCTGGGGGTGTGGTCAGTATACATTCTGTGTACAGAACAGCTCCTGGTGGCCATATTGTATTGCATTTCCAGAAAATTACAACAGCTGCAGATGGAAAAGTAAAGGGAATTTTTAATAACATTCCATTACAATATGATTTGTGTCACAATTGTATACGCTATATTGTTTTTTCTTTATTTGCTATTTTTTTCCCCCACAAATGTGGGGTTACCCTTTAAGTCGGACTTGTATCTTATGCAGGTCATACAATTCCAAAAGAATTTTCTTTAAAAAATCAGAAATTTTGCGTGTTTTGTGATCCGATGGCGCCACCATTGATTTCGCAGATCGACCAACCAAGCCTTTAATTTCACCTCATGCTGCTACAGAAAACAATTTTTGTGGATGGGAATCTTCTTTTCTTTCTGGGAATTTTCTTTTCTTAGGCAGGCCATACAATGGGCCGAATTCCGAACAAATTTTCTTTTGAAATTCCGAAATTTAGTGCATTTTGTGATCTGATGGTGCCACCGTTGATTTCAAAATTCGACCAACCAAGCCTTCGATTTCCCCTGATGTTGCCACAGAAAAAACTATTCTGCAGTGGGGAATCTTCTTCTCTCTCTGGGAATTTTCTTTTCCTTCTGGGAATTTTCTTTTCTTGTGCTAATGAGCATTTCTTTTTCAATTATATTTCTCTCACGATTTTCCTATCATTGATTAGAAAATTGTTTGTTTTTCAAAAAATATTCAACATGCCCGATCACTCAAATTCAATGGCCGCACAAAAATCGGCCATTGTTGCGGTGCCAAATTCAAGCGATAATTCTTAGAAAAGATTTTCGAAAGAAAATTCTTGCAGAATTCGACCCATGTACTGACATGGGTCTAATGGGAGTGGTTTCATATTTATCAATCAGCTGTGCAGCTGCAGAGCACTAATAAGGAAACCTGTTGGGTCTGCATCAGTTAAAGGTCCGTACACACGATATGCAAATCGTAAGTAAAATTTCCATGTGCAAAATTGGTCTAATGTGAGTGGTTTCATAATAATCAATCAGCTGTGCAGCTGCAGAGCACCAGTAAGGAAATCACCATTCCCCTCTGGGTGATCTCTGTACAGTACAAGGATTATACCAAACTTTGTTGCAGATTCCTGCCTTTTGTTATTCTGAAGAAATCCCTGTTTATTCCTCTGTGTCAATGTGTGAAATTGGTCTAATGGGAGTGGTTTCATAATTATCAATCAGCTGTGCATTTGCAGAGCACTAATAAGGAAATCACCCATTCCCCTCTGGGTGATTTATGTACATTGCAAGGATTATAACAAACTTTGTTGCAGATCTTTTGTTATTCGGAAGAAATCCCTGTTTGTTCCTCTGTGTCCAAGTGCTGGCTGGGTCTAATGGGAGTGGTTTCATAATTATCAATCAGCTGTGCAGCTGCAGAGCACTAACAAGGAAATCACCCAATCCCTTCTGGGTTATCTCTGTACATTGCAAGGATTATAACAAACTTTGTTGCAGATTCCTACCTTTTGTTATTCTGAAGAAATCATTGTTTGCTCCTCTGTGCTGAGTGGGTCTAATGGGAGTGGTTTCATAATTATCTATCAGCTGTGGCAGCTGCAGAGCACCAATGAGGAAATCTGCTGGGTCTGCATCAGTTAAAAGCCCGTACACACGATAAGCAAATCGAAAGTAAAATTTCCTCAGACGAACGCTCGGCCGATTTTCGGATCATTAGTATGGTGCTTTCAACAGCCGTTTACTAATTTTCTTACGACAAAAGCTGAATGTGCGGAGTATAAAATTTTTATTGTACGTGAACACAATGCCCTGATTTACGTTTAATTAGTACAGTTTCCGACTCCGTCCGAAAAAAAATCGCAAGAACAAGTATGGCCGGCCTTACACTCATGCGCATTTCTTTTTCGATTATATTTCTCGCATGAATCTCCCATCGTTGATTAGAAAATCGTTCGTTTTTCAAAAAATTTCCGACATCCCCGATCACTCAAATTCAATGGCCGCACAAAAATCAGCCATTGCTGCGGCCCACTGTATGCATTCTGTGTACAGAAAACTTTTAGGTAGCCATATTGCCAGGGTGGATAAAAATTGATGATTTAAAAAAATAAAAAAAAATGATTTTTTTTTATTTTAATCTGATTTTGTTTGTTTAAATCAGATTTTTTTTGCTTTTTATCAAATTTATTTAAAAATAAAATGCTTTTGGAGTAAAAAAAAAAACTATCCAAAGATAGTTTTCTATTTAGGATATATTAACCACTTTACCACTGGAGGATTTTGCTGTCTTACGTCCGGGCCACTTTTTGCAATTCGGCACTGTGCGACTTTAACTGACAATTGCGCAGTCGTGCGACACCATACCCAAACGAAATTTACGTCCTTTTTTTCCCACAAACAGAGCTTTCTTTTGGTGGTATTTGATCCCCTGTGCGATTTTTACTTTTTGTGCTATAAACAAAAAAATAGCGTAAATTTTGAAAAAATAACAATATTTTCACATTTTTTTATATGAAATTCCCCCCCCCAAAAAAATGTAAAAATCAAAATTATTTTACATTTTTGGCCAATTTGTTTTCTGCTACATATGTTTGGTAAAAAAAAATCACAATAAGCATATTTTGATTGGTTTGCGCAAAAGTTATCGCGTTTACTAACTAAGGGAAAGATTTTTGTCATTTTTATTGTTTTTTTTTAACGAGTAATGGCGGCGATCTGCGTTTTTTTTTGCGGGACTGCGACATTGCGGCGGACAGATCGGACCCTTGACTGACATTTTTGACACTTTTGGGGTTACCAGTGACATTACTACAGTAATCAGTGCTATACATATGCACTGTTACTGTAAAAATGACACTGGCAGTGAAGGGGTTAACTTTTCTTTGAGAGGGAGGGGTTAAGTGTGTCCCTAGGGGCGTGATTCTAACTGTGATTGGATGTGGCTACTGGTGTAAGAACAGTGATCAACGGTCCTACATAGCAGAACCGTATGATCACCATTCCTACACAGGGGAGAATGACAGGCGGCTTTGTTTACATCAGCCGCCTGCCTTTCTCCCAGTGTAACGGACAATCGCGAGTGCCTGGCGGACATCGGGTCCTCCGGGCACACGCGCGGGGGGGGGTCCGTGACCGAGCGGGAGCGCGCCTCCTGGCGGCGCGCGCTCGCTCCCTAGAGCCTCACAGGCTAGCGACATAGCCCTACGTCGCTTTGCCTGTGAGGGGCTGACCGCTGCAGTAAATAGTTGTGCGGCGGTCGGCAAGCATTTAAATTCGACCCATGTATGGCCGGCCTTAGTGTAGAGTTCTGGGAAAATCAGTAAGCCAATCATACAAGCAGGAAATTACATTTCTGGGGTACAGAACACTTTCAGGTAGCCATATTGCCAGGGTGGATAAAAATTGATGATTTAAAAAAAAAAAAAATAATAAAAAAAAATCTGATTTTTTTTAATTTAATTTGATTTTGTTTGTTTAAATCAAATTTTTTTGCTTTTTATCAAATTTATTTAAAAGAAAAATGCTTTTGGAGTAAAAAAAGATCGTTTTCTATTTAAGATATATTAAACTCAGATACATAACACTCATGCGCATTTCTTTTTCTATTATAATTCTCGCACGAATCTCCCATCATTGATTAGAAAATCATTTGTTTTTCAAAAAATTTTCAACATGTCCGATTTCGCACAAAAATCGGCCATTGCTGCGGCCCACTTATGGTGCGAAATTCAAGTGAAAGTTCTTTCAAAATCCGACCCATGTATGTCCAGCCGTAGTGTAGACTTCTGGGAAAATCAGTGAGCCAATCATACAAGCAGGAAATGCTTAAGGCGGCAGAACGCTTAGATATGAACAGGGGCCATTGAAATTAATGGGATTTGTCTTGGCGGGCGATTTTAGAGATGAGGTTTAGAGCAGAAAATCGCCCAAAAACGCCTAGATGTGAACAGAGCCTAAGGCTCGGTTCACACCGCTGCAATATGATTATGATCCAACTTTAACCACTTCAATACAGGCCGGTGTTCAGCTTTCAGCACTGTTGCCCTTTGAATGACACTGTACCCATGAATAACATTTTTATCATTTTGTTCACCCAACTAGAGCTTTCTTTTCAAGGTATTTCATGACCACTGGGGGTTTTTTTTTTGCTCAATAAAAAAAAAAAAAAAAAAAAGATCTAAACTTTAAAAAAAAAAATAAATTTTCTTACTTTCTGTTATAAAAATTTTCAAATAAATAACCTTTATTTATAAATTTAGGTCAAAATGTATTCTTCTACATTTTTCTGGTGAAAATATCCCAAATCAGTGTATAATATTTAGTCTGTAGGAAAGTCCACAAACGGTATTGATCTGAAAATTGATCAGTCCTGATGTACTGACGGACTATCTCACTTCTTGAGGCCCGAAAAACACCAGGACGGTACAGATATCCCCCAAATTACCCCTTTTTGGAACCTAGACAGTCCAAGGTATTTAATAAGAGGCATGGCGATTTTTTTGAAGTTGTAATTTTTTGTCACAATTTTTTGTAAAATAAAGAAATTTAAAATTTTTAATTTTAATTTTTAATTTTAATTTTTTTTTTACTTACTGTCACTAGGCAGTATAGCGTTATGATATAACTAGTGTGGTGGTGATCAGGGACAATGACTGGTGACTTAATCATTTTTTTTTTTAATTACATTTGTTTTTATTTGGAGGGCTGGTGTCACTGTTTTGAGCTTGGATCGCTTTCAGTCAGTCGTGTGATCCTAGTGCTTTGACCATACTGTCACTGTCCGTCACTTAGCAATGATTGGGAGCTGGTGGTAAATCTGCAAGCTCCTTGTTTTGTACTCTGCCAGGGTGGAGCCTGTGCTTGGGCGGGATTTGGAAGATTAAGTCCTGCATGGGTTGGCCTTTAGGAGCAGGAGGAAGACCGAAGGCACACATGAAATTGCAGAGAGCGCAAGTAAATAAAAAAAGATTGGCCAAAATTTGGTCATTGTCACATGTCTTGGTCACTTAGCAATGATTGGGAGCTGGTAGGATGGGCTGCTGATCATGGGATCCCCGTGGCAGCCAACCACAGTAAATCTGAAAGCTCATCATTTTGTGCTCTGCCAGGGTGGAGCCTGTGCATGGGCGGGATTTGGAAGGTGAAGTCCTGCATGGGTTGGCCTTGAGGACCAGGAGGAAAACACATGACATAGCAGAGAGCGCAAGTAAATAAAAAAGATTGGCCAAAATGTTGTCATTGTCACGTGTCTTCGTCACCTAGCAATGATTGGCAGCTGGTAGGATGGGCTGCTGATCACACGATCCCCGTGGCAGCCAACCACAGTAAATCTGCAAGCTCATCGTTTTGTGCTCTGCCAGGGTGGAGCCTGTGCTTGGGTGGGATTTGGAAGAATAAGTCCTGCATCGGTTGGCCTTTAGGACCAGGAGGAAGACAGATTGCACAGATGATATAGCAGAGAGCGCAAGTGCAATAAAATTGGCAACAATTTTCATAGTTTCATGTGTCTTCATCACTTAGCAATGATTAGGAGCTGGTAGGATGGGCTGCTGATCACGTGATCCCCGTGGCAGCCAATCACAGTAAATTTCCACATTTTGTGCTCAGCAAGGGCGGATCCTGTGAGACTTGTGCTTGGGCGGGGTTTGGAAAAGTAAACTCTGCATGGGTTGGCCCAGATCATGCTGGACACACCACCAGCCTGTGAGTGGACAGTGAAAGGTGAAGCAGCTCAGTCTTAAGCTCATCTCTCCAGTCTCTCCTCCTATCAGTCTGCTTCTTTCCAGCACATGAACTGATGGGCTCCTTGTGCTGCTTCTTCCTCTCACACTCCAGCCCTGCTGCACTGGGACTACTGATACCAGGTCACAATTCAGATACTTTCACTGCTTGCATTTATTTATATATATAAAGATGTATTAATGATTGAATTTGTGGTTTTTTTTGTATCTGCCTGGCATCAGCTTTCAAGAAAGTCGTCATGATGGATGCACAGCCTGGTTACGTCTAATATGTGTCTACAATCAATATTATTTACTTGTATTCTGTATGTTCATTGTAACAATACAATGCTGTGATTTTAATGAGGGTTTCCATGGTAACATATTGTGCTCCAGAAATGATCACAACTAATCCTTTATTGACTTCTATAATGGAATTCCTTCTCTTATGTGGTCCGTTGGCGCAGAATATTTTTGGCATTGTTGTCAGATGTGTGGAGCGAGCATCTGCTGCTGGCTTAATTTAAAGCGTAACCCCGCCTTGTCGGCAAAATGCGATCTCCTAAGGCAGGGCAGAAAATGAACCGTTTTTTTTTTTTTTTTGTGTGTAAACGCCATATATATCCTATAAGAGCGCAGGCTCTTGAAGTACACGGTCTGCTCAGTGGGAAGCACTTGTCCTGCACTTGACTGTTCCTGAAAAGCAATTAAAGATGAAAGAAATGATCATTTAAATATAAACAGGAATGAGGCAAGCTCAGCACTTGCAGTGCAACCCCCCCCCCACCACCACCACACTGCAAGGGTTAAATGCTTGTTTAGTCTAGCGGTGCAGGGGAAAGGCGTAATTATTACCCTGCCCCTCGGTCCAGCGGTCTCCGGTGCTGTTTTCTTCTGTCGTGTCATCTTGTACAGTGCAGGACTATTAACAGGGGCAGACTGGCAACTTTTGGCCGAGGGGGCAAGTACAAACCAGAGGCCCATGGTGCAATGACTCTGCACCCCTCCCACCCTCCCTCTTCCTGTCCTCCTCCTGACCCCCATTCCAGGCTTAACCTCCGCTCCCGGTACTTTCTACTCACTGGCCAAATCTGGGTTCCCAACCTGGCCAGCAGGGGGCGGTTGGGGGGAGCTGGGACAGCTCGGTTGGGACTTCCTGAGAGAGAAGAGCCTCCAGTGGGACATGGAACCGGCCTTTGCTGAGACACAGTTTACACCATCCATGCTGGGGGGGAAGAGGCCTGCACTCTGTCCTTGTCTTCATCCAGCATTCAGTAGGTCAGCGGTGGGGACTTTTTACTTCTCTTCATCAGGAATCCTTTAGGCATGTCTGTGGCAGAAGCGGTGCAGCCTTTTTAAAGGACATCAGAGCGGCCTGGGGGGGCAACTGCCTCCCTGCCCCCTGGCCCAGTCCTCCCCTGACTATTAATTATGCACTTTACAAGGCAAGCATGCAACCATGGCCTGATGCTTCTTAGGGCTCCTTTACATTTGCGGTTGGGGGGTGGGGGGGAGTTTAGATGCGTTTTTACAGCCCCCCCCCAACCAGGTGTCGATTTAACCACTTGCCGACTGCCTAACGCCGATCTACGTCGGCAGTCAGCCCCTCACAGGCAAAGTGACGTAGGGCTACGTCACTAGCTTGTGAGGGTCTAGGGAGCGAGCGCGCGCCCCCGGAGGCGCGCTCCCGCTCCCGCGTGGTCACGGACCCCCCTGCGCGTGTGACCAGCGGACCCGATGTCCGCCGGTCACTCGGTGATCGGCGGGGGAGAGGGAGAATGTCAGGCAGCTTGTGTAAACAAGCTGCCTGTCATTCTCCTCGCTGTAAAGACACTGATAAAACGGATCTAGTATGTAGATCCGTTGATCAGTGTCCTTACAGCTCAAGCCACAGCCAATCACAGTAGAAAGCACGCCCCTAGGGATACACACAGCCCCTCCCTTCCAAATAAAGTTAACCCCTTCACAACCAGTGTATTTTTACAGTAACAGTGCATATGTATAGCACTGATTACTGTAGAAATGTCACTGGTAACCCCAAAAGTGTCAAAAATGTCAGTCAAGGGTCCGATCTGTCCGCCCCAATGTCGCAGTACCGCAAAAAAAATCGCAGATCGCCGCCATTACGCGTTAAAAAAAAAAACAAAAATGACAAAAATCTTTCCCTTTGTTAGTAAACGCGATAACTTTTGCGCAAACCAATCAAAATACGCTTTTTGCGATTTTTTTTACCAAACATAGGTAGCATAAAACAAATTGGCCGAAAATTTTAAAAAATTTTGATTTTTACTTTTTTTTTTGGGGGAATTTCATATAAAAAAATGTGAAAAATATTGTTATTTTTGCAAAATTGACGCTCTTTTTTTGTTTATAGCGCGTGATCAAAAAATCGCACAGGTGATCAAATACCACCAAAAGAAAGCTCTGTTTGTGGGAAAAAAAGGACGTCAAATTCGTTTAGGTACAGTGTCGCACGACCGCGCAATTGTCCGTTAAAGTCACGCAGTGCCGAATCGCAAAATACCCCCTGGTCAGGAAGGGGGTAAAATCTTCCGGGGCTTAAGTGGTTAAATCACTATTAAAAGGCTTGATTTGAATCCACTCGATGTAAATCATACTTTTTAAAGAGAAAGTGTCATCTCTGTCCCGCAGCAGCTCCTGCTCTGATCTGTTGACTCGCCGACAGTCCCATTCACAACCACTTAAGGAACGGAAAATTTTACCCCCCCCCCCCCAATGACCAGGCCATTTTTTGCGATTCAGCACTGCGTTATTTTAACTGACAATTGCAACGCTGTACCCAAATAAAATTGATGTCCTTTTTTTCCCCACAAATAGAGCTTTCTTTTGGTGGTATTTGATCACCTGTGCGGGGTTTTTTTTTTTTTTTTTTTTGCGCTATAAACAAAAAAATAGCGACAATTCTGAAAAAAAAAAAAAAAAAACAATATTTTTTACTTTCTGCTATATAACATTCCCAATATAAAAAAAAATAAAAATCTATTTTTTCATCATTTTAAGCTAATTTGTATTCTGCTACATATTTTTGGTAAAAAAAATAAATAAATCCCAATAAGTGTATTTTGATTGGTTTGCGCAAAAAGTCAAAAAGTTATCATGTCTACAAACTAGAGGAAATATTTATGTCAATTTTGTTTATTTTTTTTATGTTTTTACTAGTAATGGCGGCGATCTGTGATTTTTAGCGGGACTGCGACATTGTGGCGGACAGATCGGACCCCTAACTGACATTTTTGACACGTTTGTGGGGGACCAGTGACATTACTACAGTAATCAGTGCTAAAAATATGTACTGTTACTGTAATAATGCCATTGGCAGGGAAGGGGTTAACACCAGTGGCGATCAAAGGGTTAAATGTGATGTAGAGGAGAGAAGACTGCAGAAAGACAGGTACAACTTACAGTATTTCACAAAAGTGAGTACACCCCTCACATTTTTGTAAACATTTTATTCTATCTTTTCATGTGACAACACTGAAGAAATGACACTTTGCTACAATGTAAAGTAGTGAGTGTACAGCTTGTATAACAGTGTAAATTTCCTGTCCCCTCAAAATAACTCAACACACAGCCATTAATGTCTAATCCGCTGGCAACAAAAGTGAGTACACCCCTAAGTGAAAATGTCCAAATTGGGCCCAATTAGCAATTTTCTCTCCCGGTGTCATGTGATTCGTTAGTGTTACAAAGTCTCAGGTGTGAATGGGGAGCAGGTGTGGTAAATTTGGGGCATGCATTGTTGCAAAAGTGTTGCAAAAGAGAAGATCCTGGATATCAGCCTTCACCAGAATGGATACTTCCAGGGACTGCGCAGCGTTATTTATCGTATGTTCATGGTCCATTTACACATTGCAGCAGCTTGTGCCAAAATGTGACAGTGCATTTGCACTATGTGTAATGCGTTCCAAGGCCATGCATTGTGAATGGCACCCCGATGTAGAGCACAAAGCACATGTCTCTAAGGGCTCATTCATATGGCCAATTACTTTCATGCGCAGTGCAGGGACGCGTTTTGCCACCACGGTAATGCACAGGTGTTGCGCGTAGCCCCAAATCAGCAGTCCCATAGAAACCTATTGGGACACGGGCTTGCGTGGGCATAGACGCCGTGTCCCAGTGTGACATCCGTAGGTGCATTTGAGGCTGTAAACACACGCTCCCGCACAGTCATCACATTGGGAGCAGCGGCTGTCACCCTTCAGCTGCGTGTCCCTATAGACATCCATGGGACCTCCGGCATTGGGATGCACACAACACCTGTGCATCCCCGTGCCGGCAAAATGTGTCCCTGCACAGCTAACAGAAGTAATTGGCCGAGAGAGCCCTAAATGGGCACAGTAGGCCGACTCTCAGCTAAGTGTCAGACCCACTGCTGGTTGTATGTAATAATCACCACTTTAGGCAAATTAAACATTTTAGAAAATTGCCAAAGCTTTCACTACATTTACTGATGATTAGGATATTTCGGGTTCCCTTTAAAGCTGAACTCTAAAGCTGAAGCTTCCCCTTCAGTCTTGTACCGGCTCCTCTCCTGGACTGAAATGGCTTACACTGATTTCACCGCACACTGTGAGCTTTTCACAGTGTGCAATAGAAGCTGCAGCAAGGCAGATAAAGCCCCACCTCATTTCCTGGCTGGACGGCATCCAGCATCAGCTAGTCTTTCCTCCCCAGCCTGACTGTCCCCTCTCCACCCTTTTCATGCAACGCCGAGACAAGGTCATCTTGAGCCCAGGGCAAATATACCAAACTGTGCCCCCCCAAGGTGTATGATCATTATGTGCAGTCCAAACAGTGCCCATCAGTGCTGCCAATAAGTGCTGCCAATCAGTGCTCATCAGTGCCTCCTCATCAGTGTTACCTATCAGTGCCGCCTACCAGTGCCCATCAGTACCACCTATCAGTGCCCATCAGTGTTGCCTATCAGTGCCCATCAGTACCACCTATCAGTGCCCATCAGTACCACCTATCAGTGCCCATCAATTCTGCCTATCAGTGCCTCCTTATCAGTGCTGCCTATCAGTGCCCATCAGTGCTGCCTCACTCAGGTAGATGAAAGTAAAATGATACTTTTTTATTCTTCAAATCATAGATGAACAGACAGTGCAGGGGAACAGGCAATCCAAAGGTTAACGCGTTTCACGGCACATACAGCCGCTTACTCACCCGGTTATGAGTAAGCGGCTGTATGTGCCGTGAAACGCGTTAACCTTTGGATTGCCTGTTCCCCTGCACTGTCTGTTCATCTATGATTTGAAGAATAAAAAAGTATCATTTTACTTTCATCTACCTGAGTGCGGTTCTACTACTTCTTTGCACTTCATCCGGATGACGGGTCTTACCAGCACCAGGTCGGACTTACACACCTGAGCGGCTCTATCTCTCCCATACCATCAGTGCTGCCTATCAGTACCCACCAGTGCCTCCTCATCAGTGCCCATCAGTGCAGCCTATTAGCGCCCATCAGTGGCACCTATCAGTGCCCATCAGTGCCACCTACCAGTGCCCATTAGTACCACGTATCAGTGCCCATCAGTACCACCTATCAGTGCCTCCTTATCAGTGCTGCCCATAAGTGCTGCCTATCAGTTCCCACCAGTGCCTCCTCAACAGTGCCCATCAGTGCAGCCTATTAGTGCCCATCATCGCCAGCTATCAGTGCCCATCAGTGTTGCCTATCAGTGCCCACTAGTGCCTCCTCATCAATGCCCATCAGTGCCCATCAGTGCAGGAGTAAAATTGCCTGTTTCCATAATTTTATAACAAACTATGAAAAAGTTTTTGTTTGTGTTTTTTTTTCAAAATGTTTGGTATTTTTTCATTTATTTAGCAAAAAAAAAAAAACCCAGTGGGGATTAACAAAAAAAGAAAGCTCTATTTGTGTGAAAAAATAAAAATAAGAAAAATAACATATGGATACATTGTTGCATGACCGCGCGATTGTCATTTAAAGTGTGACAGCGATGAAAGCTGACAATTGGCCTGGGCAGGAAGGGGGGTAAAAGTGCCCAGAAGGCAAATGGTAAAAAATGTCACAAGTTTTTTGGCAGTAGTGTGTGTGTGTGTGTGTGTGTGTGGGGGGGGGGGGGGGTGGGGGTGTATATGTGGGGGGGGGTGGGGCTGGGCAAATATAAGCAGAATAAACTTCAGCTTTCTTTATAAATCAGTGTGCAACAATGACAGATTTCTCTTCAGTCTTTCTCCCGGGTTCACACGGGCCCCTTTGCAGTCTTTATTCATGACAAGGTAAAAAAAAATATAGTAAAAAAAAAAATTCTCCCATCCATTGCAGTCACACGTGATAAGAAAAAAAAAAAAGTTTTCGCTTTCTGTCACACATTGTTGAAAGGGTTCACTCGTGGAAGGAGCGTTACAATTAGCTTTCAAACATTTGCCATTATCACATAATTGTTTCATGTCGTTATACTTCTTCATTTGCCGCCTCGTACGCCGCTGATCTCTTCTATACAAAAACCAGCACCCATCTGCTGCGTCAGTCTCTCCTGGCCTCTATTCATCGCTGGAATAATACATGTCCTAATGATTTCCCCAGAACTGGAAATCTCCCTTTTTTGCGATCGGTTTTGGCAGATTATTTGCAGGTACTTCACTTGCATCTGTTTGCAATTTTGCAGAAATGCGAAGACTTTAGTGTCAAGCTCTGCAAAGTCGGGCTATATGAATCCTCCCATGGGGCTGACTGGTATTAAATAGAGTGGATCTGATGGAATGGGGCATTAAAACTACAGCTCAGCCACCCGTTCTTACCACCTCCTGTGTGAAAGAGACCTATTTCATGAGTGGGATCAGGGCTGTCTTACCGAATGGGCACGCAGTTGCCCGGGGGCCTCACTTGCCCGGGGGAGCCCCACCTGCCCAGTGACCCAGCCCCAGCCAAGCATTAGTCCCAATTCACGTGTGCATCCCGCCGCTGAACTTAGCAGGTGGCAAGCGCCTGTCGGCCCTGCGCTGCTGCCAGGCCACTTGGGCCATGGAGGGCCCACAACTGCAGGAATGCCTGTCCACCTCCACGGGAACAGGCACACACAGGACAGTCGAGTGTGTGTGTTCACCAGACCCGGCTGCCGAACTTGGAAGCTTTCATTAGCATGGCACTGCTGTACCAATAAATATTGCCTTATCGATAACTTACATTTTTATTCTCGTGGGTGATTGTGTAGGCAGGGCCTGCATTGCCCAGGGCCCTTTAATGCTCTTAAGATGGCCCTGTGATGGGAGTCACTTTGCATGAGACACCAGGACCATAACTCTGACCTTGGAATTAAACGCAGAGACCATTAAGCAGGAAATTGGTTCCTTTTTTACTTTTCCCTCCTGGTCATGGTAACTCTGCCCTGGACATCGGCCCGGGCCAGTACTCACCTCCATGGGGAATCCCCGGTTGCGGTTCAGTTGTGTCTGACCTTGACCGTATCACCAGTGTGCTATATTTCATACCAGGGGTGACAGTCATTGAGTATAATGACTCAGTAGAAGGATTACAGGTCTTCGGCCCCTGAAGAAGCCAATCTTTGAGGTGTCACACCTCGGCGAAACATGTAGGGCCTATGTGATCCACTATTATCATCTACTATTCATTTATTGAAGTTTAAATGATTATGCACATGTCTATTTTTTTCATGTTTCTAAAAAAACACATTGTATTTATAATAAAATCTATTTTATATTACCATTTTGGTCCTTTTTGGATAACTTGTTACCACCTTACAATCTATGCCTCTAAAGTCCCATACTCATGGCAGAACGCAGTCCGTTTACTCCTCTGGCCTAGGGCTTGATTGTATATTGGACGTGCTCTCTGCCTAAACTTTTTCCTTTTCCAGGGAGTCACTTTGGTTGGGGGGGGGGCAGATCCCCAACAGTCTGACAAAGTGAGCCCCACCACCCTGTCTTCTCTCCAGCGGCTTAAAGGACTCCTGGGAGTAGGGCCTGCCCATGCTTCTCCCCCATGGCGTGTATGTTCTAAGAGAGAGGCAGAGGTTGGCTTGGTGAGTAATGCTCTGTTTCGGGACAATTTATTTGGGGTACTGTGTGGGTATGGGCATTGGGGGACAGGAACTACAGACTAGCTTTGAAGTCAACCCATCTGGGGTCTCCTCCTATGTTAGTCTCCTTCCGAAAGGGGAGAGATGTGGCGGGAATCACTTTGGTTGGGGGGCCCGTGGAACACAGCTTACCTTAGAGAGGTCTGGAAATCCCTCTCTCAGCTCCCTAGGCCCCTCTTATGTGTATGTCACCCTGCGTCTATTGGGGGGCACAGGGTGACCAAGAAAATGATGGACAACTACTTAATGGACTAATGGACACTGAGAATATGGTTTGGATTACTTCAAATGGGACAGTAATATTTATCAACAATATACATCAAGAAATATATGAAGAATAGACATGTGGGAGGACTTAAGGACCTCATTGTCAAGCCCAAAGTCATGATAACAGAAAGTGCTGGTCCCATCTCCCCTATGCAGCACGTGTGTTCTCCAGACAGTGGGCAGACACTCCTGGCAGCTCCAGCTCAGATCCTGCTGGAGAAGTTTCTTCAGTTCTGTGCTCCCAAACTGTTTCCAAAGGCCCCGAACAATCCGAGGAACCCATTGTCAAGCCCAAAGTCATGATAACAGAAAGTGCTAGTCCCCCCCCCCCCCCCCCCCTTTGCAGTACGTATGTTCTCCAGACAGTGGGCAGACACTCCTGGCAGCTCTAGCTCAGTTCCTGCTGGAGAAGTTTCTTCAGTTCTATGCTCACAAATGGTTTCCAAAGGCCCCGAACAATCCGAGGAACCCATTGTCAATCCCAAAGTCATGATAACAGAAAGTGCTAGTCCTATCTCCCCTATGCAGTACGTATGTTCTCCAGACAGTGGGCAGACACTCCTGGCAGCTGTAGCTCAGTTCCTGCTTGAGAAGTTTCTTCAGTCCCGTGCTCACAAACTGTTTCCAAAGGCCCTCAACAATCCTAGGACCTGAGGTGACGCTGTACTACGTGAGCTCCAGACCACACTCTGTAAATGTGAATTGTGAAGGACTGGCATTCAGTGGATGTCTGCTCTATTTATGTGACTCCTTTGTCTGTGCAGGGATGTTGAAGAAATACAGGGTTCTTAAAGTTGCTACACTCTGTGTTATATGGAAGGACAGAAGTTCTCTCCGGCAAAACATTGTACGTTTGGAGCTGGAGGATGAATGGCAGTACCGACTGCGAGATGAGTTCCAGATCTTATACAAGCTATTCTCGGCTAGTTTTGTATGGGGGTGGTTAGAATATCTGACATCTATGTTCAAGACTGAAGGAAACGGTATTCTGATGGAAGCCCACAAACACAATGTGGGTCGTGGTCCCATTACAATGAGCATATAAAAGAAAGGTGTAGATTGACATAGGGGATTTGTTCTCCAAATTAGCTGGAAGATTAACTACCTGTTTAGAGCTTTAATATAGGCTATCAAGAACCCAATACTTGCTTAGTGATGACATATATGGTGAAAATGCTAATTAACTGGCTGAAAAGTGGCTATATTGCCTAGGATCATCTGTGCAAGTATTTTGAGGTTCTGATATGGAGAGCATGGCTGGACGTGTGGGGCCCATTTATGTGCTGGTTGAGTAACTGGTATTTTTAATGTGTGGTACCACTGGGTGTTTTAAGGTTTTTTGCCTGCTGTGATTTTGGCAGCTGGAATTTATGTGTCAGTTTGTATTTAATAAAAGGAATTTTGCACTTATATTGGTGTTGAGTTTCAATTGCAGCTTTTCTGTTGGATTTTGTGCTTATGGCAGAACTCCGACTTTTTGAATTATTTTGTATTCTGATGGAAGCCCACAAACACAGTGTGGGTCGTGGTCCTGTTACAATGAGCGTATAAAGAAAGGTGTAGATTGACGCTCAGGTCCTTGCTTTCAAATCTGGAAGACTCACACTATGAGTGCCAGCCTGGGGAGAGAAGCTTGTCCCGGCTCTGCATATACTAAAAGGACAAAGTCCAGATCGCTGCACTCCAGAAGATCATGGTGGTCATGGAAGGAAAAGCAGACCCAGCCTAGCTCTGTCCAGGCCACCCCTGCAAATTTCGCCTCCATGGCCAAGGCCTGTGGGTGACCCAAATGCATCGGGGGACATGGCACGCTGTAATGTGAATTGTGATGGACTGGCATTCAGTGGAGGTCTGCTCTATTTATGTGACTCCTTTGTCTGTGCAGGGATGTTTAAAAAACCTGAACTCTGCACTCTGTACATAGCACACTCCTGAACTCTGCACTCTTTACATAGCGCACTCCTGAACTCTGCACTCTGTACATAGCGCTCTCCTGAGCTCGGCACTCTGTATGTAGTGCACTCCTGAACTGTGCACTTTGTACATAGTGCACTCCTGAACTCTGCACTCTGTACGTAGCGCACTCCTGAACTCTGCACTCTGTATGTAGCGCACTCCTGAACTCTGCACTTTGTACATAGTACACCCCTGAACTCTGCACTCTGTACATAGCACACTCCTGAACTCTGCACTCTGTATGTAGGGCACTCCTGAACTGTGCACTTTGTACATAGTGCACTCCTGAACTCTGCACTCAGTATGTAGCGCACTCCTGAACTCTGCACTCTGTATGTAGCGCACTCCTGAACTCTGCACTCTGTATGTAGCGCACTCCTGAACTCTGCACTTTGTACATAGTACACCCCTGAACTCTGCACTCTGTACATAGCACACTCCTGAACTCTGCACTCTGTATGTAGGGCACTCCTGAACTCTGCACTCTGTACGTAGGGCACTCCTGAACTCTACACCCTGTACGTAACGCACTCTTAAACCATGCACTCTGTACATAGCGCCGTCCTGAACCCTTCACTCTGTACATAGCACGTCCCTGATACAACTGGCCCTTTGAGGGCAACCATACTACTAATGCAGCCCATAATTAAATTAAGTTTAACACCCCTGTTTTAGGTAACATGGTGACACCTGCCATAACATAGGCTATAGCGGGCAATCATTAAAAACTTGACAGAGGTTTTAACTCTTCCCTGCTCTATTAAAAACAAAATTACGGCTTCAGGTGTAGTGCAGCTTTACCTTTTTGGCATTTTCTGATCCTCTTTTTGCCCCGGATGCCTCTTGCTGAACTAAAAGAGCAAAAAGGTTCGCAGTACAGAAAATCAGAAATAATTGAGACTTCGACTTATTTTTTCTTTGGCCATGTGGCGAGCAGCTGACTAGGTTAAGCCGTTTTTATTTACTTTGAAAAAACTAAGCCGTAATGTACCGGAGAAGAAAAAGGAAAGTAGCTTTCACCTCATCATTAGCAAATGGGAACGAGTCATGTACAACGGTTTACCACTGAGTAACAAAAAAATAAGGAAAAAAAAACAAAAAACACAATTCTGCCATCAGAATGAAAGAGGACCTGTCCCAGGTGAGCCACCATAGTGAGAAGCCTCAGACGGTAGCTGTCACTCTCAAAACCATTCTCTGTTTTTATTTTTTTCATGCATAGTGCAAAGATCACAGTAACTTTCTAACAGGACATCACATTCAGTAACTGACACCCCCATAAATGTATGTCAGCTGAATTACAGACAAGCAGCTATATACAAAGACAAAACACCTTCATGTGAACTCTTTTTTTCTGCCCAAGGATTTGTAATTTTGTTTGACCAGTCTTGTGATCCTGGCACCCCTACCAGACAGCCCAGCCAGGTTGGTGATCTATGATTAAACAACATTGCTTGGTCACCGACTGCCTCCAGCAAGAGCAGAATCACACATATGTAGGGATCACTCCCTCTTCATGTCTGCAAAGTTCCTGTTATAGATTGACAGCACTGTGTGTTGTAATTGAGTTTAATGTCCGGTGAAGGCGGCCGATCTGTCAAATGCAGACTTTGGGACTCCATTGCAGCACTGTTCAGACGCATGTGTTTAAACGCACAGTGCAGAAAACAGCTGCATTTGACTTTATTTTGCTTGCAGAGCAAACGCGCCTCAATAGGACTTGCGTCCCCAGGAAGGCGGCCTCATCCACATACATCATTGGTAGATGGAAACATGCTGATGCGTTTTGTGAGACACAAGCAAACCAACAAGCACATACATGAGCCCAGGAAACCAAATTAAACACAGATTCAGGCACTCATACAAACTGCCTTTATAAATAAATCTATTTATCTGTAAAAATAACTCTAATTAACTCTCTAATGAATACACAAGTGGATTAAATGGTGGTTTCATATATTGAAGTTATATTATATATTTATGTGTATGTATATTTATGTGTATATATATATATATATATATATATATATATACACACAAAAAAAAAAAAAATATATATATATATATATATATATATATATATCTATATATCATTAAAAAATATATACATACTGTATATATGTATATATATATATATATATATATATATATATACATATATAAAATGTATTTTTATTACCTGTAATGAATACACATGTGGGTTAAGTGATGGTTTCATATACAGAAGTTATATTTTTATATATTTATATGCATATATATATATATATATATATATATATATTTTTTTTTTTTTAATTTTTATTTACACTCTAATGAATACACAAGTGGAATATATATATATATATATATATATAT